>NC_091352.1:23576610-23899110 GCF_038502225.1 Cherax quadricarinatus | reverse complement strand
ACTTTGCCATGTAGCAAGAACACTTTGCCATGTAGCAAGAACACTTTGTCATGTAACAAGAACACTTTGCCATGTAGCAAGAACACTTTGCCATGTAGCAAGAACACTTTCATTACTAAAAGTCTCAGGATGTTCATGTTTGATTCACATAATCATACATCCTTTTATCTATGTCAACAAGTAATCAGAGTTGAGGTAATTCCTTGACCCGGGGGAATGACTCTTGATAGACGGTTGTTGATCTTCTCACTTGTCCAATGATGCTGACTGTTGTTCCCCTGCATCTCTCTGACCATTACAAGCTTAGTCTTTCACTATCAATACGTAAATGATATTAGTACTACTAATACTACTATTACTACTAATACTGTTATTACTACCACCACTACTACTACTACTACTAATAATAATAATAATAATAATAGTAATAATAATAATAATAATAATAATAATAAAAATAATGACGAAAGCGTTTTTATTTTCTAGATTGATATTCAATTAAAATCATTTTAACTATGTAAGATTATCGCAAATTTAATTATTTGCAAAGCAAATTAATTTTACTGCTTTATATCTAAAGATTTTAGTTATTTTTTTCTTTAGTAACTTACATGTGTCAGTAATTCCCTTAGATTACCTTCCAGCACCACTATCCTGACCACAAGTGCACCATTAACTTAACTAAGTATGTGTTGCTAAAATAAGCTGACTCGCTTACCTCTGGAAGCTCTCCCGTCATGTACAAAGTTCTTCAGAAAAATGTATTATGAAGGCAGGTAGGGCAGTGAGAGCAGCTTCCTCCATCTCTGTGTTGTATCCATTTCTGTAGTATTTTTGGTGCATTTGGAGCGATCAAGCAAAGGTCACCCTCGTCCTCGTCGTCACCACCATAGCTCAGCCCAGTCTTCGAAAAAATATATTTTCCCTTTCATTTATTGTCTTAAATTACAGGTCAGGACAAGATGACTTTAAACAATAACTACAAATATATTTTTTTGGCAGATAATATGTGGACACTGAAGAAATATTTAAAAAAAAAATATATCACAAACGTGAATAAGAATAATGAAAGTAAATCAAATTAAGTCAATTTAATTACTGCAAATTGTGTAGTTTAATAAAGGAATAATATTGACAGATAGCATAAATCGGATGTTCCTGACCTCAATACAAGGTCATCAATGATGTCATCACAGTATTTCTGCCTCTTAGACACACTGTTAATGCTAATGAAATAACAGCGATCATACATGGATCACAGGATGTCTTCGTGAGGTTCAGCTTGGACAATCAGTCACAAAACAGCAACTCTGATGGGCCACTCAGAGGATGGGATAAATCTAAGCATTTTTTTTCACAGATAAACATTAGCAGTTCATTTGTTACCATGCTTGCAAATAGCAGTTCAGAATAATTCCTAAACTCCTGTACCAGTTCTCTACCATCTCATTTAGATGGTCCTTCACATCCTAAAGTGCTCCTGAAGGATTCTGATTGCATTGTCACCTCCTCGTTATACAAGTTTTGGAAGTCCGAGAGCTCTTCAAACTTGTCTATTATTTCTCTTAAGGTCTGCAATATTTCCTACAGTAACGAGTTTGTAATTTCCACAACGACACAGGAAGGTCACCTCAGATCACCTCAGGTCACCTCAGTTCACCTCCATATATGTGCAAACTACTGAAACCCACAATTATACTTACCCGAGATTTTGTAAAAAAAATCTGTTGATCCCAAATTTGACCTCAAGAAAGTTTAATTACTCTCAAATGTGGTATTATACCTTAAAGTGAACTTCTGGAGTCTGGTTGAGAACACAGTTCTGCTTCCGTCTTCACCAGCTGATGAACAAGATGATTACAATACAACTTATTGCCCAGAAGTCAACATGTTGAACCTCAGAGACGAACTTTTATTGAGAACCTCGAATTACCCTTTGGATAATAAATATTGAAGTATTTCGATAATTAATATTGTAGTATTAAACAGAATTACTTCAACCGTCGTTAAGTATTGGCCCGCGCACTCGCGTGTGTGTGTGTGTGTCTTTGTGGGTTTGTGTGCGTGTCTTTGTGGGTTTGTGTGCGTTTGGGTATATGTGTGTGTGTGTGTGTGTACTCACTTATTTTAACTCGCATATTTGTGGTATCAGGGGTCGAGTCACAACTCTTGGCCCTGTCTCTTTCCTAGTCTCTACTAGGGTCACTCTCTCCCTGCTCCAAGAGACTGATCGTACCTCTTCTTAAAGCTATATATCGGTTCTGCCTTCTCTATTTCGCTTTCCAGATTGTTTCAGTTCCTGACAACTCTTAGCCAGAAGAAAAGCTTCCTAACATCCCTGTGACTCATCTGAGTCTTCACCTCCCAGTTGTTACCCCTTGTTGTTGTGTCCTATCTCTGGAGCATTCTGTCCCGGTCCACGTTTTCAATTTCTCTCAGTATTTTATATGTTATCACGTCCCCCATCCCTCCTGTCCTCCAGTGTCGTCAGGTAGATTTTGCTTAGCCTCTCCTGCAAGGACATGCCCCCTTAGCACTCTCTCTATTTTCTTGACGTTCTTGACCAGGTCTGGGTTCCACACTGATGTTGCATGCTTTAATATTGGTCTATCGTACACAGCGTCCAGTGTCTTGAATGACTCCTTACTCTGGTATTGTTAAGCTGTTCATAGGTTTGCCAGGCGCCCATATTGCAGCAGTTTTTGGGTTGATGTGCGTCTCAGGTGATGTGCTCGGTATGAAACTCACCCGAAGAACCTTTTCCTGAGTTAGGCTTGCAGCTTTTGGCCTCCTAGCCTGTACTCCGTCTGTGGTCTTCTTTCACCTTCCCCAAATTTCATGACTTTCTACTTGGTGGGATTAAACTCCATTAGCCAGTTTTTGGACCAGGCTTGCAACCTGTCCAGATTCCTTTGTAGTCCTACCTAATCCTCATCCATTTGAATTCGTCGCATTAACTTCACATCCTTGGCAAACAGGGACACCTCTGAATCTATCCCATCAGTCATGTCATTCACACATATTACAGAAATAGCACCTGTCCTAATACTGACCCCTGTGAAGCTCTCCTCGTCACAGGTGCCAACTTTGACGCCTTGTCACGTACAATCACTCATTATTTCCTTCCTTTCTTCCTTCTTTGATGCATTGGAAAGCCTTTCCTGTTATATTTGGCTACTCCTCTAACTTTTGCACTAATCTATTGCGTCGAACTGTGTTGAAAGCCTTCTTACAGTGTAATTAAATAAAATCTACCGTCCCCACTCTCTCTCTCTCCTGTCTTACTTCTGTCACACTGTCGTAAAACTCCATTGTGATACAAGACTTCTCTTCCCTGAAACAATGCTGGAATAATCCTTTCTCCACCACTCTTTTCATAAACATCTCCATGACTCAGCATACTACACACGTCAGTGACGCTGTCTGTAATTTAATGCTGACTGTCTGTCCCCTTTCTTAATAGTTGAGACTATATTTCCTGTCTTCCATACCACAGGTAATAGTTCTGTTTCGATAGAAATAATGAAGATTGTTGTTAGTGGTATACCGAGTGCCTGTGCTCCCTTTCTCAGGACCCACAGAGAGATGTTGTATGGTCCCACCTCTTTTGAGATATCTAGTTCACTTAGCAGCCTCTTCACCTCCTCCTCGGTTGTGTGTATTGTGTCCAACACTTGTTGGTGTACCCTACCATTCCGGTTTGCCAAAAATCTATCTGTCTCCACTGAAATTACCTCCCTATATTTCGTGTTGAGCTCTTCACTTACTTCATGGTCGTTTCTTATGGTCTCTCCTTCTTCCTTCCTCAGCCTGATTACCTGGTCCTTCATTGTTGTGTTCCTCCTGATGTGACTATACATCAGCTTTGGGTCAAATTTGGCTGGTGATGCTATGTCACTCACGAATTACCGCTGGGCCTTCCTACTTATCCATGCATATTTGTTGCCGGCTCTTTGCCTAATCTCCTTATTTTCCTGGGTCTTTTGTCTTCTATACTTTTCCCATTCTCCAATGCGCTTAGTTTTTCCCTCTCTACACCTTTGGGTGAACCAAGGGCTCGTTCTGGTCCTTCTTGCACTTTGTTGTCGCGTATTCCATCATTTGATTTTATTATTTTTCCATTGTACCTCATGCTGAAATTTCTCATGCCTGTGTAGCCTCCTCTTTTGTAGTTTGGCTTCTCCCTCCCTACTCGTGCTGCTTCACTCTCCAATTGTAACTGCATACTGAGCTACAACCTACTACCATCCCCAGGAGTACACCCACCAACATCACCCAACATACTGAGCTACAACATACTACTATCCCCAGGAGTACACCCACAAACATCACCCAGCATACTGAGCTACAACATGCTATCATCCCCAGGAGTACACCCACCAACATCATCCAACATACTGAGCAGGACCATACTACCATCACCAGAAGTACACCCACAAACGCAACCCAACATACTGAGCTACAACATACTATCATCCCCAGGAGTACACACACCAACATCACCCAACATTATGAGCTACAACATACTACCATCCCCCGGAGTGCACCCACGAACATCACCCAACATACTGTGCTACAACATACTATCATCCCTAGGAGTACACCCACCAACATCACCCAACATACTGAGCTACAACATACTAACATCCCCAGTATTACATCCACCAACATCACCCAACATAATGTGGTACAACATACTACCATCCCCAGTAGTGCACCCACCAACACCACCCAAGATTATGAGCTACACCATACTACTATATCCAGGAGTACACCCACGAACATCACCCAACATACTGAGCTACAACATACTACCATCCCCAGGAGTATACCCACCAACATCACCCAACATACTGAGCTACAACATACTACCATCCCCATGAGTACACCCACCATCACCACCCAACGTTATGAGCTACAACATACTACTATCTTCGGGAGTACACCCACGAACATCACCCAACATACTGTGCTACAACATTCAATCATCACCTGGAATACACCCACCAACATCACCCAACATACTGTGGTACAACTTGCTACCATCCCCCGGAGTACACCACGAACGTCACCCAACATACTGTGCTACAACATACTGTCATCCCCAGGAGTTCACCCACCAACATCACCCAACATACTGAGCTACAACATACTAACATCCCCAGGAGTACATCCATCAACATCAACCAACATAATGTGGTACAACATACTACCATCCTCATGAGTACACACACCATCACCACCCAACATTATGAGCTACAACATACTTCTATCCCCAGGAGTACACCCACGAACATCACCCAACATACTGTGCTACAACATTGAATCATCACTTGGAATACACCCACCAAAATCACCCAACATACTGTGGTACAACATACTATCATCCCCAGGAGTACTCCCAACTACATCATCGAACATTATGAGCTGCAACATACTCCTATCCCCAGGAGTTCACCCACGAACATCACCCAACATTCTGAGCTACAACATACTGCCAACCCCAGGAGTACACCCATGAACATCACCCAACATCCTGAGCTACAACATACTGCCACACGAACGAGTACACTCACGAACTTCACCCAACATACTGTGGTACAACATACTATCATCAACAGGAGTACACCCACCTACATCAACCAACACTATGAGCTAAAACGTTGTACTATCCCCAGGAGTACACACACCAACATCGCCCAACATACTGAGCTACAACGAACTACCATCCCCAGGAGTACACCCACCAACATCATCCAACATACTGAGTTACAACGTACTTCCATCCCCAGGAGTATGCCCACCAACCTCACTCAACATACTGAGCTACAACATGCTACCATCCCCAGGAGTATACTCAAAACCATCACCCAACATACTGAGCTACAACATTCAATCATCCCCTGGAGTACACCCACCAACGTCACCCACCATACTGAGCTACAACATACTACTATGCCCAGGAGTACACCCACCAACATCACCCAACATACTGAGCTACAGCATACTATCATCCCGAGGAGTACACGGACCAACATCACCCAACATACTGAGCTACAACATACTATCATCCCCAGGAGTACACGGACCAACATCACCCAACATACTGAGCTACAACATACTATCATCCCAAGGAGTGCACCCACTAATATCACCCAACATACTGAGCTACAACATACTACCATCCCCAGGAGTACACCCTCCAACATCACCCAACATACTGTGCAGCACCATACTATCATCACCTGGAGTACACCCACAAACGTCACCCAACATTATGAGGTACAACATGCTATAATCCCCAGGAGTACACCCACAAACATCACCCAACATTATGAGCTAAAACATACTACTATCCCCAAGAGTACACCCACAAACATCACCCAACATACTGTGTTACAACATACTATCATCCCCAGGAGTACACCCACCAGCATCACCCAACATACTGAGCTACAACATACTACCATCCCCAAGAGTATATCCACCAACATCACCCAACATAATGTGGTACAACATACTACCATCTCCATGAGTACACCCACCAACACCACCCAACATTATGAGCTACACCATACTACTATTCCCAGGAGTACACCCACGAACATCACCCAACATACTGAGCTACAACATACTACCATCCCCAGGAGCACACCCACCAACATCACCCAACATACAGAGCAGCACCATACTACCGTCACCAGGAGTACACCCACAAACGTCACCCAGCATACTGAGCTGCAACATACTATCATCCCCAGCAGTACACCCTCGAACATCACCCAACTTTATGAGCTACAACATACTACTATCCCCAGGAGTACTCCCACGAAGATCACCCAACATATTCTGCTACAACATTCTACCATCCCCAGGAGTTCATCCACCAACATCGCCCAACATAATGTGGTACAACATATTACCATCCCCAAGAGTACACTCACCAACACCACCCAACATTATGAGCTACAACATACTACTATCCCCAGGAGTACACCCACGAACATCACCCAACATACTGTGCTACATACTATCATCCCCAGGAGTACACCCACCAACATCACCAAACATACTGAGTTACAACATACTGCCATTCCCACTAATACACCAACCAACATCACTCATCATACTGCGCTACAACTTACTACCATCCCCAGAAGTACACCTACTAACATCACCCAACATACTGAGTTACAACATACTTCCAGCACCAGTAGTACACCCATCAACATCACCCAACATACTGAGTTACAACATACTGCCATCCCCATGAGTACACCCACCAACATCACTCATCATTCTGAGCTACAACATACTATCATCCCCAGGAGTACACCCACCAACATCACCCACCATACTGTGGGACAACATACTTCCATCCCCAGGAGTACATCCACATATATCTCCCAGCATAAAGTGGTACAACACACTACCATCCTCAGGAGTACACACACCAACAACACCCAACATTACGAGCTACAACATACTACTATTTCCTGGAGTCCACCACGAACATCACCCAACATACTATGCTACAACATACTATCATCCCCAGGAGTACACCATCGAATATCACCCATCATACTGTGGTACAACATACTATCATCCCCAGGAGTACACACACCTACATCAACCAACATTATGAGCTACAACATACTATTTTCCCCAGGAGTACACCTACCATCATCACCCAACATACTGGGAAACAACATACTACTTTCCCCATGAGTACACCCACCAACATCGCCCAACATACTGAGCTACAACATACTACCATCCCCATGGGTACACCCACGAACTTCACCCAACATACTGAGTAACAACATACTTCCATCCCCAGGAGTACACCCACCAACCTCACAAACATACTGAGCTACAATATACTACCATTCTCAGGAGTACACTCACCAACTTCACCCAACATACTGAGCTACAACTTACTATTATGCCAAGGAGTACACCCGCTAACATCATCCAACATACTGAGCAACAACATACTACTATCCCCTGGAGTACACCCACCAACATCACCCAACATACTGAGCTACAACATTCTACTATCCCCAGGAGTACACCCACCAACATCATCCAACATACTGAGCTACAACATGCTACCATCCCCAGGAGTACACCCAGAAACATCACCAAACATACTGAGCTACAACATAGTATCATCCCCAGGAGTGCACCCAGCAACATCATCCAACATACTTAGCTACAACATTCTATCATCCCCAGGAGTGCACCCACCAACATCACCCAACATACTGAGCTACAACATTTTACCATCTCCAGGAGTACTCCCTCCAATATCACCCAACATACTGATCAGCATCATACTACCATCACCAGGAGTACGCCCACAAACGTCACCCAACATGCTGAGCTACAACATACTAACATCCCCAGGAGTACACCCACCAACATCACCCATCAATATGAGCTACAACATAATATTATCCCCAGGAGTACACACACGAACATCACCCAACATACTGTGCTACAACATACTATCATCCCCAGGAGTACACCTACCAACATCACCCAACATACTGAGCTACAACACACTACCATCCCCAGGAGTACACCCACAACACCACCCAACATTATGAGCTACACCATACTACCATCCCCAGGAGTACACCCACCAACATCAGCCAACATACTCAGCAGCACCATACTTCCATCACCAGGAGTACACCCACAAACGTCACCCAACATACTGAGCTACAACTTACTATCATCCCCAGGAGCACACCAACGAACATCACCCAACATTATGCGCTACAACATACTACTATCCCCATGAGTACACCCACGAACATCACCCAACATACTGTGCTACAACATACTATCATCCCCAGGAGTACATCCACCAACATCACTCAACATATTGGGGTACAACATACTACCATCCCTATGAGTGCACCCACCGTCACCACCCAGCATTATGACCTACATCATACTACTATCCCCAGGAGTACACCCACTAACATCACCCAACATACTGTGCTACAACATTCTATCATCTTCTGGAGTACAAACACCAACATCACCCTACATACTGTGGTACAACATACTATCATCCCCAGGAGTACACTTACCTACTTCACCCAACATTATGAGCTACAACATACTACTATCCCCAGGAGTACACCCACGAACATCACCCAACATTATGAGCTACAACATACTGCCACCCTCAGGAGTACAACCTCCAACCTCATCCAACATACTGAGCTTATATACTGATATTAAGTGATTTGTGATCACTTTCTCCCAGCTCATCATTAACCTAAAGATTATTAATTAGTGATCCTTTATTGGCAAGAACCAAGTCAAGCAGATTGTTTCCTCTGGTTGGTTCTGTCACAAACTGTTTTTAAAAGCAATCCTGGATCGTATCAAGAAAGTCACTAGACTCAAGATTTCCTGGCACATTGTTCCATTCAATTTGTCTAAAGATAAAATCTCCTATTAACACGACATTTTCATATCTAGACGCCATGTGAATTTTGTCTCATAGCAGCTTACTGCACTCCCTATTAATTAAGATTTGAGGACCTATAAATCACACCCAAAATTAATTTATCACGACCCTCGAGAATCTGTTGCCAATCAGGTTCTGTATTTGATGCTTCTAATTTTATATCTTGTCTAACACAACATTTTAAATTATCTCCGACATACATCGCCACTCCACCACCCTTCCTGTTGACCCCTATCAGTGTGGAATAGTTTTAGCCTTGTACCTGACATTCAGAAGGCAATTCTCTATCTTTGAGGTTGAACCAGGTCTCCATTATAGCAATAATATCTATATTATCTGCACATGCAAGTATTCTTAGCTCATCTATCTTGTTTCTTACACTCCTACTGTTAATATGATAAACCTTAAGGGAACTTGTCACTCTCTGCCCTCTACTGTTTCTCTTTGTTGATCAAATGCTTTGTCTTTACTAGCTACTTTATTTTGAATATTGTCTATTAAACATATCCCTGAGGTATCTTGGTAATATCTGCTGTTTTCAACCCTTGTACTGCAGCTCGATTCTTTCCCACACACACCCATACCTGTATAATCTCTCAATTTTAAAGTTCTAGACAAGTCAACAATGGCCCCCTCAATCGAGTTGGCTAATGCAACCACTCTGGCCCCTGACAGATGTTCCCCATCCCTTGCATACATATCACGTTCGCCACAAAATTTGTCCAAGTTATCAATGAATTAAATGGCAAATTCCTGCAGTACCTGTCTAGCTAGCAATATACATCAATTGCCCTAGACATCCACTCAATGCCCACTCCCTTTCTAGGCAGGATGCTACATATGACTGGCACCCCTCCCTTAGACTTAGTTACAAAAATGGCTGACTTGTACTTATCCAGCAGCTCTTGTCTCCTGCCCTTCCTGATATCATTTCCACCAGCACTGACATAATATTATCCAACCTGTTGACTATGTCATTAACACCAGCTCCTGGGAAGCACACTCTCTGTCTAACATACCTATCTCTGTTACAGAAAGCACGGTCCATATAACATACTTGTGAGTCAACCACAACGAGAATGTTCTTACCATGATTAGCAGGGGTGTTAGTGGCACCTTTAATCTCACTAACCACTGAAGTACACTCATCTTAGAGAACACAGAATCGATTTCCTACCTTCAGATCTTCTTGATTAAGCTTTCTTAATCTCTACCTTTAGTAGAGACCACATTCCACTTGAAGCGATTGCCACTTTTCAGCTCCCTGTTGGTAACCTTTTCCTCCACACTGACTCCACCCCTCGCACACTCACTCCAAAATCCATCTTGGCGAATTTTCAGCCTCCTATTTTCCTCTTGGAGAAATACAGCCTCCTCCTTCAACACTAACCTGATATTCCAAAACACTTTAACAACCCATGGTGCGCTATAACACTCCCCTAACCCCCAAGACAGCTAGGATAGGATGACGTATCGTGACCACTGACTTCAGCGTACTGCATCAAAAGTAGTATCTGATGGAAATACACTTCTCAGTGTAAATCTGAAGTCTCTTAACTTTCATAATTGCTGGGTATGTTAATATTTCATAATCTTAACAAGAAATTGGTAAAGATAAATAGAAAAGAATAAATATTATTTAATAAATGTATGGAAGAGGGTAAGGTACCTAGGGATTGGCAGAGAGCATGCATAGTTCCTTTGTATAAAGGCAAAGGGGATAAAAGAGAGTGCAAGAATTATAGGGGGATAAGTCTGTTGAGTATACCTGGCAAAGTGTATGGTAGAGTTATTATTGAAAGAATTAAGAGTAAGACAGAGAATAGGACAGCAGATGAACAAGGAGGCTTTAGGAAAGGTAAGGGGTGTGTGGACCAGGTGTTTACAGTGAAACATATAAGTGAACAGTATTTAGATAAGGCTAAAGATGTCTTTGTGGCATTTATGGATTTGGAAAAGGCGTATGACAGGGTGGATATGGGGGCAATGTGGCAGATGTTGCAGGTGTATGGTGTAGGAGGTAGGTTACTGAAAGCAGTGAAGAGTTTTTACGAGGATAGTGAGGCTCAAGTTAGAGTATGTAGGAAAGAGGGAAATTATTTCCCAGTAAAAGTAGGCCTTAGACGAGGATGTGTGATGTCACCGTGGTTGTTTAATATATTTATAGATGGGGTTGTAAGAGAAGTAAATGCGAGGGTCTTGGCAAGAGGCGTGGAGTTAAAAGATAAAGAATCACACATAAAGTGGGAGTTGTCACAGTTGCTCTTTGCTGATGACACTGTGCTCTTGGGAGATTCTGAAGAGAAGTTGCAGAGATTGGTGGATGAATATGGTAGGGTGTGCAAAAGAAGAAAATTGAAAGTGAATACAGGAAAGAGTAAGGTTATGAGGATAACAAAAAAATTAGGTGATGAAAGATTGGATATCAGATTGGAGGGAGAGAGTATGGAGGAGGTGAATGTATTCAGATATTTGGGAGTGGACGTGTCAGCGGATGGGTCTATGAAAGATGAGGTGAATCATAGAATTGATGAGGGGAAAAGGGTGAGTGGTGCACTTAGGAGTCTGTGGAGACAAAGAACTTTGTCCTTGGAGGCAAAGAGGGGAATGTATGAGAGTATAGTTTTACCAACGCTCTTATATGGGTGTGAAGCATGGGTGATGAATGTTGCAGCGAGGAGAAGGCTGGAGGCAGTGGAGATGTCATGTCTGAGAGCAATGTGTGGTGTGAATATAATGCAGAGAATTCGTAGTTTGGAAGTTAGGAGGAGGTGCGGGATTACCAAAACTGTTGTCCAGAGGGCTGAGGAAGGGTTGTTGAGGTGGTTCGGACATGTGGAGAGAATGAAGCGAAACAGAATAACTTCAAGAGTGTATCAGTCTGTAGTGGAAGGAAGGCGGGGTAGGGGTCGGCCTAGGAAAGGTTGGAGGGAGGGGGTAAAGGAGGTTTTGTGTGCGAGGGGCTTGGACTTCCAGCAGGCATGCGTGAGCGTGTTTGATAGGAGTGAATGGAGACAAATGGTTTTTAATACTTGACGTGCTGTTGGAGTGTGAGCAAAGTAACATTTATGAAGGGGTTCAGGGAAACCGGCAGGCCGGACTTGAGTCCTGGAGATGGGAAGTACAGTGCCTGCACTCTGAAGGAGGGGTGTTAATGTTGCAGTTTAAAAACTGTAGTGTAAAGCACCCTTCTGGCAAGACAATGATGGAGTGAATGATGGTGAAAGTTTTTCTTTTTCGGGCCACCCTGTCTTGTTGGGAATCGGCCAGTGTGAAAAAAAAAAAAAAAAAAAAAATTCAATGATATCTAGAGATATGGAATCGATAAATTGGTTAGGAAAATCAGAGTTAGAGAAGGAAACGCTGGCGAGATATACGTTGTTAATGAAATCTTAGGAAATGTCTGTTTAAGCTAGCAAAATCGAAGTCATTATTAAATACAGAAACAATAACATGAATAGTAAGAAACGTTGGCGAAATGAACGTTCACGAGGAACTAAAGAGAGATAAATATAAGGAGGCAGGCTATGACGAGAGAGTTTTACCCACCAGTACAGCCAAGACTGAAAATTGGTTCCTGGAATTCTGTTATGTGCGGTCAGTGGGAGGCCCGTGCGCCTTGGCATGTAGATGACCAGTTTTAGCCATAGTTTTCTTGTAACGAGAGTAATATCTGTGGTTACCTGGGAGAAAGGCAAGAGGCTAGTAGGAATCCTGGAATCAACGGCGGGAATCAACGGAGGAATTACGAGTACACTTGAGGCTCGTGACTACGACTATAATTTTTAAAGAAATGTATGTGAGGCTTCTTTTATACGTAACGTAAAACGGCCGTGTGTTTGTAATTGCTAAGTTTCCGAGTGTTGAACTCCAGGCCTTGGATCTTCCTCAGGACATTCTCTATGTTGATGACATCTGTCTCCACCTGTTTTAAAGTTTGGTTACAGTATGTAATAGGGGATAGGTGTGATTATTGTTGAATAGTAAAGGTGGGCTTGTGTAGGTTAGAGAAGACCTGCACACTCACTCGCTGGATTACATTACCTCTCACAGTCTATGGTGCTCGTACTTGGTGCGTTCCACACATTTACTCGGTAAGTTTTCATCATTGTATCACTAGGTCACATTGAGGATTCACTCAACGTTCCAGCCTAGTCACAGACCTGGCCGCGGGGGCGTTGACCCCCGGAACTCTCTCCAGGTATACTCTAATGACTTTCATTCGCCGACTCGCTGACTCGTCGAGTGTCTTCATCGTACTAGTTAAGCGTGTTTTGTTCATACCGTTCCATTAAACAGGAGAGTTTAACTGACACGGTACATTACTCGATCTCGCTTAGTACGTTCCACTTACTCTGTTCAAGTATTCCACAGAGTGCTTGCCTCTCAGGGAGTGCTTGCCACTCAGGGAGTGCGTGCCACTCAGGGAGTGCTTGCCACTCAGGGAGTGCTTGCCACTCTGGGAGTGCTTGCCACTCAGGGAGTGCTTGCCACTCTGGGAGTGCTTGCCACTCAGGGAGTGCTTGCCACTCAGGGAATGCTTGCCTCTCAGGGAGTGCTTGCCACTCAGGGAGTGCTTGCCACTCAGGGAGTGCTTGCCACTCAGGGAGTGCTTGCCACTCTGGGAGTGCTTGCCTCTCAGGGAGTGCTTGCCACTCAGGGAGTGCTTGCCACTCAGGGAGTGCTTGCCACTCAGGGAATGCTTGCCTCTCAGGGAGTGCTTGCCACTCAGGGAGTGCTTGCCACTCAGGGAGTGCTTGCCACTCAGGGAGTGCTTGCCACTCAGGGAGTGCTTGCCACTTAGGGAGTGCTTGCCACTCAGGGAGTGCTTGCCACTCTGGGAGTGCTTGCCACTCTGGGAGTGCTTGCCACTCTGGGAGTGCTTGCCACTCTGGGAGTGCTTGCCACTCAGGGAGTGCTTGCCACTCTGGGAGTGCTTGCCACTTAGGGAGTGCTTGCCACTCAGGGAGTGCTTGCCACTCTGGGAGTGCTTGCCACTCTGGGAGTGCTTGCCACTTAGGGAGTGCTTGCCACTCAGGGAGTGCTTGCCACTCTGGGAGTGCTTGCCACTCAGGGAGTGCTTGCCACTCAGGGAGTGCTTGCCACTCAGGGAATGCTTGCCACTCTGGGAGTGCTTGCCACTCAGGGAGTGCTTGCCACTCTGGGAGTGCTTGCCAAATAGGGAGTGCTTGCCACTCAGGGAGTGCTTGCCACTCTGGGAGTGCTTGCCACTCAGGGAGTGCTTGCCACTCAGGGAGTGCTTGCCACTCTGGGAGTGCTTGCCACTCAGGGAATGCTTGCCACTCTGGGAGTGCTTGCCACTCAAGGAGTGCTTGCCTCTCAGGGAGTGCTTGCCACTCAGGGAGTGCTTGCCACTCAAGGAGTGCTTGCCACTCAGGGAGTGCTTGCCTCTCAGGGAGTGCTTGCCACTCAGGGAGTGCTTGCCACTCAGGGAGTGCTTGCCTCTCAGGGAGTGCTTGCCACTCAGGGAGTGCTTGCCACTCAGGGAGTGCTTGCCACTCAGGGAGTGCTTGCCACTCAAGGAGTGCTTGCCACTCAGGGAGTGCTTGCCTCTCAGGGAGTGCTTGCCACTCATGGAGTGCTTGCCACTCTGGGAGTGCTTGCCTCTCAGGGAGTGCTTGCCACTCAGGGAGTGCTTGCCACTCAGGGAGTGCTTGCCACTCTGGGAGTGCTTGCCACTTAGGGAGTGCTTGCCACTCAGGGAGTGCTTGCCACTCTGGGAGTGCTTGCCACTTAGGGAGTGCTTGCCACTCAGGGAGTGCTTGCCACTCAGGGAGTGCTTTCCACTCACGGAGTGCTTGCCACTCAGGGAGTGCTTGCCACTTAGGGAGTGCGTGCCACTCAGGGAGTGCTTGCCACTCAGGGAGTGCTTGCCACTTAGGGAGTGCGTGCCACTCAGTGAGTGCTTGCCACTCAGGGAGTGCTTGCCACTTAGGGAGTGCGTGCCACTCAGGGAGTGCTTCCCACTCAGGGAGTGCTTGCCACTCAGGGAGTGCTTGCCACTCAGGGAGTGCTTCCCACTCAGGGAGTGCTTGCCACTCAGGGAGTGCTTGCCACTCAGGGAGTGCTTGCCACTCAGGGAGTGCTTGCCACTCAGGGAGTGCTTGCCACTCAGGGAGTGCTTGCCACTCAGGGAGTGCTTGCCACTTAGGGAGTGCTTGCCACTTAGGGAGTGCTTGCCACTCAGGGAGTGCTTGCCACTCAGGGAGTGCTTGCCTCTCAGGGAGTGCTTGCCACTCAGGGAGTGCTTGCCACTCAGGGAGTGCTTGCCACTCAGGGAGTGCTTGCCACTCAGGGAGTGCTTGCCACTCAGGGAGTGCTTGCCACTCAGGGAGTGCTTCCCACTCAGGGAGTGCTTGCCACTCAGGGAGTGCTTGCCACTCAGGGAGTGCTTGCCACTCAGGGAATGCTTGCCACTTAGGGAGTGCTTGCCACTTAGGGAGTGCTTGCCACTTAGGGAGTGCTTGCCACTCAGGGAGTGCTTGCCACTCAGGGAGTGCTTGCCACTCAGGGAGTGCTTGCCACTCAGGGAGTGCTTGCCACTTAGGGAGTGCTTGCCACTTAGGGAGTGCTTGCCACTCAGGGAGTGCTTGCCACTCAGGGAGTGCTTGCCTCTCAGGGAGTGCTTGCCACTTAGGGAGTGCGTGCCACTCAGGGAGTGCTTGCCACTCAGGGAGTGCTTGCCACTTAGGGAGTGCGTGCCACTCAGGGAGTGCTTGCCACTCAGGGAGTGCTTGCCACTCAGGGAGTGCTTGCCACTCAGGGAGTGCTTGCCACTCAGGGAGTGCTTGCCACTCAGGGAATGCTTGCCACTCAGGGAGTGCTTGCCACTCACGGAGTGCTTGCCATTCAGGGAGTGCTTGCCACTCAGGGAGTGCTTGCCACTCAGGGAGTGCTTGCCACTCAGGGAGTGCTTACCACTCAGGGAGTGCTTGCCACTCAGGGAGTGCTTGCCACTCAGGGAGTGCTTGCCACTCAGAGAGTGCTTGCCACTCACGGAGTGCTTGCCACTCAGGGAATGCTTGCCACTCAGGGAGTGCTTGCCACTCAGGGAATGCTTGCCACTCACGGAGTGCTTGCCACTCAGGGAATGCTTGCCACTCACGGAGTGCTTGCCACTCACGGAGTGCTTGCCATTCAGGGAGTGCTTGCCACTCAGGGAGTGCTTGCCACTCAGGGAATGCTTGCCACTCAGGGAGTGCTTGCCACTCAGGGAGTGCTTCCCACTCAGGGAGTGCTTGCCACTCAGGGAGTGCTTGCCACTCAGGGAGTGCTTGCCACTCAGGGAGTGCTTGTTACTCAGGGACTGCTTGCCACTCAGGGAGTGCTTGCCGCTCAGGGAATGCTTGACACTCAGGGAGTGCTTGCCACTCAGGGAGTGCTTCCCACTCAGGGAGTGCTTGCCACTCAGGGAATGCTTGCCACTCAGGGAGTGCTTGCCACTCAGGGAGTGCTTGCCACTCATGGAATGCTTGCCACTCAGGGAGTGCTTGCCACTCAGGGAGTGCTTGCCACTCAGGGAATGCTTGCCACTCAGGGAGTGCTTGCCACTCAGGGAGTGCTTGCCACTCAGGGAGTGCTTGCCACTCAGGGAGTGCTTGCCACTCAGGGAGTGCTTGCCACTCAATGAGTGCTTGCCACTCACGGAGTGCTTGCCACTCAGGGAGTGCTTGCCACTCACGGAGTGCTTGCCACTCACGGAGTGCTTGCCACTCACGGAGTGCTTGCCACTCACGGAGTGCTTGCCACTCAGGGAGTGCTTGCCACTCACGGAGTGTTTGCCACTCAGGGAGTGCTTGCCACTCAGGGAGTGCTTGCCACTCAGGGAGTGCTTGCCACTCAGGGAGTGCTTGCCACTCACGGAGTGCTTGCCACTCAGGGAGTGCTTGCCACTCACGGAGTGCTTGCCACTCACGGAGTGCTTGCCACTCAGGGAGTGCTTGCCACTCAGGGAATGGTTGCCACTCAGGGAGTGCTTGCCACTCAGGGAGTGCTTGCCACTCAGGGAGTGCTTGCCACTCAGGGAGTGCTTCCCACTCACGGAGTGCTTGCCACTCAGGGAATGCTTGCCACTAAGGGAGTGCTTGCCACTCAGGGAGTGCTTGCCACTCAGGGAACGCTTGCCACTCAGGGAGTGCTTGCCACTCAGGGAGTGCTTGCCACTCACGGAGTGCTTGCCACTCAGGGAGTGCTTGCCACTCAGGGAGTGCTTACCACTCAGGGAGTGCTTGCCACTCAGGGAGTGCTTGCCACTCAGGGAGTGCTTACCGCTCAGGGAGTGCTTGCCACTCAGGGAGTGTTTGCCACTCAGGGAATGCTTGCCACTCACGGAGTGCTTGCCACTCAGGGAATGCTTGCCACTCAGGGAGTGCTTGCCACTCACGGAGTGCTTGCCACACAGGGAGTGCTTGCCACTCACGGAGTGCTTGCCACTCAGGGAATGCTTGCCACTCACGGAGTGCTTGCCACTCAGGGAGTGCTTGCCACTCAGGGAGTGCTTGCCACTCAGGGAATGCTTGCCACTCACGGAGTGCTTGCCACTCAGGGAATGCTTGCCACTCAGGGAGTGCTTGCCACTCACGGAGTGCTTGCCACACAGGGAGTGCTTGCCACTCACGGAGTGCTTGCCACTCAGGGAGTGCTTGCCACTCAGGGAGTGCTTGCCACTCAGGGAGTGCTTGCCACTCACGGAGTGCTTGCCACTCAGGGAGTGCTTGCCACTCAGGGAGTGCTTGCCACTCAGGGAGTGCTTGCCACTCAGGGAATGCTTGCCACTCAGAAAGTGCTTGCCACTCACGGAGTGCTTGCCACTCAGGGAGTGCTTGCCACTCAGGGAGTGCTTACCACTCAGGGAGTGCTTTCCACTCAGGGAGTGCTTGCCACTCAGGGAGTGCTTGCCACTCAGGGAGTGCTTGCCACTCAGGGAGTGCTTACCACTCAGGGAGTGCTTGCCACTCATTGAGTGCTTGGCACTCAGGGAGTGCTTGCCACTCTCGGAGTGCTTGCCACTCAGGGAATGCTTGCCACTCAGGGAGTGCTTGCCACTCAGGGAATGCTTGCCACTCACGGAGTGCTTGCCACTCAGGGAATGCTTGCCACTCAGGGAGTGCTTGCCACTCACGGAGTGCTTGCCATTCAGGGAGTGCTTGCCACTCAGGGAGTGCTTGCCACTCAGGGAGTGCTTGCCACTCAGGGAGTGCTTGCCACTCAGGGAGTGCTTGCCACTCAGGGAGTGCTTACCACTCAGGGAGTGCTTGCCACTCAGGGAGTGCTTGCCACTCAGGGAGTGCTTGCCACTCAGGGAATGCTTGCCACTCAGGGAGTGCTTGCCACTCAGGGAATGCTTGCCACTCACGGAGTGCTTGCCTATCAGGGAATGCTTGCCACTCAGGGAGTGCTTGCCACTCACGGAGTGCTTGCCACTCAGGGAGTGCTTGCCACTCAGGGAGTGCTTGCCACTCACGGAGTGCTTGCCACTCAGGGAGTGCTTGCCACTCAAGGAGTGCTTTCCACTCAGGGAGTGCTTGCCACTCAGGGAGTGCTTGCCACTCACGGAGTGCTTGCCACTCAGGGAGTGCTTGCCACTCACGGAGTGCTTGCCACTCAGGGAGTGCTTGCCACTCAGGGAGTGCTTGCCACTCAGGGAGTGCTTGCCACTCAGGGAGTGCTTGCCACTCAGGGAGTGCTTGCCACTCAGGGAATGCTTGCCACTCAGGGAGTGCTTGCCACTCACGGAGTGCTTGCCACTCAGGGAGTGCTTGCCACTCAGGGAGTGATTGCAACTCAGGGAATGCTTGCCACTCAGGGAATGCTTGCCACTCAGGGAATGCTTGCCACTCAGGGAATGCTTGCCACTCAGGGAATGCTTGCCACTCAGGGAATGCTTGCCACTCAGGGAGTGCTTGCCACTCAGGGAGTGCTTCCCACTCAGGGAGTGCTTGCCACTCAGGGAGTGCTTGCCACTCAGGGAGTGCTTGCCACTCTGGGAATGCTTGCCACTCAGGGAGTGCTTGCCACTCAGGGAGTGCTTGCCACTCACGGAGTGCTTACCACTCAGGGAGTGCTTGCCACTCAGGGAGTGCTTGCCACTCAGGGAGTGCTTGCCACTCACGGAGTGCTTGCCACTCAGGGAATGCTTGCCACTCAGGGAGTGCTTGCCACTCAGGGAATGCTTGCCACTCACGGAGTGCTTGCCACTCAGGGAATGCTTGCCACTCAGGGAGTGCTTGCCACTCACGGAGTGCTTGCCACTCAGGGAGTGCTTGCCACTCAGGGAGTGCTTGCCACTCACGGAGTGCTTGCCACTCAGGGAGTGCTTGCCACTCAGGGAGTGGTTGCCACTCAGGGAGTGCTTGCCACTCAGGGAGTGCTTGCCACTCAGGGAGTGCTTGCCACTCAGGGAGTGCTTGCCACTCAATGAGTGCTTGCCACTCAGGGAGTGCTTGCCACTCAGGGAGTGCTTGCCACTCAGGGAATGCTTGCCACTCAGGGAGTGCTTGCCACTCACGGAGTGCTTGCCACTCAGGGAGTGCTTGCCACTCAGGGAGTGCTTACCACTCAGGGAGTGCTTGCCACTCAGGGAGTGCTTGCCACTCAGGGAGTGCTTGCCACTCATGGAGTGCTTGCCACTCAGGGAGTGCTTGCCACTCAGGGAGTGCTTACCACTCAGGGAGTGCTTGCCACTCAGGGAGTGCTTGCCAATCAGGGAGTGCTTGCCACTCACGGAGTGCTTGCCACTCACGGAGTGCTTGCCACTCAGGGAGTGCTTGCCACTCAGGGAGTGCTTGCCACTCAGGGAGTGCTTGCCACTCAGGGAGTGCTTGCCACTCATGGAGTGCTTGCCACTCAGGGAGTGCTTGCCACTCAGGGAGTGCTTACCACTCAGGGAGTGCTTGCCACTCAGGGATTGCTTGCCACTCAGGGAGTGCTTGCCACTCACGGAGTGCTTGCCACTCAGGGAGTGCTTGCCACTCAGGGAGTGCTTTCCACTAAGGGAGTGCTTGCCACTCACGGAGTGCTTGCCACTCAGGGAGTGCTTGCCACTCAGGGAGAGCTTGCCACTCAGGGAGTGCTTGCCACTCAGGGAGTGCTTGCCACTCAGGGAGTGCTTGCCACTCACGGAGTGCTTGCCACTCAGGGAATGCTTGCCACTCAGGGAGTGCTTGCCACTCAGGGAATGCTTGCCACTCACGGAGTGCTTGCCACTCAGGGAATGCTTGCCACTCAGGGAGTGCTTGCCACTCACGGAGTGCTTGCCATTCAGGGAGTGCTTGCCACTCAGGGAGTGCTTGCCACTCACGGAGTGCTTGCCACTCAGGGAGTGCTTGCCACTCAGGGAGTGCTTGCCACTCAGGGAGTGCTTGCCACTCAGGGAGTGCTTGCCACTCAGGGAGTGCTTGCCACTCAGGGAGTGCTTGCCACTCAGGGAGTGCTTACCACTCAGGGAGTGCTTGCCACTCAGGGAGTGCTTGCCACTCAGGGAGTGCTTGCCACTCACGGAGTGCTTGCCACTCAGGGAATGCTTGCCACTCAGGGAGTGCTTGCCACTCAGGGAATGCTTGCCACTCACGGAGTGCTTGCCACTCAGGGAATGCTTGCCACTCAGGGAGTGCTTGCCACTCACGGAGTGCTTGCCTCTGAGGGAGTGCTTGTCACTCAGGGAGTGCTTGCCACTCACGGAGTGCTTGCCACTCAGGGAGTGCTTGCCACTCACGGAGTGCTTGCCACTCAGGGAGTGCTTGCCACTCAGGGAGTGCTTGCCTCTCAGGGAGTGCTTGCCACTCAGGGAGTGCTTGCCACTCAGGGAGTGCTTGCCACTCAGGGAGTGCTTGCCACTCAGGGAGTGCTTGCCACTCAGGGAATGCTTGCCACTCAGGGAGTGCTTGCCACTCACGGAGTGCTTGCCACTCAGGAAGTGCTTGCCACTCAGGGAGTGCTTGCCACTCAGGGAGTGCTTGCCACTCACGGAGTGCTTGCCACTCAGGGAGTGCTTGCCACTCAGGGAGTGCTTGCCACTCAGGGAGTGCTTGCCACTCAGGGAATGCTTGCCACTCAGGGAATGCTTGCCACTCAGGGAATGCTTGCCACTCAGGGAATGCTTGCCACTCAGGGAATGCTTGCCACTCAGGGAATGCTTGCCACTCAGGGAATGCTTGCCACTCAGGGAATGCTTGCCACTCAGGGAGTGCTTGCCACTCAGGGAGTGCTTCCCACTCAGGGAGTGCTTGCCACTCAGGGAGTGCTTGCCACTCAGGGAGTGCTTGCCACTCAGGGAGTGCTTGCCACTCAGGGAGTGCTTGCCACTCAGGGAGTGCTTACCACTCATGGAGTGCATTGCAGTCATATAGCGATTTTACTCATTTAGTGTATTCATTTTATTCCACTCAATTAGTGCATTTCACTGACCACATGCGTTGCACTCAGCCTGTTTCACTCACTTTTTGCAGTGTACTCATTTGTCTTTAGTGCACTGAGTTCCAATCATTTAATGCATGCTACTCAGTGGATTCAATTCACTTAGTGATTTCCACTCATTGCATTTCACTCACACAGTGTGTTCCTCTCACTCAGTATACTGCACTCTCTCGGGGTTTTAAACTCAGTAAGTACCACTCAGTCATCTTATGGCTTATATCCACTCAGCTACTTTCACTCACTCTGAGTGCTCGAGTTGCATAGTGCATCGTTTTCACTTAAAGGGTTTCACTCAGTGCTCTCAACTTATAGTGTGCATTGCACTCATTGTACTCAGTAGTAAGTTTCACTCAATGAGTTCTTGACTTTGTGAGTTGTGAGTGCGCTTCAGCCTCACATTGTTCAGGACTATGGAACAAAACTCTTCTCCAGGCTGAGGGACTGACAACCCGGACTGACAACCCGGACTGACAGGCCCGGTGGCCTGGTGGCCCGGTGGCCTGGTGGCCCGGTGGCCTGGTGGCCCGGTGGCCTGGTGGCTAAAGCTCCCTCTTCACACACGGAGGGCCCGGGTTCGATTCCCGGCGGGTGAAAACATTTCGACACGTTTCCTTACACCTGTTGTCCTGTTCACCTAGCAGCAAATAGGTACCTGAGTGTTAGTCGACTGGTGTGGGTCGCATCCTGGGGGACAAGATTAAGGACCCCAATGGAAATAAGTTAGACAGTCCTCGATGACGCACTGACTTTCTTGGGTTATCCTTTACATCTCTATTGTTTATGCTCTTCATACAGTGAGTTCAACTTTGTATGTTCCTTGCACTTAGTGCATCCACTAAATGCATTTCACTCAGTACTTTCCCACTCAGTGCATTACACTGTGTTCCATCCACCTGGTTCCCTCAGTTTAGCGGGTTCCACTCAGATCCACTCGGTGCATTCCACTCACAGTGTGTTACACTGAGACCGTCCAACTCAGCGCATTTAACTTCCTTTGTGCATTAAACTTCGTAAATTCTTCTCACACAGTCCATTGCACTTTCTTACTTTACTCCAGTCACTCGTGGAATTCACTCAGAGATAACACTAAGTGCATCCGGCTTACTGACTGGACGCATCTCACTGACTGTATTGATCTCACAGATTGCATCCCACTTATTGCGTTCCACTAACTTGGCGCATTGCATTATCTGAGAGCATTCCACACCCTTAGTGTATTCTACTTAGAAGTTATGTTCCTCTTACTGTATTCCACTTAGAGAATCCTAATCATTTTATACTCAGTGCAACTTAGTTCCCTGTTTACCCTCAGCATAGACATCCATTCATTATCCACTTCTCTTCCAGGCAGAATGATACATGTGATTGGGACCCCTCCAGTAGATCTTATAAGATCTAAAGCAGTTCTATACTTAACTAGCAGCTCCTGTTTCCTGTCTTACTGGGGAGGGCAGGAGACAGGAGCTCCTGTTTAAGTACAGGACAGCTATAGATTTAATTAGGTCTAAGGAAGGTGTCCCAGTCAAATATAGCATTTGGCCTGTAAGAGGAGTGGGCAATGGATGGATGTTTAGGGCAACTGGTGTAAATTGTTGGCTAGTTAGGTACTGTAAAGAAATTCCAGAACCATTCACTGACAAGTGGGAAAATTTCTATGGCAAACATGATATACAGTGGACCCCCGCATAACGATTACCTCCGAATGCGACCAATTATGTAAGTGTATTTATGTAAGTGCGTTTGTACGTGTATGTTTGGGGGTCTGAAATGGACTAATCTACTTCACAATATTTCTTATGGGAACAAATTCGGTCAGTACTGGCACCTGAACATACTTCTGGAGTGAAAAAATATCGTTAACCGGGGGTCCACTGTATATGCAAGGGATGGGGTACATCTCTCTGGGGCAGGAGTGGCAATGTCAACCAACTATGTTGAGGGGCTCGATGCTGAGTTCTCTACAACTTAAGACGATGGGAGTATGTGGAAAGAAATAGGTTGTAAATAACATACTTGTACAACATTTGCGTATCTTTATTTTGGAAACATTTTGCAAGCCTCTAGTCGTAAAGAAAAACAATGGAAGATGAGAAGTTGGAGGTAATTAGTCGCTGAGCCTGGAATCATTTATGTAATTCTCGGTTTCCTAAAGCCATTTATACACTAGAGATGAAAGAAACAAAAACTGCTAAGATATCCCAGATAAATGTTGGAAAGATATTGTTGATAATATGGTTACTAATAAAATTAAAGGAACTGGTCAACAAATAAAGACAGTATAGGAAAGCGAGTTTCTAGCTTCCTTAAAGTCTAGTATTCTAATAAAAGTAGCGGTAGAAATAAGATGGATAAGCTAAAATTAATTGCATGTGCAGGAAACAGATATTATGGGCATAACAGAGACTTGGTTCAACCTAAAAGAGAGAGAAATGCCTTTGGAATGTCGCACCGAAAGAGTCAGTAGAAAGGTGGTGAAGTGCTGATGTATTTCAGAGAAAATTTAAACTGAGAAAAGAAACTCAGAAAGAACTAAAAACCACAAAGGAAATTGCAAGAAGCCCAAAACTTTCTTTTCCTGTGCCAAATCTAAGGCAAAAGCAACATCCAGTATTAGACTCTTATTTAGACAAGATGGGACCAACACAGATGACAGCAAGGAAATGAGTGAGATACTAAAGGCCCAACCTGACTCGGTGTTTAGTGAGCCGCTAACCAGACTAAGAGTGACACCATAAGTGACTTTTTCATCAAGAACTGCAAGAAGCCCCTGTAAAGTGCCTTCAGCATTCTTTGGAGAGGGAACATGGACACAGGGGTCATCCCACACTCACATCAAAAAACATACATAGCCCCACTCCACAAAGATGGCAGTAAAACAAAGCAAAGAATTATAGAGAGATAGCAATAACATTTACAGCAGGTCGCTCCTCCTTGTCACAACTACCGGATCACTATAACAAAGTCCTGGATGTGCTACAGGATAAACAAAATGCAGATGTAATATACACAGTCTTTGCAAAAGGCTTCGACAAGTACGAAAGTGGTGTAATAGTGCATAAAATGCGTGATAAAGGAATAACAGGAAAAGTTGCATTTATAACTTCCTAACAAATAGGACACAAAGAGTAATAGCAATCAGAGTTAAGTCTGAGGCGGCTACATTGAAAAGCTCTGTTCCACAAGTCACAGCGCTTGCTCCCATCCTGTTCCTCCTCCTCATATCGGACATAGACAGAGATGTAAGCCATAACTCCGTGTCTTCCATTGCGAATGACACCCGAGTCTGCATGACAGTGCCATCCATTGATGACACTGCAAGACTCCAAGCGGACATCAACCAAGTCATTAAATGGGTAGCAGGAAACAATATGAAGTTCAATGAAGAGTGATTTTAATTACTCCAATATAGGAAACCTGTGAAAATTAAAACTATTTTTTTTTTTTTATTATCACACCGGCCGATTCCCACCAAGGCAGGGTGGCCCGAAAAAGAAAAACTTTCACCATCATTCACTCCATCACTGTCTTGCCAGAAGGGTGCTTTACACTACAGTTTTTAAACTGCAACATTAACACCCCTCCTTCAGAGTGCAGGCACTGTACTTCCCATCTCCAGGACCCAAGTCCGGCCTGCCGGTTTCCCTGAATCCCTTCATAAATGTTACTTTGCTCACACTCCAACAGCACGTCAAGTATTAAAAACCATTTGTCTCCATTCACTCCTATCAAACACGCTCACGCATGCCTGCTGGAAGTCCAAGCCCCTCGCACACAAAACCTCCTTTACCCCCTCCCTCCAACCCTTCCTAGGCCGACCCCTACCCCGCCTTCCTTCCACTACAGACTGATACACTCTTGAAGTCATTCTGTTTCGCTCCATTCTCTCTACATGTCCGAACCACCTCAACAACCCTTCCTCAGCCCTCTGGACAACAGTTTTGGTAATCCCGCACCTCCTCCTAACTTCCAAACTACGAATTCTCTGCATTATATTCACACCACACATTGCCCTCAGACATGACATCTCCACTGCCTCCAGCCTTCTCCTCGCTGCAACATTCATCACCCACGCTTCACACCCATATAAGAGCGTTGGTAAAACTATACTCTCATACATTCCCCTCTTTGCCTCCAAGGACAAAGTTCTTTGTCTCCACAGACTCCTAAGTGCACCACTCACTCTTTTTCCCTCATCAATTCTATGATTCACCTCATCTTTCATAGACCCATCCGCTGACACGTCCACTCCCAAATATCTGAATACGTTCACCTCCTCCATACTCTCTCCCTCCAATCTGATATTCAATCTTTCATCACCTAATCTTTTTGTTATCCTCATAACCTTACTCTTTCCTGTATTCACCTTTAATTTTCTTCTTTTGCACACCCTACCAAATTCATCCACCAATCTCTGCAACTTCTCTTCAGAATCTCCCAAGAGCACAGTGTCATCGGCAAAGAGCAGCTGTGACAACTCCCACTTTGTGTGTGATTCTTTATCTTTTAACTCCACGCCTCTTGCCAAGACCCTCGCATTTACTTCTCTTACAACCCCATCTATAAATATATTAAACAACCACGGTGACATCACACATCCTTGTCTAAGGCCTACTTTTACTGGGAAAAAATTTCCCTCTTTCCTACATACTCTAACTTGAGCCTCACTATCCTCGTAAAAACTCTTCACTGCTTTCAGTAACCTACCTCCTACACCATACACTTGCAACATCTGCCACATTGCCCCCCTATCCACCCTGTCATACGCCTTTTCCAAATCCATAAATGCCACAAAGACCTCTTTAGCCTTATCTAAATACTGTTCACTTATATGTTTCACTGTAAACACCTGGTCCACACACCCCCTACCTTTCCTAAAGCCTCCTTGTTCATCTGCTATCCTATTCTCCGTCTTACTCTTAATTCTTTCAATTATAACTCTACCATACACTTTACCAGGTACACTCAACAGACTTATCCCCCTATAATTTTTGCACTCTCTTTTATCCCCTTTGCCTTTATACAAAGGAACTATGCATGCTCTCTGCCAATCCCTAGGTACCTTACCCTCTTCCATACATTTATTAAATAATTGCACCAACCACTCCAAAACTATATCCCCACCTGCTTTTAACATTTCTATCTTTATCCCATCAATCCCGGCTGCCTTACCCCCTTTCATTTTACCTACTGCCTCACGAACTTCCCCCACACTCACAACTGGCTCTTCCTCACTCCTACAAGATGTTATTCCTCCTTGCCCTATACACGAAATCACAGCTTCCCTATCTTCATCAACATTTAACAATTCCTCAAAATATTCCTTCCATCTTCCCAATACCTCTACCTCTCCATTTAATAACTCTCCTCTCCTATTTTTAACTGACAAATCCATTTGTTCTCTAGGCTTTCTTAACTTGTTAATCTCACTCCAAAACTTTTTCTTATTTTCAACAAAATTTGTTGATAACATCTCACCCACTCTCTCATTTGCTCTCTTTTTACATTGCTTCACCACTCTCTTAACTTCTCTCTTTTTCTCCATATACTCTTCCCTCCTTGCATCACTTCTACTTTGTAAAAACTTCTCATATGCTAACTTTTTCTCCCTTACTACTCTCTTTACATCATCATTCCACCAATCGCTCCTCTTCCCTCCTGCACCCACTTTCCTGTAACCACAAACTTCTGCTGAACACTCTAACACTACATTTTTAAACCTACCCCATACCTCTTCGACCCCATTGCCTATGCTCTCATTAGCCCATCTATCCTCCAATAGCTGTTTATATCTTACCCTAACTGCCTCCTCTTTTAGTTTATAAACCTTCACCTCTCTCTTCCCTGATGCTTCTATTCTCCTTGTATCCCATCTACCTTTTACTCTCAGTGTAGCTACAACTAGAAAGTGATCTGATATATCTGTGGCCCCTCTATAAACATGTACATCCTGAAGTCTACTCAACAGTCTTTTATCTACCAATACATAATCCAACAAACTACTGTCATTTCGCCCTACATCATATCGTGTATACTTATTTATCCTCTTTTTCTTAAAATATGTATTACCTATAACTAAACCCCTTTCTATACAAAGTTCAATCAAAGGGCTCCCATTATCATTTACACCTGGCACCCCAAACTTACCTACCACACCCTCTCTAAAAGTTTCTCCTACTTTAGCATTCAAGTCCCCTACCACAATTACTCTCTCACTTGGTTCAAAGGCTCCTATACATTCACTTAACATCTCCCAAAATCTCTCTCTCTCCTCTGCATTCCTCTCTTCTCCAGGTGCATACACGCTTATTATGACCCACTTCTCGCATCCAACCTTTACTTTAATCCACATAATTCTTGAATTTACACATTCATATTCTCTTTTCTCCTTCCATAACTGATCATTTAACATTACTGCTACCCCTTCCTTTGCTCTAACTCTCTCAGATACTCCAGATTTAATCCCATTTATTTCCCCCCACTGAAACTCTCCTACCCCCTTCAGCTTTGTTTCGCTTAGGGCCAGGACATCCAACTTCTTTTCATTCATAACATCAGCAATCATCTGTTTCTTGTCATCCGCACTACATCCACGCACATTTAAGCAACCCAGTTTTATAAAGTTTTTCTTCTTCTCTTTTTTAGTAATTGTATACAGGAGAAGGGGTTACTAGCCCATTGCTCCCGGCATTTTAGTCGCCTCATACGACACGCATGGCTTACGGAGGAAAGATTCTTTTCCACTTCCCCATGGACAATAGAAGAAATAAAAAAGAACAAGAGCTATTTAGAAAAAGGAGAAAAACCTAGATGTATGTATATATATATATGCATGTGCGTGTCTGTGAAGTGTGACCAAAGTGTAAGTAGGAGTAGCAAGATATCCCTGTTATCTTAGCGTGTTTATGAGACAGAAAAAGAAACCAGCAATCCTACCATCATGCAAAACAGTTACAGGTTTTTGTTTCACAGTCATCTGGCAGGACGGTAGTACTTCCCTGGGTGGTTGCTGTCTACCAACCTACTACCTATATTTATTAAAACTATATCGGAGTTAAAAACATATTCCAACCACACAATAGAGCGAAAAACTAAAGTGAAGGACCTGGGAAAGATAATATCAGAGGATCTCACTTTCAAAGGTCACAATCATGTGTCTACCACATCTGCTAGATAAAAGATAGGATGGATAATGGGAACCTTCAAAACTAGGGATGCCAAGCCCATGATGATTCTCGTCAAATCGCTTGTTCTCTCTCTATGCTGGAATATTGCTGTACAAAGCAGTTTTCAAGGCAGGTGAAATTGCTGACCTGGAGAATGTACAGAGAACTTTCATGGCACACATAAAACACCGAAATTATTGGGAATGGTTCCTTGACTTGTCTTCCTTGAAATGCAGACAAAAAAGACACATAATATTCACTTAGAAAATCCTACAGGGATTAGTACCAGATTTTCACACGAAAATCACTCCCTATCAAAGCAAAAGACTCGGCAGGAGATGCAACATCCCTCCAGTAAAAAGCAGGGGCGCCACGAGCTCACTGAGAGACAACACAACAAGTGTCAGGGGTCCAAGACTGTTCAATACAACAAACTTCTGTAGGGCGAAATCTAAAAGGCATTTACATAAGAAAATGTTATGTTAATAAGAACATAAGAAAGAAGGAACACTGCAACAGGCCTACTGACCCATGCGGAGCAGGTCCATGTCCCCCCCGGATTAGCCCAATGACTCCCCCCCGGATTAGCCCAATGACCCTCCCCCCGGATTAGCCCAATGACCAACCCCCCCGGATTAGCCCAATGACCCCTTCCCCCGGATTAGCCCAATGACCCACCCAGCCTGGTCACCTCCACCCAAGGAAGGAACACGGCACCAGACCCAGCAGCACAAGCTAGTCAGGTTTAACTCACACCCACCCACACCCACTCATGTATTTATCTAACTTATTTTTAAAACTACACAACGTTTTAGCCTGAATAACTGTACTTGAGAGTTTGTTCCACTCATCCACAACTCTATTACCAAATCAGTGCTTTCCTATATCCTTCCTGAATCTGAATTTTTCCAGCTTGAAACCATTGCTGCGAGTCCTGTCTTGGCTGGAAATTTTCAGCACGCTATTTACATCCCCTTTATTTATTTATTCCTGTTTTCCATTTTTTAAACCTCGATCATATCCCCCCTAATCCTACGCCTTTCGAGAGAGTGCAGATTCAGGGCCCTCAGTCTATCCTCATAGGGAAGATTTCTGATACATGGGATCATCTTTGTCATCCTCCTCTGTACGTTTTCCAGAGCATTTATATCCATTCTGTAAATAAGACCTAACCAAGAATATATAGAGTTGAAGAACAACCCGAGGACTTCTATTATTTATACTTCCAAATATGAAGCCAAGAATTCTGTTAGCCTTATTGCGAACACTAATGCACTGTTGTCTTGGTTTCAGATTACTGCTAACCAGAACTCCTAAATCCTTTTCGCAATCAGTAGTATTAAGATCTACATTATTTAGTTTATATGTGGCATGGTTATTTACCTGTCCAACATTTAGAACTTTACATTTGTCAATATTAAACTGCATCTGCCACTTCTCCGACCATTACATTAGTCTATTCAAATCATCCTGGAGTGCTCTAGTGTCCTCATTAGAATGAATTGGACGGCCTATTTTGGTGTCATCACCCAATTTGCTTATGTCGCTATTTATTCCCTCATCCATGTCGTTTATGTAAATTGTGAACAACAACGGGCCCAACAATGATACCTGAGGAACACCGCTTGTGACGTGCCCCCATTCTGATTTCTCCCGATTTATGCAAACTCTCTGCTGCCTACTTGTCAGCCATGCCTCTACCCAGGAAAAAAATTCTCCTCCTATTTCGTGTGCCTTAAGTTTCCTCAATAGCCTCTGATGTGGAACTCTATCGAAAGCCTTACTGAAGTCCATATACACAATATCATATTCATTACCATGATCTACCTCCTCAAACACCTTAGTGAAAAAAGTTAGTAAATTCGTAAGACATGAACGCCCCTTTGTAAAACCGTGTTGAGATTCATTAATCAATCTGTGCCTACCAAGATGGCTACGAATTGCTTCGGCAATTATTGATTCCATAAATTTTCCTTCTATGGAGGTAAGGCTTATTGGTCTACAGTTCGAAGCCAAGGACCTGTCACCTGCCTTGTAACTAGGTATTACATTTGCAATTTTCCACTTATCAGGCACTATGCCAGTTTGTAGTGATATGTTAAAAAGATTAGCCAAAGGTATGCTAAGTTCCTCTTTACATTCCTTTAACTCCCTAGCAAACAGTTCATCAGGGCCTGGGGATTTGTTAGGTTTTAGTTTCTCTATTTGTCTGAGGACCATGTCACTAGTTACCGCAATCATGCATAGTTTAGTATCATCCTGTCCTACGTAATCTATTATTTCAGGAATATCACTAGTATTATCCTGGGTGAAAACTGAGAGGAAGTACGTATTTAGAATTTTACACATATCCTTATCACTGTCAGTGATCTGACCCGAATTACTCTAAAGTGGGCCCATCTTGTCCCTAATTTTACTTCTGTATACCTGAAAGAACGCTTTTGGGTTAGTCTTTGAATCCCTTGCGACCTTAGCCTCATAATCCATTTTTACTTTTCTTATTCCTTTCTTTATTTCTCTCTTTAATTTAATATATTGATTTCTTAACTGCCCATCCCCTCTTTTGATACGCCTATATATGCCTCTCTTTTGACCAATGAGATGTTTTAATCTATTGTTCATCCATTTGGGATCATTTTTGGTAGATCTAATTTCCCTACTCGGAACAAAGTTGTCTGGGCAGCTACAACTATGCTCTGAAAAACGTCATATTGACAACCAAGATCACCTACCTGGCCCATAGTCAGGACATCCCAATTTAGCCCACCCAGGTAATTTTTCAGTCCCATGAAGTCGGCCAAGCGAAAATCTGGGACAGAGATTTGATTGCAGTTATCTGGGTAATTCCATGATATATTGAAACTAAGTGATTTGTGATCACTTTCCCCAAGCTCATCATTAACCTCAAGATTATTAATTAGTGAATCTTTGTTGGCAAGAACCAAGTCAAGCAGATTGTTTCCTCTAGTTGGTTCTCTCACAACCTGTTCTAAAAAGCAATCCTGAACCGTATCAAGAAAGTCACTAGATTCAAGATTTCCTGTCATATTGTTCCAATCAATTTGTCTAAAGTTAAAATCTCCCATTATCACAACATTTTCATATCTAGATGCCTTATGAATTTCGTCCCATAACAGCTTACTGCACTCCCTATCAAGGTTTGGGGGCCTATAAATCACAACCAAAATTAATTTGTCAGGTCCCTCGAGAAACTGTAGCCAAACAGTTTCTGTGTTAGATGTTTCTAATCTTATATCATGTCTAAGACAATAACTTAAATTTTCTCTGACAAACATCGCCACCCCACCACCCTTCCTGTTGACCCTATCAGTGTGGAATAGTTTATAACCCTCTATGTTGCATTCAGAAGACACTTCTCTGTCTTTCACGTTGAACCAGGTCTCTGTTATACGAATAATATCTATATTACCTACACTTGCAAGTAATCTTAGCTCATCTATCTTATTTCTTTGACTCCTACTATTTGTATAGTAAATCTTAAGGGAGCTAGTCACTCGTTGCCCTCTGCTATCTCTCTCTCTGTTTGTTGATCAATTGATTTGCCATTACTAGAAACTTTATTTTGAATATTGTCTTTTAAACATATCCCTGAGGTATCCTGGGAATAACTGCTGTTTTTAACCCTAATGCTGCAGCCTGATTGTTTCCCACAAACACCCATACCTCTATAATCTATCAGTTTAAATTCCTAGACAAGTCATCAGTTACCCTCTCAATTGAATTGGCTAATGCAACCACTCCATCCCCAGAGAGATGAACCCAATCCCTTGCATATATATCACATTTGCCAAAGAATAGGTCCCAGTTATCAATGAATGGGATTGCAAGTTCCTTACAGTACCTGTCTAGCCAGCAATTTTTACCAATTGCCCTAGACATCCATTCACTGCCCACTCCCTTTCTAGGCAAGATGCTACATATGACTGGGATCCCTCCCTTAGACCTAACTACTTCTATGGCTGACCTGTACTTATCCAGCAGCTCCCCTCTCCTGCCCTTCCCAATGTCATTACCCCCAGCACTAAGACAGATAATGGGCTTGTTCCCATTACCTGCCATAATATTATCCAACCTGCTGACTATGTCACCAACACCAGCTCCAGGAAGACACACTCTCTGTCTGACCTTTCTGTCTCTGTTACAAAATGCACGGTCCATATATCTTACCTGAGAATCGCCAACTATTAAAATATTCTTACCTTGATTAGCAGCGGAATCAGTGGTACCTTCAACCTCACTAACCACTGAGGTACACTCGTCTTGGAGAACAGAGAATCGATTTCCTACCTTCACATCTCTATGAACTCTCCTCATCTTCCTTCTTCCTGAACTGTGAACCACTTGCCACTTAAAGTGGCTGCCACCATCACTGCTGGTGACAATTTCCTTCTTACCAGCTAAATCCTTCTCATACTAACTCCCAAACTCATCTATGTGAAGCTTCAGCCTCCTATATTCCTCCTGAAGAAGTAAAATCTCCTTGTTCAACACTTGAACGTGAGATTCTAAAACACTACAACAAGCCATGGTGCTTAGTAACAGCAGTGTGTGATAGAACGAACTAGAGAAAACAACCTGCTTGACTTGGTTCTTGCCAATAAGAAGTCACTAATTACTAATTTTAAAGTTAATGATGAGCTTTAGGAAAAGCAATCACAAATAACATAGTTTCAGTATATCATGGAATTACCTTAATTATTAGTCTATGTCCCTGACTTCCGCTTGACCAATGTCACAGATAATGCTTTATATATATATAGCCTTTAAGCTTGTCTTCACTTATTAACCACAATAATATCTTCCTTTATTCTTTCTCTCAAGAGAGTGAAGGTTCGGGACTCTCAATCTATCCTTGTATGAGAGATTTATTATACAGTGGATTAATTTGGTCATTCTTCTCTGAAAGATGACAAAATTAATCCAAAAATATGGAGACCAAAACCCAGCAACATAATCTAAGTGTTAGCTTACTTGTGATGTATATAACGGCAAAATAACTTTAGGGTTTCTGTTACTTAGAGAGAGAGAGAGAGAGAGAGAGAGAGAGAGAGAGAGAGAGAGAGAGAGAGAGAGGAGAGAGAGACGAGAGAGAGAGAGAGAGAGAGAGAGAGAGAGAGAGAGAGAGAGAGAGAGAGAGGGAGAGAGAGAGGAGAGAGAGAGAGGGGAAAGAGAGAGAGAGAGAGAGAGAGAGAGAGAGTGAGAGAGAGAGAGAGAGAGAGAGAGAGAGAGAGGGAAGGAGAGAGGGAGAGAGAGAGAGAGAGAGAGAGAGAGAGAGAGACAGAGAGAGGGAGAGAGAGAGAGAGAGAGAGAGAGAGAGAGAGAGAGAGAGAGAGAGAGAGAGAGAGAGAGAGAGAGAGGGAGAGAGAGAGAGAGACAGAGAGAGAGAGAGAGAGAGAGAGAGAGAGAGAGAGAGACAGAGAGAGAGAGAGAGAGAGACAGAGAGAGAGAGAGAGAGAGACAGGATGGGACCACCTCTACTAGTAGTCAAGAGAAGGCGGACCTCTTTGCTGAACACTTTGCTACCAAAATGCAAGTTCCTGATCCAGCAAGGGACCCTCCTTGGCTAGCTGCAAGAACTGTGTCAAAACTGTCAGTGGTGACAATAAGGCAGGAGGAGGTGCATTTCCTTCTTAAATCACTTGACCAAGAAAAGGCTGTGGGCCCAGACAAGTTGAGCCCAAGATTGTTGAGAAGATGTGCAGACCAGCTAGCAGCACCTCTAACTCGCATCTTTCAGCACTGCCTAGTACAGTGTAAATGGCCCTCTCCATGGAAAGAGGCAAATGTAGTCCCTGTTCACAAAAAGAAGAGCAGAGCAGAAATCAGCAACTACAGACCAGTGTCACTCCTGTCAATCACTGGTAAGATCCTTGAGACAATAATCTCAAGACAAATGACAGATTTTTTTGACTACCACTCACTACTTTGTGATCGTCAATATGGCTTCAGGAAAGGTTACTCTGCTGCTGATCTGTTGTTAAACCTCTCCACTAAGTGGCACCAGTCACTGGATGAATCCAAAGTCAGCTGTGTGGTAGCACTGGACATTGCTGGCGCTTTCGACCGGGTGTGGCACCAGGGCCTCTTAGCAAAACTTCAAGCACTGGGAATTGCAGGCTCTACGCTATGTCTCCTCAGTGATTACCTTCATGGTAGATCTCTAAGTGTAGTCCTCAATGGAACGGAATCAGCAAGGCATCCTATTGGGGCAAGCGTTCCACAAGGAAGTGTGCTGGGTCCACTGTTATGGAATGTCTACTTCAACGACCTTCTTCATCTCATCCCAGAATCACATGCATATGCAGACGACTGTACACTGACATTCACTTATCCAAGAGAAGAAATGCCAGCTGCTCTAAGCTACATCAATCACCAGCTGAGAGCTATATCAGCTTGGGGAAATAGATGGCAAGTAACATTTGCACCTGAAAAAACGCAAATGATGTTCGTCTCTAGGCACCATGATGGTAATGCTGGCGCAGTAGTAAGGATGAATGGGACGATGTTGGCACCTGGAGAAGAAGTTGATATCCTTGGGGTGAAATTTGACTCCAAACTAACCATGAAGAACCATGTTGTAAATCTTGCAAACAAGGCAGCCAGGAAGCTTACAGCACTTCGCCGTATCTCGCATCTGCTTGACAGTAGGGGTTGCAAGATCCTGTACGAGGCACAAGTACGCTCACACCTTGAGTATGCTCCACTTTCTTGGTTTGCCTGCCCCCCCTCTCATCTGCGACTGCTTGACAGAGTAGAGAACAGAGCAAGACGTCTCATCTCTCGCCTGGACCCATCCTGGATAGATCTGTCATTTCAGCAGAGCCTTCAACATAGGAGGGATGTGGGTGGCCTTACTGTTATGTACAAGGCCAATATTGTCAAAATACCACACTTGGATCCACTTCGAGGACAGCGTGAAACAAGCTTTTATGCCACAAGACGGGCAGAAAGCAGCAACTTCACTCTGGCTGTACCCTTCTCCAGAACATCACTCCATCTGAGATCATACATACCCAGGATGACTCGAGTATGGAACACATTCGTACAGCATAATGATGTCAACGAGATAACGTCAGTTGATCAAATGAAAATGCTGGCCCACAGATGGCTCCAACTTCGTCCTGTTCCCTACTTGTATGTCTCATAACAAAAATGCTTTCAAATGAGCTGATGTAGGTAACAGCTCTTAGCTTGCCAATAAAGTTAGGAATCCTTAACCTGTAAATAGCTGTCAATAAAGCTAGGGATCCTTAACCTTGTCAAACCCTGTGTAAAAAAAAAAAAAAAAAAAAAAAAAAAAAAAGAGAGACAGAGAGAGAGAGAGAGACAGAGAGAGAGAGAGAGAGAGAGAGAGAGAGAGAGAGGGAGAGAGACAGAGAGAGAGAGAGAGAGAGAGAGAGAGAGAGAGAGAGAGAGACACACAGAGAGAGAGAGAGAGAGAGAGAGACACACAGAGAGAGAGAGAGAGAGAGAGAGAGAGAGAGAGAGAGAGAGAGAGAGAGAGAGAGAGAGAGAGAGAACTAAAGTCAGGTCCAGCACATACTACCTCTGGTGACTTGTATCAGCTTACCCTCGGCACCAACACTGAAACAAGTGGGCAGGTAGTTGGCAACATTGGCAACTAATAAAAACAACCTTCCTTCACCGAGCGCAGTGAGAGGTGCACTTGTTACAGCCTACCTACGTACAAAGACATATATTATTTGACTAATAATATATGTCAAACAATAATATAAAGCAAGAAATTTTGTGTTTTGCTTATTAACAAAAAATATCCGCAATATAATATTAGATAAAAAAACAATATATACATAATATTTATGGCATCCTTTTTCAGGGGACACTGCAGTATATTACAGCTAAAATTATTCTTTTTTCATTTTAGAAATTCTATGGGAACAGGTTCTGTGTCAAATCAGTTGATTTTTATGCCTTTTTTACGCAACAAGTTATATTTCCTCGGGCATATAGCACTATTCCATATCTCTTCCCATTATTTCTCTACATGGAACAACTTAAATCCTTGAAAGTGTCACTTGGCAATTATATCCCGCCTCCTCTAATTAAACCATGTGTCAATTATTGCAATAATACCTGTGTTTCCCTAACATGCAACCAGATATAATTCGTTCATCTTATTTCTGGCACTTTAATGTTGCAGTTTTATAATTGCAGTGTGAGAGCGCCTTTGGCAAGACAATGAGGGAGTGAATGATGAAAGTTTTTTTGGGGGGGCATCCTGCCTTGGTGGGAAACGGTCTGTGCTAATAATAATTTTAGCTGTGTCTATCCTTTTCATCTTTTGCTTTTTACAAGTTCTTACGTAATTATCTTTGAAGTTAAGTAATGAGTGTTATTTGTAAAGTCTGCATTATCTACAGTTCATTTCCCCCACAAAAGTTAATACTACTTTTTCTAGTTTAATGCCCAAACAGCTCACTCGACTGCACTGGCCACAGCCCTCACCCCAGCCCTAGATAAGTGAACCCCCCCCCATCTCTGGCATACATTTCATTTCTACCACAGAAAAGGTCCCAGTAGTCTATAAATGAGATTGCAATGTCCTTTCAGTGTTTGTCCAGCCAGCAATTAACTCCTCTCCTCGGTAAACAGCCACATATTATAGGATGCCCTCTCTTGTCCGTTATTATGTCTATTGCTGACCTATACCTGCTGATTAAGTCTTGCTTATATGTCTGGCAGCATCATTGCCTCCAGCACTGAGGTAGAAGATAGCAGAAAATACCTCCTCTCACCTTCTAATAGTGCAAGGAAAGACCGCATTTGAGTTTGACGTTTGGGATAAGAAACTGTCAACCAAGTTCCTAGTGATCGAAGATATCAACCTCATTGGTAACCTCATCACTTGTCACAAGACAATGACAGCCCAGAAAATTTTCCTTCGTCCAGCTGACGAGAAAGCGAAGATTTATGGTATCGATATTGTCTCTGTGGAACGCGCATTGGTTCTACCCGTTATCATTCAGTTTTCAAGAATGTTGTGTCAGGAAACTTATCAAGTTTTTTAGCCATGTAGTGGCCCAGGACATCAAAATAGATGTGTTCAAACTATCTTTCATTCAGATTTTTCCCTAGATCCATTATACAAACCGTTTACTATTTATAGGCCTAGCCAGACTTTTACCGCACATTCATACCTCGTTTTTCTGCAGTGGCCGCTCCAGTAAATCAGTTCCTCAAGAATAATATTTCCTTTAAATGAACATGTAACCCGGAAAGAGTATTTGTGTTTTTTAAAAGTAGGTAAAGAATAGCCTATTCTCAGATTTTCTGACTTCACCGAGGAGTTCATCTTGATGACTGATGTCATTCTTACACCGAGGAGTTCATTTTGATGACTGATGTCATTCTTACACCGAGGAGTTCATCTTGATGACTGATGTCATTCTTACACCGAGGAGTTCATTTTGATGACTGATGTCATTCTTACACCGAGGAGTTCATCTTGATGACTGATGTCATTCTTACACCGAGGAGTTCATCTTGATGACTGATGTCATTCTTACACCGAGGAGTTCATCTTGATGACTGATGTCATTCCTACACCGAGGGGTTCATCTTGATGACTGATGTCATTCCTACACCGAGGGGTTCATCTTGATGACTGATGTCATTCCTACACCGAGGAGTTCATCTTGATGACTGATGTCATTCCTACAGTGAGCAACAGCAAGTAGCATCTGCTATTTCCTGTTGTAATATTACTAATGCTGAAAAAATTACTTACAAAAAAGAGGTTTTAGTCATTATTTGAGCTTCAGGTAATTTTCGAGAAAATATTTATCAGTATTCCATCAATATTTACATTGAACTTTTGTCTCTTTGTAAATATAAGTCTGTAAATATAAGTCTGTATCTCACATCCAGGAGCTAAGAACTAAAAAATTGTGTTTCTGTAAGCGAAACATCGTAGCGAGCGCCCTGTTGATGCAAACAAATTTTGCTAGCTCTGATGATTCTTAATTGATTAATGATTTAGAGAAAGCCCAACGTCGAGGACTGACTTGTTCAATTGTTCTATTGACCAGAGAGGATGCCAATCTACAGATCAAACCGACTGTACCTTCGATAGTATTGGTTGTCAACCAAGGAGTGCTATACAGAGGCTAGATTCTTTGATCTTGGTAGAACTGGACTCAAACTGGCGATTCGTGAGTTTTATTACTAACGACCATGAGGCTGATGCTTGATGTTGCAAGTGTAACACATTCAGGTAAGGATCACAACATCAGACAAGAAAGAATGAAATAATATGATATAAATTTTGCCTAAGATGGCAATAGCAACCTCAGACTATGTGCTCTAATGTGCAATCTGTTTCCATCACAAAGGCATCGTCACTGGTCGTAATGTTATCTTCAAGAAACCGAGAATAAAGTGTGGGATACAGCCTTCTCATGTGCAGTCTTAAAGCCTTTAACAATGACGCCTTCCTACGTAATGCCACTAAAATGAACCCTCGAGCCAGCCATGTTCGCAAACCTTCATATTGTCCACAGAAACATAATCCTGTTAACTAATTTCTTGACCTCAAAGAAAGGTAACAAACAACTACGTGTGATGGTAGACATCCTGGCACAGTTCTAGGAGCTTATATCTATTCATCGTAAAACCACCGAGACAGTTGCGAATGCTTTCAGATAGCATTTTATCGTTCGTCACACTTGTCCAAATGTTCTCTTTGACAGCATTTCGGGATTTAATATTTCCCACAGTGCAGGATCTTTGCTGAAGAACTGACGTTCACCAAGTGCCCGTAGCTAATTACAATACTGTCATCAATGGCCTTGTTCAAAATACGACATGCAGAAACCTTGAGTAACTTCAATGTAATCATCAATTTAAGACCTGAGTTTTGCTAATGGAGTGACACCATTCCAGATGTGCTGAGTACCATGAACTCTGAACAACAGTTCAATTGGAGAAATGCATGATTTTGAACTGTATGTCTTTGACAAGCATTTTTCTTTCGCAAGTTTCTCTGCTGCAATGTATCTATGATCCTGACAATTTAAGTGGTACTAAGATGCAACTTTCCCAACTCGTCTTCCAGATATCGTGGAAACACTTTAAGAAGACAACAGATAGGTTCACTACTACCTGCAATGTTACTGCTAAGCAGATTAGGGTTGTAACTGGATTCACAGTCACATTTCAAAATCCCACCCACGACCCTGATATGTGGGAGCTTATTTCTAAATTCGTGGGTCATTAGCCTGTATTCAGACAGCTTTAAGAGACGTTAGAGCGGAAGGGAACTGCTAGGGAAGCAATTAATAAAGGTCACCTTGATCATATGAAGCACCCTTATAACATTCTAACTGAAGCCGAGGTGAAGAAACAAGCATTACAACAATGTAACTGGACGACTAACACTAGTAATATATCTTCTACCTCTTCTCCTGACATGACAGAAGACTGCTTGCTTGTCCAGCAACATTCTCATTTTCTCTACACTTAGTTATCGCTTGCATATCAGAATCAGTATGGACTACACCAATGTAAGTTTGCATTAATCACATGTGTATACCATGTGTATCATCTTGCAAGTTCAATACTTTGTAAGCTTTCACCTCTCTTTGCAGCTTGCAAGAGTTCGCTCTGTATCAACGACACTGGTAATAACTCTCTTGCGGCATACGTCACATCCTACAAAATGCTATGATGAACGTCTGGCCTTTAACACGTTGTCATTGTCTGACGCCCAGCGAGCACACCAATACAGATAGTTATTATAATAATAACTAAGAGCGTGCTAAAGATTTAATATGCTTGATCATAGATTAGCACACCTATACAGAGAGCACTGTGCTCCTGCACTCTGATGATGTACGCTTCTACCATCCGTTGTCGTGTCGGTCACAAGTTCCAATCTCTTCTTATAATAATAATAATAATAACAATAATAATAATACTAATAATAATAATAATAATAATAATAATAATAATAATAATAATAATATCATTATTATTATTATTATTATTATTATTATTATTATTATTATTATTATTATTATTATTATTATTATTATTATTATTATTATTATTATTATTATTATTATTATTATTATTATTATTATTATCTTTATTTTTACAAGTACATGTATATGGTACACAGTCGTAATTAACATCAATGACATACTACTGTATAGAAAGCCGATTGTAATGCAGATCATTTCGGGCAAATTAGGTCAGTTTTGTCCCGGGATGCGACCCACACCAGTCCACTAACACGCAGGTACCTACTTTTAATGATGGGTGAACATAGACAACAGGTGTAAGGAAACATGTCCAATGTTTCCACCCCTTCGCCGGGAATCGAACCCGGATCCTCGCCGTGTGAAGCGAGAGCTTTTGCCACATAAACATTAATAGAATTTACCACATTAACAGTCATGAAACTACCATGGCACCAAACAATACCAGACATACCAACCTGCTGAGGATCCACCACAGAACTGCTACACACCTCCTCGTTTTCTTAGTCTATCACTGTATTTCTCTCTCCTACCTTCCTCCAACGTTACCTTCACCATCTTTTACAGCGGCTCCAGAGAAGACATTGTTGGTTCTGATCACTGGAAGCTCACACTCGCGCTCTCAAAATATAGGTCAGCTCTTCACTTCGAGATAAGATTGAAATATACCAGTGGAATATAAGAATAAAGTATATGCATTTCGGTAGCTGGTGTGATCTGAAAAAAGGTATCCCTGTATTCCAGGGATATCTCTTGGTCCCTAGTGCCTCAATGAACGTGATTGGAATCGAGGAGAGTGCGGTGTAAGTTGATAATCAGGCTTGGAGTAATTACATTATTCAAAGTCAATTACAATCACAATTACAATCACAGTTTCATTTACTCTTCCAGATTTTCAATTACATTTATAAAGTTACATTTATAATTACTTGATATTTTGTAACATATTATTTTCTTGAATTCAGATTTTGTTAATGTTAAAATTATTGTTAATAAACAGATATTTTACTCAACTCACATACAGAATGTCCACGGTTCGATCCCCTGCATGGGTTTTGCATGTAGATGAATGGTTCAGAGAAGCGACAAGTTAATAAATTAGACACATGTGCAACACTTGGGTATCTTTATTGAGGAAACGTTTCGCCACACAGTGGCTTCATCAGTCCATACAAAGGAGAATGGTGAAGAACAGGAGGAGTTTGAGGTAATCAGTCCCTCAACCTTGAGTCGATGTAATCAGTCCATCACATGTGCTGTATTCTTTACAAGATTGATGGACTGACCACATTGACTCAAGGTTGAGGGACTGATTACCTCATTCTCCTCCTGTTCTTCAAGATTCTCCTTTGTATGGACTGATGAAGCCACTGTGTGGCGAAACGTTTCCTCATTAAAGATACCCAAGTGTTGCACATGTGTCTAATTTATCAACATGTCGGTTCTCTGAGCCACATCATGTACTCATCATAGCAAAGCTTCTGCAATACCATTTAGGTATTGGAAGGATACATATTGCTTACCATTGTGCAATAAGACACATTCCAAGCTTCTAATGGACCATTCCACGGGTGGGGTTTGAACCCGCGGTCAGAGAGTCTCAGAACTCCAGACTGTCACGTTAGCTAGTGGACCAGCTAGCTTCAATAAGATTCATCCAACTAGGTATATTTCTACACCATAGGAAGGTTAGCATAGGCCGCCACTGTGACCACAAATGCCACAACCGCCAATCCCCTGGTCGATATTCTAGTCCCTATCGAAGATGTCCAGGGATGTTATTGCATTATACAAGTTTCTCATCTTGGTTAAGTAAGGAAGGGACACAACCTCTCCAATAATACATTATTTTAAAATCTAGTTGTATACAGTTGTTTTCTCTTAGTCTGGATGCTAAAAGTTCAGATGCTAACTTTGACAGTCTGAGGTCACGTATCAGATCACTGAGTTCTTCTTGGAGAACTGCTGAGGTGTTAAAATACTTCACATTCACTTCCACTGCTATCACCCGTGTTACATCCTATTCCCTGATTTTCTTCAACATCTGACAATGGCAGGTTAGGCAGTGTTGTAAACACTGGCATGGCAACATCTTCCCTGTGTGGCAGAGGTCTCTTGCTTGACCCCAGATCAGAATATTCCCACTTAACTTTCTTGTATTGAATGAAACCTTACACATTCATCATAGAGATAACAATCGTTGTGATGGTTTCTCGGCTCTCCACACCATAGACACATCCAACTATAGACTTTTCATTTACCTATTCTTCCACTGTCCTAATCATTTTACTCAGGTTTTGTAAACAGTGTGAGGAGCCCAGGACTTATCTCTCGCTCACACACACAGGGTGGACAGTACATTATCTCTCGCTCACACACACAGGGTAGACAGTACATTATCTCTCGCTCACACACACAGGGTGGACAGTACATTATCTCTCGCTCAAACACACAGGGTAGACAGTACATTATCTCTCGCTCACACACAGGGTGGACAGTACATTATCTCTCGCTCAAACACACAGGGTAGACAGTACATTATCTCTCGCTCACACACACAGGGTAGACAGTACATTATCTCTCGCTCACACACACAGGGTGGACAGTACATTATCTCTCGCTCACACACAGGGTAGACAGTACATTATCTCTCGCTCACACACACAGGGTAGACAGTACATTATCTCTCGCTCACACACAGAGGGTGGACAGTACATTATCTCTCCCTCACACACAGGGTAGACAGTACATTATCTCTCGCTCACACACACAGGGTGGACAGTACATTATCTCTCGCTCACACACAGGGTAGACAACACATTATCTCTCGCTCACACACACAGGGTAGACAGTACATTATCTCCCGCTCACACACACAGGGTGGACAGTACATTATCTCTCGCTCACACACAGGGTAGACAGTACATTATCTCTCGCTCACACACACAGGGTAGACAGTACATTATCTCTCGCTCACACACACAGGGTAGACAGTACATTATCTCTCGCTCACACACAGGGTAGACAGTACATTATCTCTCGCTCACACACACAGGGTAGACAGTACATTATCTCTCGCTCACACACACAGGGTAGACAGTACATTATCTCTCGCTCACACACACAGGGTGGACAGTACATTATCTCTCGCTCACACACAGGGTAGACAGTACATTATATCTCGCTCACACACACAGGGTAGACAGTACATTATCTCTCGCTCACACACAGGGTAGACAGTACATTATCTCTCGCTCACACACAGGGTAGACAGTACATTATCTCTCGCTCACACACAGGGTAGACAGTACATTATCTCTCGCTCACACAAAGGGTGGACAGTACATTATCTCTCGCTCACACACACAGGGTAGACAGTACATTATCTCTCGCTCACACACAGGGTAGACAGTACATTATCTCTCGCTCACACACAGGGTAGACAGTACATTATCTCTCGCTCACACACAGGGTAGACAGTACATTATCTCTCGCTCACACCCAGGGTAGACAGTACATTATCTCTCGCTCACACACACAGGGTGGACAGTACATTATCTCTCGCTCACACACACAGGGTGGACAGTACATTATCTCTCGCTCACACACACAGGGTAGACAGTACATTATCTCTCGCTCACACACACAGGGTGGACAGTACATTATCTCTCGCTCACACACACAGGGTAGACAGTACATTATCTCTCGCTCACACACACAGGGTAGACAGTACATTATCTCTCGCTCACACACACAGGGTAGACAGTACATTATCTCTCGCTCACACACACAGGGTAGACAGTACATTATCTCTCGCTCACACACACAGGGTGGACAGTACATTATCTCTCGCTCACACACACAGGGTAGACAGTACATTATCTCTCGCTCACACACACAGGGTGGACAGTACATTATATCTCGCTCACACACACAGGGTGGACAGTACATTATCTCTCGCTCACACACAGGGTAGACAGTACATTATCTCTCGCTCACACACAGGGTAGACAGTACATTATCTCTCGCTCACACACACAGGGTGGACAGTACATTATCTCTCGCTCACACACACAGGGTGGACAGTACATTATCTCTCGCTCACACACACAGGGTAGACAGTACATTATCTCTCGCTCACACACACAGGGTGGACAGTACATTATCTCTCGCTCACACACAGGGTAGACAGTACATTATCTCTCGCTCACACACAGGGTAGACAGTACATTATCTCTCGCTCACACACACAGGGTGGACAGTACATTATCTCTCGCTCACACACAGGGTAGACAGTACATTATATCTCGCTCACACACACAGGGTGGACAGTACATTATCTCTCGCTCACACACAGGGTAGACAGTACATTATCTCTCGCTCACACACAGGGTAGACAGTACATTATCTCTCGCTCACACACACAGGGTGGACAGTACATTATCTCTCGCTCACACACACAGGGTGGACAGTACATTATCTCTCGCTCACACACACAGGGTGGACAGTACATTATCTCTCGCTCACACACAGGGTAGACAGTACATTATCTCTCGCTCACACACACAGGGTGGACAGTACATTATCTCTCGCTCACACACAGGGTAGACAGTACATTATCTCTCGCTCACACACAGGGTAGACAGTACATTATCTCTCGCTCACACACAGGGTAGACAGTACATTATCTCTCGCTCACACACACAGGGTGGACAGTACATTATCTCTCGCTCACACACACAGGGTGGACAGTACATTATCTCTCGCTCACACACACAGGGTAGACAGTACATTATCTCTCGCTCACACACACAGGGTGGACAGTACATTATCTCTCGCTCACACACAGGGTAGACAGTACATTATCTCTCGCTCACACACACAGGGTAGACAGTACATTATCTCTCGCTCACACACACAGGGTGGACAGTACATTATCTCTCGCTCACACACAGGGTAGACAGTACATTATCTCTCGCTCACACACAGGGTAGACAGTACATTATCTCTCGCTCACACACAGGGTAGCCCAGGACTTATCTTGTTCTCTAAGCACCATTATAAAATAAGCAAGAAAATCTTGTTTTACAAAAATCTGTGATATTTTTTTTTGTGGCGAATACAGTGTAACAAATGTAGCAAAAGGCATTGAGATTGTTTAAGCAAACTCTTCGTGACGAACTCATGTTTATATAGTAAAAATAACGAAAAAATGAGTACAATATTGCCAAGTGGCCGTTCTTAAACAACTCCTCTCGATAAATATTAACCAACTTAAAAATAAAATTCTGATCTATAATAAATGTACAAGTATATATAACTTGTTTCAACATGAACATATACACAAGATATGGCCAAGTTCCCTCTTAAATGAAGGTAGGTAAGTAACATCTCACAAACAAGAGGCACTTTTATGAACCTAATGAAGGTAGGTAAGTAACATCTCACAAACAAGAGGCACTTTTATGAACCTAATGAAGGTAGGTAAGTAACATCTCACAAACAAGAGGCACTTTACTTACCTTAAATTACCTTTTATCGCACTCACTGTGCTGACTACAATTGCCCAGTAACAACACTAAGTACGTGTTGCTGGAACACCTTAACCACAAGTGCCCAGTAACAACACTAAGTACGTGTTGCTGGAACACCTTAACCACAAGTGCCCAGTAACAACACTAAGTACGTGTTGCTGGAACACCTTAACCACAAGTGCCCAGTAACAACACTAAGTACGTGTTGCTGGAACACCTTAACCACAAGTGCCCAGTAACAACACTAAGTACGTGTTGCTGGAACACCTTAACCACAAGTGCCCAGTAACAACACTAAGTACGTGTTGCTGGAACACCTTAACCACAAGTGCCCAGTAACAACACTAAGTACGTGTTGCTGGAACACCTTAACCACAAGTGCCCAGTAACAACACTAAGTACGTGTTGCTGGAACACCTTAACCACAAGTGCCCAGTAACAACACTAAGTACGTGTTGCTGGAACACCTTAACCACAAGTGCCCAGTAACAGCACTAAGTACGTGTTCCTGGAACACCTTAACGACAAGTGCCTAGTAACAGCACTAAATGCGTATTCCTGGAACACTTTAACTCCACTGGAAATGTTCGTCAGGTTCTAAGTTCTGTCGAAAAATCTTTTTTGAGGTCGAGGAAAGCTGTGAGAGAAGCTCACACGGTCGCGATACATTCCTTCTCAAGGACTGAAAAAAATACTCCCTCAGAGATTCAGTGTTTATATGAGTCTGTGGATAAACGTAAAAGTTGAGGTTTAGGCCAGAGAGCCGAGCACTGAATCCGACATCAACGGTGTTATGAAAATGTTAGTGTTGTGGAGTTCAAGTGAGAATTTCCTTTCGACTGTTGGTAGGCTTGTGTTTGTGCGTGTGTGTGTACTCAGCTATTTGTACTCACCTATTTGTGGTTGCAAGGGTCGAGTCACAGCTCCTGGCCCCGCCTCTTCGCTGATTGCTACTAGGTCCTCTCTCTCCCTGCCCCATGAGCTTTATCATACCTCGCCTTAAAACTATATATGGTTCCCGCCTCCACTACGTCACTTTCTAGGTTATTTCACGGCCTGACTACTCTATGACTGAAGAAATACTTCCTAACATCCCTTTGATTCATCTGAGTCTTCAACTTCCAATTGTGACCTCTTGTGTCTGTGTCCCTTCTCTGGAACATCCCGTCTTTGTCCACCCTGTCTATTCCGCGCAGTATTTTATATGTCGTTATCATGTCTCCCTTGACTCTCCTGTCCTCCAGTGTCGTCAGGCCGATTTCCCTCAACCTTTCTTCGTAGGACAATCCCCGTAGCTCTGGGACTAGTCTTGTTGCAAACCTTTGCACTTTCTCTAATTTCTTGACGTGCTTGACTAGGTGTGGATTCCAAACTGGTGCTGCATACTCCAGTATGAGCCTGACGTAAATGGTATACAGAGTCTTAAACGAATCCTTACTGAGGTATCGAAACGCTATCCGTAGGTTTGCCAGGCGACCGTATGCTGCAGCAGTTATCTGATTGATGTGCGCCTCAGGAGATATGCTCGGTGTTATACTCACCCCCAGATCTTTTTCCTTGAGTGAGGTTTGCAGTCTTTTGGCCATCTAAACTATATTGTGTCTGCGGTCTTCTTTGCCCTTCCCCAATCTTCATGACTTTGCATTTGGCAGGGTTAAATTCAAGGAGCCAGTTGCTGGACCAGGCTTGTAGCCTGTCCAGGTCTCTTTATAGTCCTGCCTGATCCTCATCCGATTTGATTCTTCTCATTAACTTTGCATCATCTGCAAACAAGAACACTTCTGAGTCTATCCCTTCCGTTATGTCGTTCACATATACCAAGAACAGCACAGGTCCTAGGACTGACCCCTGTGGAACCCCGTTTGTCACAGGCGCCCACTCTGACACCTCGTCGCGTACCATGACTCGTTGTTGCCTCCCTGTCAGGTATTCTCTGATCCATTGCAGTGCCTTTCCTGTTATGTGTGCCTGATCCTCTAGCTTTTGCAGTAACCTCTTGTGAGGAACTGTGTCGAAGGCTTTCTTGCAGTCCAAAAATATGCAGTCGATCCACCCCTCTCTCTCTCGTCTTACTTCTGTCACCTTGTCATAAAACTCTAGTAGGTTTGTGACACAGGATTTTCCTTCCCTGAAACCGTGCTGATTGTCAATTATACACTTGTTTCTTTCCAGGTGCTCCACCACTCTCCTCCTGATGATCTTCTCCATGACCTTGCATACTATATACGTTAGTGATACAGGTCTGTAGTTTAGTGCCTCATGTCTGTCTCAATTTTTAAAAATTGCGACTACATTTGCCATTTTCCATACCTCAGGGAGTTGCCCAGTTTCAAATGATGTGTTGAAGATCTTTGTTAATGGCTCACACAATATCTCTGCTCCCTCTTTAAGGACCCATGGAGAGATGTTGTCTGGTCCCACCGCCTTTGTGGTGTCAAGTTCGCATAACAGCTTCTTCACCTCCTCCTTGGTTATATGTACCTCATCCAGCACTTGCTGGTGTGCCCCCCTGTTCTGATTTCCTGGAGTCCTACTGGTTTCCACTGTAAATACCTCTTTAAATCTTGTGTTGAGCTCCTGACATACCTCTTGGTCGTTTCTTGTGAATTCCCCATCACCCTTCCTCAGTCTGATTACCTGGTCCTTGACTGTTGTTTTCCTCCTGATGTGGCTGTACAACAGCTTCGGGTCAGTCTTTACTTTTGATGCTATGTCATTTTCATATTGTCTCTGAGCCTCCCTTCTTATCTGTGCATATTCGTTTCTGGCTCTTCGGCTAATTTCTTTATTTTCCTGAGTTCTCTGTCTTCTGTACCTTTTCCATTCTCTAGTACACCTAGTTTTTGCCTCCCTACACCTTTGGGTGAACCAAGGACTCGTTCTGTTCTTCCCATTATTTCTGTTTCCCTTGGAAACAAACCTCTCCTCTGCCTCCTTGCATTTTGTTGCCACATAGTCCATCATTTCTTGTACTGGTTTTCCTGTCAGTTCCCTCTCCCACTGAATGTCTTGAAGGAAGTTCCTCATGCCTGAGTAGTTCCCCCTTTTGTAGTTTGGTTTTTCCCAGCCTATTCCTGCTACTCTCTCCACTTGGAGCTCAACTATGTAGTCGAAGCACAGAACCAAATGATCACTAGCTACCAGGGGCCTTTCATACATGATACCCTCGATGTCCGCACTACTCAAGGTGAATACAAGGTCCAGTCTTGCTGGTTCATCCTCTCCTCTCTCTCTGGTAGTGTCTCTAACATGTTGATGCATGAGGTTTTCCAGTACCACATCCATCATCTTGGCTCTCCATGTTTCGGGACCCCCATGGGGCTCCAGGTTTTCCCAGTCAATCTCCTTGTGATTGAAATCACCCATAACTAGTAACTTTGCTCCCCCCATGTGTGCTCTCCTGGCCACCTCGGCTAGTGTGTCGATCATTGCTCTGTTGCTCTCATCGTATTCTTCTCTTGGCCTCCTGCAGTTCTGTGGTGGGTTGTACATTACTGCAATTATCACCTTATGTCCCTCAGACTGGATTGTTCCTACTAAGTAGTCCCTTTCGCCCGTGCCATCCATTCCTTCCATTTTCTCAAAACCCCACTGGTTTTTAATGAGCAGTGCAACTCCTCCTCCCCCTCTCCTCCCTCTGTCTTTCCTGAGAATTTGATATCCGGATGGAAAGATTGAATCTGTTATTATTCTGGTGAGTTTTGTTTCTGTGAGTGCTATAATGTCTGGGGATGTCTCCTTGATTCTTTCGTGCCACTCCTCATACTTGTTCGTTATTCCATCTGCATTTGTATACCACACCTTCAACTTCTTTTCTAAGACTGTGGTCTGGGAGGTATATTGGGGTTGGGGAAGTGGGAGACCTGGTAAGGAACTATGGGTTGTTGCTGTGGGGGTGGAGTTTGTAATGTAGTGGGTGGGGGCATTGGATGAGGCATGGGTGTTTTGATTTAGAGTGTTTGGTTGCACTAGGGTTGACCTGGTTGGGAGGCTTCTATAGGAAGTTGTGAGGGAGGCTGTATTTGATCTTCTTCCTGGGTCTGGGATCTCCTGTCTGTCTTCTCCATCCCCTCTCTTTCCTCCTTTCGCCTTTGTACCATATCTCTCAGTTTCTGCCTTTCTTCTTGTGTTCTGTCATGGTCAAGATACACCTTCCTGTATGCCGGCATGTCCCTTAATCGTGCTTTTTCCTGCAGGATCCTGGTCTGAGTCGCTTCTGCCTTGAAGGTCACTTTCACTGGCTGGGTTCTTTTTTTTACAAACCCCCCTATTCTCCGAAAATTTTCCAGCTGGGTCATGTCGTCTTCTCCTATTGCTTTCATGATGCTTTCAATTGCTTTTTTCCCCTTGTTTTCTTGCTTTATATGTTTCCCCTTCAACTTCCTGGAGCCTATACACAAAGACTGATCTCACCCTTTCATTCTCCCACTGCATATCCCTGTGTATCCCCTCATTTAATTTGGTTTCCTTCACTGCAGCTTTCCTTTCTTCAGTTTCACTGGCTAATGTACTTGGGCTCAGTGGCCTGTCATTTTCCTTTCTCGGCTTTCCTTGGGCTCTGTTGTTGTCTGTTAGGGCCTCCACATAAAGCTTAGCTCTTTCATTTACTACAGTCTCCTCTGATAGAGCTTCTACATGCAGTTTTGCTCCTGACTCCCACCCTCCTGGGACTTGATGCTTACCTACTTACAGTGTTGCCAATGTTTGACCTGCCACCTAGCTTACAGTAAGTTACTCGCCTTGTTCAATGGATTACCAATTGCTATTCCTTATTGAATACTTGAGTGCCTATTCTTTATCGTGCTATGAGAGTTAGACCATTCACATTCAGCTTGGCGGTTAATTGGAACCTGGAACCCCACACCCAAACAACCACTCATAGGTGGATACAGTACTTGCAGTGCAGCTGTAGCAGCCTGTAGACTGTCCAGCTCGATGTGACGTCCTGGCGTAGCTCCACCTCAGTGTGTGTGTGTGTGTGTGTGTGTAATAACCTAGTTGTGTTTGCAGGGGTCGATTCATAGTTTCTGGCTCAGCTTCTTCGCTGGTCAGTACTAGATCCACTTTCTCGCTTCTCCATGAGCTTTATCAAACCTCCACTATATCACTTTCCGGATTGTTCCACTTCCTGACAAGTCTGTTGCTGAAGAAATACTTCCTAACAACCCTGTCACTCATCTAAGTTTTCAAATTCCAGCTCTGACGCTTTGTTGCTGTATCACATCTCTGAAACATTTTGTCGCTATCCACGTTACCAAATTCTCTCAGCATTATATAAGCCGTTATCATGATGTCCCTATACCTACTTTCCTCCAGTGTCAGCAGGCTGACTACTTTAAACCTCTCCTCTTAGTGCATACCCCTTAGCTCCTGGACTAGACTTGTTGCAAAGCTAAGAACTTTTCTCTAATTTCTTGATGTGCTTGACCAGTTGTGGGTTCCATACTGGTGCTGCATACTTCAATACGGGCCTGACGTGCACGGTGTACAGTGTCTCGAATGACTTCTTTCTCAGGTGATGTTCGTGGGTGTACTCCTGGGGATGGCAGTATGTTGGGTGATGTTGGTGGGTGTACTCCTGGGGATGGCAGTATGTTGTAGCTCAGTATGTTGGGTGAGGTAGGAGGGTGCACTCCTGGGGATGGAAGTATGTTGTAAATCAGTATGTTGGGTGATGTTGGTAGGTGTACTCCTGGGGATGGTAGTATGTTTTAACTCAGTATGTTGGGTGATGTTGGTGGGTGTACTAGAGATAGTAGTATGTTGTATCTCAGTATGTTGGGTGATGTTGGTGGGTGTACTCCTGGGCATAGTAGTACGTTGTAGCTCAGTATGTTGAGTGATATTGGTGGGTGTATTCCAGGGGATGGTAGTATGTTGTAGCACTCAGTATGTTGGATGAGGTAGGTGGGTGTACTCCGGGAGATGGAAGTATGTTGTAACTCAGAATGCTGGGTGATGTTGGTAGGTGTACTTCTGGAGATGGTAGTATGTTGTAGCTCAGTATGTTGGGTGATGCTGGTGGGTGTACTCCTACTGATGGTAGTTTGTTGTAGCTCAGTATGTTGGGTGATGTTAGTGGGTGTACTCCTGGGGATGGTAGCATGTAGTACCTCAGTATATTGGGTGATGTTGGTGGGTGTAGTCCTGTGGATGGTAGTATGTTGTAGCTCGGTATGATGGGCGATGTTGGTGAGTGCACTCCTGGGGATGGTAGTATGTTGTAGCTCAGTACGTTGGGTGATGTTGGCGGGTGTACTCCTGGGGATGGTAGTATGTTGTAGCTCAGTATGTTGGGAGATGTTGGTGGGTGTACTCCTAGATATAGTAGTATGTTGCATCTCAGTATGTTGGGTGATGTTGGTGGGTGTACTCCTGGGCATAGTAGTACGTTGTAGCTCAGTATGTTGAGCGAAGTTGGTGGGTGTATTCCTGGGGATGGTAGTATGTTGTAGCACTCAGTATGTTGGGTGAGGTAGGTGGGTGTACTCCGGGAGATGGAAGTATGTTGTAACTCAGAATGCTGGGTGATGTTGTTGGGTGTACTCCAGGGGATGGTAGTATGTTTTAACTCAGTAAGTTGGGTGATATTGGTGGGTGTACTCCTGGGGATAGTAGTATGTTGTAGCTCAGTATGTTGGGTGATGTTGGTGGGTGTAGTCCTGTGGATGGTAGTATGTTGTAGCTCGGTATGATGGGCGATGTTGGTGAGTGCACTCCTGGGGATGGTAGTATGTTCTAGCTCAGTATGTTGGGTGATGTTAGTGGGTGTACTCCTGGGGATGGTAGTATGTTGTAGCTCAGTATGTTGGGTGATGTTGGTGGGTGCACTCAAGGGGATAATAGTATGTAGTAGCTCAGTATGTTCGGTGATGTTGGTTGGTGTACACCTGGTGATGTTAGTATGTTGTAGCTCAGTATGTTGGGCGATGTTGGTGGGTGTACTCCTGGGGATTGTAGTATGTTGTTGCTCAGTATGTTGGGTGATGTTGTTTGGTGTACTCCTAGGGATGGTAGAATGATTTAGCTCAGTATGTTGGGTGATGTTTGTGGGTGCACTCCTGGGGATGATAGTATGTTGTAGCACAGTATGTTGGGTGTAGTTGGTGGGTGTACTCCTGTTGATGATAGTATGTTGTAGCTCAGTATGATGGGTGATATTGGTGGGTGTACTCATGGGGATAGTAGTATGTTGTAGCTCAGTATGTTGGGTGATGTTGGTGGGTGTATTCCTGTGGATGGTAGTATGTTGCAGCTTAGTACGTTGGGTGATGTTGGTGGGTGTACTCCTGGGCATAGTAGGACGTTGTAACTCAGTATGTTGGGTGAAGTTGGTGGGTGTACTCCTGGGGATGGAAGTATGTTAAAGCCAGTTTTTTTGGTGATGTTGGTGGGAGACCTCCTGGGGATGTAAGTATGTTGTAGCTAAGTATGTTGGGTGATATTATGGGTGTACTCCTGGGGATAGTAGTACGTTGTATCTCAGTATGTTGGGTGATGCTAGTGGGTGTACTCCTGGGGATGGCAGTATGTTGTAGCTCAGTATGTTGGTGATGTTGGTGGGTGTACTCCTGGGCATAGTAGTACGTTGTAACTCAGTATGTTGGGTGATGTTGGTGGGTGTACTCCTGAGAATGCAAATATGTTGTAGCTGAATATGTTGGGTGAGGTTGGTGGGTGTACTCCTGGGGATGGAAGTATGTTAAACCAGTTTGTTTGGTGATGTTGGTGGGAGACCTCCTGGGGATGTAAGTATGTTGTAGCTAAGTATGTTGTGTGATATTGGTGGGTGTACTCCTGGGGATAGTAGTACGTTGTATCTCAGTATGTTGGGTGATGCTAGTGGGTGTACTCCTGGGGATGGCAGTATGTTGTAGCTCAGTATGTTGGGTGATGTTGGTGGGTGTACTCCAGGTGATGGTAGTATCTTGTAGCACAGTATGTTGGGTGATGTTCGTGGGTGTACTCCTGGGGATGGTAGTATGTTGTACCACAGTATGTTGAGTGATGTTGGAGGGTGTACTACTGGGGAGGTATTATGTTGTACCAGAGTACGTTGGGTGATGTTGGTGGGTGTACTCCTGGGGATGATAGTATGGTGTAGCTCAGTATGTTGGGTGACGTGGGTGGGTGTACTCCTGGTGATGGTAGTATGGCGTTGCTCAGTATGTTGGGTGAAGTTGGTGGGTGTACTCCTGGGGATGGTAGTATGTTGCAGCTCAGTATGTTGGGTGATGTTTGTGGGTGTACTCCTGGGGATGGTAGTATGTTGTAGCTCAGTATGTTGGGTGATGTTGGTGGGTGTAGTCCTGGGGATAGTAGTATGTTGTAGCTCAGTATGTTGCGTGATGTTGGTGGGTGTACTTCTGGTGACATTAGTAGTATGTTGTAGCTCAGAATGTTGGGAGATGTTGGTGGGTGTACTCCAGGGGACAGTAGTATGTTGTAGCTCAGTATGTTGGGTGATGTTGGTGGGTGTACTCCTGGGGATGGTAGAATGTTGTAGCTCAGTATGTTGGGTGATGTTGGTGATTGTAGTCATGGGGATGGAAGTATGTTGTCGCTCAGTATGTTGGGTGATATTGGAGGGTGCACTCCTGGGGATGATAGTATGTTGTAGCTCAGTATGTTGGGTGATGTTGGTGGGTGTACTCCTGGGGATGATATCATGTTGTTGCTCAGTATGTTGGGTGATATTGGTGGGTGTACTCCTGGGGATAGTATTATGTTGTAGCTCAGTATGTTGGGTGATATTGGTGGGTGTACTCCTGGGGATAGTAGTTTGTTGTAGCTCAGTATGTTGGGTGATGTTGGTGGGTGTACTCCTGGGCATAGTAGAACTTTGTAGCTCAGTATGTTGGGTGATGTTGGTGGGTGTTTTCCTTGGGATGGTAGTATGTTGTAGCTCAGTATGTTGGGTGATGTTGGTGGGTGTACTCCTGGGGATAGTAGTATGTTGTAGCTCAGTATGTTGGGTGATGTTGGTAAGTGTACTCCTGTGGATGGTAGTATGTTGTAGCTCAGTATGTTGAGTGATGTTTCAGGTTGCACTCCTGTGGATGGCAGTATGTTGCAGCTCAGTATGTTGAGTGATGTTGGTGGGTGTACTCCTCGTGATGGTAGTATGTAGTAGCTCAGTGTGCTGGGTGATGTTGGTGGGTGTACTCCTGGGGATGGTAGTATGTAGTAGCTCAGTATGTTGGGCGATGTTGGTGGGTGCACTCCTGGGGAGGGTAGTATGTTGTAGCTCAGTATGTTGGGCAATGTTGGTGGGTGTTCTCCTTAGCATGGTAGTATGTTTTAGCTCAGTATGTTGGGTGATGTTGGCGGGTGTGCTCATGGGGATGGTAGCATGTTGTAGCTCAGTATGTTGGGTGAGGTTGGTGGGCGTACTCCTGTTAATGGAAGTATGTTATAACTCAGTATGTTGGGTGATGTTAGTGGGTGTACTCCTGGGGATATTAGTATGTTGTAGCTCAGTATATTGGGTGATGTTGGTGGGTGTACTCGTGCGGATAGTAGTATGTTGTATCTCAGTATGTTGGGTGATGTTGGTGGGTGTACCCTGGGGATGACAGTATGTTGCAGCTCAGTATGTTGGGTGACGTTTGTGGATGTACCCCTGGTGATGGTTGTATGTTGCAACAGAGTATGTTGGGTGATGTTGGTGGGTGTACTACTGGGGATGGTAGTATGTTGAAATACAGTATGTTGGTGATGTTGGTGGGTGTACACCTGGGGATGATAGTATGCTGCAGCAAAGTATGTTGGGTGATGTTGGTGGATGTACTCCTGAGGATGATAGTATGGTGTAGCTCAGTATGTTGGGTGACGTTGGTGGGCGTACTCCTAGGGATGGTAGTATGTTGTAGCTCAGTATGTTGGGCGATGTTGGTGGGTGTGCTCCTGAGGATAGTAGTATGTTGTAGCACAGTATGATGAGTGATGTTGGTGGTTGTACTCCTGGGGATGGCAGTATATTGTAGCTCAGTATGTTGGGTGATGTTGGTGGGTGTACTCCTGGTGATGGCAGTATGCTGTAGCACAGTATGCTGGGTGATGTTTGTGGGTGTATTCCTGATGATGTTAGTATGTAGTAGCTCAGTAAGTTGGGTGATGTTTGTGGGTGTACTCCTGGGAATAGTAGTATGTTGTAGGTCAGTATGTTGGGCGATGTTGGTGGGTGTACTCCTGGGGATGGTATTATGGTGTAGCTCAGTATGTTGGGCGATGTTGGTGGGTGTACTACTGTGGATGGTAGTATGTTGTAGCTCCGTATGTTGGGTGATGTTGGTGGTTGACCTCCTGGTGATGGTACTATGTTGTAGATCAGTATGTTTGGTGATGTTGGTGGTGGTTCTCCGGGGGATGATAGTATGTTGTAGCTCAGTATGTTGGGTGATGTTGGTGGGTGTAGTCCTGGGGATGGTAGCATGTTGTAGCTCAGTATGTTGGTTGATGTTGGTGGGTGTACTCCTGGTAATAGTAGTAGTATGTTGTAGCTCAGTTTGTTGGGTGATGTTGGTGGGTGTACTCCTGGGGATAGTAGTACGTTGTAGCTCAGTGTGTTGGGTGATGTTGGTGGTTGACCTCCTGGTGATGGTAGTATGTTGTAGATCAGTATGTTTGGTGATGTTGGTGGGTGTAGTCCTGGGGATGGTATTATGTTGTAGATCAGTATGTTGTAAGATTTTGGTGGGTGTACTCCTTGGGATGGTAGTATGTTGTTGCTGAGTACGTTGGTTGATGTTGCTTGGTGTACTCCTGGGGATGATAGTATGTTGTAGCTCATAATGTTGGGTGATGTTGGTGGGTGTATTTCTGAAGATGATAGTATGGTGTAGCTCAGTATTTTTTGTTACGTTGGTGGGTGTACTCCTGGTGATGGTAGTATGGTGCTGCTCAGTATGTTGGGTGATGTTTGTTGTTGTACTCCTAGGGATGATAGTATGTTGTAGCTCAGTATGTTGTGTGATGTTGGTGGTGGTTCTCCTGGGGATGATAGTATGTTGTAGCTCAGTATGTTGGGTGATATTGGTGGGTGTAGTCCGGGGGATGGTAGTATGTTGTAGCTCAGTATGTTGGGTGATGTTGGTGGGTGTACTCCTGGTAATAGTAGTAGTATGTTGTAGCTCAGTTTGTTGGGTGATGTTGGTGGGTGTACTCCTGGGGATAGTAGTATGTTGTTGCTCAGTATGTTGGGTGATGTTGGTGGTTGTACTACTGTGGATGGTAGAATGTTGTAGCTCCGTATGTTGGGTGATGTTGGTGGTTGAGCTCCTGGTTATGGTAGTATGTTGTAGCTCAGTATGTTGGGTGAAGTTGGTGGGTGTACTCCAGGGGATGGTAGTATGTTGTAGATCAGTATGTTTGGTGATGTTGGTGGGTGTAGTCCTGGGGATAGTGTTATGTTGTAGATCAGTATGTTGTAAGATTTTCGTGGGTGTACCCCTTGGGATGGTAGTATGTTGTTGCTCTGTATGTTGGTTGATGTTGGTTGGTGTACTCCTGGGGATGATAGTATATTGTAGCACAGTATGTTGGGTGATGTTCGTGGATGTACTCCTGGGGATGGTAGTATGTTGTAGCTCATAATGTTGGGTGATGTTGGTGGGTGTACTTCTGAAGATGATAGTATGGTGTAGCTCAGTATGTCGAGTGACGTTGGTGGGTGTACTCCTGGTGATGGTAGTATGGTGCTGCTCAGTATGTTGGGTGATGTTTGTGGGTGTACTCCTGGGGATGATAGTATGTTGTAGCTCAGTATGTTGGGTGATGTTGGTGGTTGTACTCCTGGGGATGATAGTATGTTGTAGCTCATTATTTTGGGTGATGTTGGTGGGTGTAGTCCTGGGGATGGTAGCATGTTGTAGCTCAGTATGTTGGGTGATGTTGGTGGGTGTACTCCTGGTAATAGTAGTAGTATGTTGTAACTCAGTTTGTTGGGTGATGTTGGTGGGTGTACTCCTGGGGATAGTAGTACGTTGTAGCTCAGTGTGTTGGGTGATGTTGGTGGGTTTACTCGTGCTGATAGTAGTATGTTGTAGCTCAGTATGTTGGGTGAGGTTGGTGGATGTACTCCTGGGGATGAAAGTATGTTGGGTGATGTTGGTGGGTGTACTCCTGCGGATAGTAGTATGTTGTAGCTCCGTATGTTGGGTGATGTTGGTGGTTGAGCTCCTGGTGATGGTAGTATGTTGTAGCTCAGTATGTTGGGTGAAGTGGGTGGGTGTACTCCTGGGGATGGTAGTATATTGTAGATCAGTATGTTTTGTGATGTTGGTGGGTGTAGTCCTGGGGATGGTATTATGTTGTAGATCAGTATGTTGTAAGGTTTTGGTGGGTGTACTCCTTGGGATGGTACTATGTTGTTGCTCAGTATGTTGGTTGATGTTGGTTGGTGTACTCCTGGGGATGATAGTATGTTGTAGCACAGTATGTTGGGTGATGTTCGTGGATGTACTCCTGGGGATGGTAGTATGTTGTAGCTCATAATGTTGGGTGATGTTGGTGGGTGTACTTCTGAAGATGATAGTATGTTGTAGCAAAGTATGTTGGGTGATGTTGGTGGTTGTACTCGTGGGGATGATAGTATGTTGTAGCTCAGTATGTTGGGTGATGTTGGTGGGTGTACTCCTGGGGATAGTAGTACGTTGTTGACCAGTGTGTTTTTGTGATGTTGGTGGGTGAAGTCCTGGGGATGGTAGTATGTTGTAGCTCAGTATGTTGGGAGATGTTGGAGGGTGTACTTCTGGTAATAGTAGTAGTATGTTGTAACTCTGTTTGTTGGGAGATGTTGGTGGGTTTACTCGTGGTGATGGTAGTATGTTGGAGCTCAGTATGTTGGGTGAGGTTGGTGGATGTACTCCTGGGGATGAAAGTATGTTGGGTGATGTTGGTGGGTGTACTCCTGCGGATAGTAGTATGTTGTAGCTCCGTATGTTGGGTGATGTTGGTGGTTGTGCTCCTGGGGATGATAGTATGTTGTAGTTCAGTATGTTGGGTGATGTTGGTGGGTGTAGTCCTGGGGATGGTAGTATGTTGTAGCTCAGTATGTTTGGTGATGTTGGTGGGTGTACTCCTGGTAATAGTAGTAGTATGTTGTAGCTCAGTTTGTTGGGAGATGTTGGTGGGTGTACTCCTGGGGATAGTAGTACGTTGTAGCTCAGTGTGTTAGTTGATGTTGGTGGGTGTACTCCTGGGGATAGTAGTATGTTGTAGCTCCGTATGTTGGGTGATGTTGGTGGTTGTGCTCCTGGTGATGGTAGTATGTTGAAGCTCAGTATGTTGGGTGATGTTGGTGGGTGTACTCCTGGGGATGGTATTATGGTGTAGCTCAGTATGTTGGGCGATGTTGGTGGGTGTACTCCTGGGGATGGTAATATGTTGTAGATCAGTATGTTGGGTGATTTTGGTGGGTGTACTCCTGGGGATGGCAGTATGTTGTAGCTCAGTATGTTGGGTGATGTTGGTTGGTGTACTCCTGGGGATGGTAGTATGTTGTAGCTCAGTATGTTGGGGATGTTTGTGGGTGTACTGCTGGAGATGGTAGTACGTTGTTGCTCCGTATGTTGGGTGACGTTGGTGGGTGTTCTCCTGGGGATTGTAGTATGTTGTAGCTCAGTATGTTGGGCGATGTTAGTGGGTGTACTCCTGGGGATGGTAGTATTTTGTAGCTCATAATGTTGGGTGATGTTGGTGGGTGTACTCCTGAGTTTGGTAGTATGTTGTAGCTCAGTATGTTGGGTGATATTTGTGGGTATACTCCTGGTGATGATAGTATGTTGTAGCTCAGAATGGTGGGTGATGTTTGTGTGTGTACTCCTGAGGATGATAGTATGTTGTAGCTCAGTATGTTGGGTGATGTTGGTGGGTGTAGTCCTGGGGATGGTAGTATGTTGTAGCTCAGTATGTTAGGTGATTTTTGTGGGTGTATTCCTGGTGACAGTAGTAGTATGTTGTAGCTCAGTATGTTGGGTGATGTTGGTGGGTGTACTCCTTGGGATGGTAGTATGTTGTAGCTCAGTATGTTGGGTGAGGTTGGTGGATGTACTCAGGGTATGGTAGTTTGTTGGGTGATGTTGTTGGGTGTACTCCTGGGGATTGTAGTATGTTGTAGCATAGTATTTTGGCGATGTTGGTGGGTGTACTCTTGAGGATAATAGTATGTTGTATCTCAGTATGTTGGGTGATGTTGGTGGGTGAACTCCATGGGATGGTAGTATGTTGTAGCTCAGTATGATGAGTGATGTTGGTGGTTGTACTCCTGGGGATGGCAGTATGTTGTAGCTTAGTATGTTGGGTGATGTTGGTGGGTGTACTCCTGGTGATGGTAGTATGTTGTAGCTCAGTATGCTGTGTGATGTTGGTGGTTGTACTCCTGGTTATGGTAGTATGTTGTAGCTCAGTATGTTGGGTGATGTTGGTGGGTGTACTCCTGGGGATGGTAGTATGTTGTAGCTCAGTATGTTGGGTGATGTTTGTGGGTGTACTTCTGGGGATGGTAGTATGTTGTAGCTCAGTATGTTGGGTGATGTTGGTGGGTGTACTCCTAGGGATGGTAGTATGTTGTAGCTCAGTATGTTGGGTGATGTTGGAGGTGTACTCCTGGGGATGGTAGTATGTTGGGTGATTTTGGTTGGTGTACTCTTGGGGATGGTAGTATGTTGTAGCTCAGTATGTTGGGTGATGTTGGTGGGAGTACTCCTGGGGATAGTAGTATGTTGTAGCTCAGTATGCTGGGTGATGTCGGTGGGTGTACTCCTAGGGATGGTAGTATGTTGTAGCTCAGTATGTTGTGTGATGTTGGTGGGTGTACTGCTGGGGATGGTAGTATGTTGTAGCTCAGTATGTTGGGTGATGTTGGTTGGTGTACTCCTGGGGATGGTAGTATGTTGTAGCTCAGTATGTTGGGGATGTTTGTGGGTGTACTGCTGGAGATGGTAGTACGTTGTTGCTCCGTATGTTGGGTGACGTTGGTGGGTGTTCTCCTGGGGATTGTAGTATGTTGTAGCTCAGTATGTTGGGCAATGTTAGTGGGTGTACTCCTGGGGATGGTAGTATTTTGTAGCTCATAATGTTGGGTGATGTTGGTGGGTGTACTCCTGAGTATGGTAGTATGTTGTAGCTCAGTATGTTGGGTGATATTTGTGGGTATACTCCTGGTGATGATAGTATGTTGTAGCTCAGAATGGTGGGTGATGTTTGTGTGTGTACTCCTGAGGATGATAGTATGTTTTAGCTCAGTATGTTGGGTGATGTTGGTGGGTGTAGTCCTGGGGATGGTAGTATGTTGTAGCTCAGTATGTTGGGTGAGGTTGGTGGATGTACTCTGGTTATGGTAGTTTGTTGGGTGATGTTGGTGGGTGTACTCCTGGGGATTGTAGTATGTTGTAGCATAGTATTTTGGTGATGTTGGTGGGTGTACTCTTGAGGATAATAGTATGTTGTATCTCAGTATGTTGGGTGATGTTGGTGGGTGAACTCCTTGGGATGGTAGTATGTTGTAGCTCAGTATGATGAGTGATGTTGGTGGTTGTACTCCTGGGGATGGCAGTATGTTGTAGCTCAGTATGTTGGGTGATGTTGGTGGATGTACTCCTGGTGATGGTAGTATGTTGTAGCTCAGTATGCTGTGTGATGTTGGTGGTTGTACTCCTGGTTATGGTAGTATGTTGTAGCTCAGTATGTTGGGTGATGTTGGTGGGTGTACTCCTGGGGATGGTAGTATGTTGTAGCTCAGTATGTTGGGTGATGTTGGTGGGTGTACTTCTGGGGATGGTAGTATGTTGTAGCTCAGTATGTTGGGTGATGTTGGTGGGTGTACTCCTAGGGATGGTAGTATGTTGTAGCTCAGTATGTTGGGTGATGTTGGTGGGTGTACTCCTGGGGATGGTAGTATGTTGGGTGATTTTGGTGGGTGTACTCTTGGGGATGGTAGTATGTTGTAGCTCAGTATGTTGGGTGATGTTGGTGGGAGTACTCCTGGGGATAGGAGTATGTTGTAGCTCAGTATGCTGGGTGATGTCGGTGGGTGTACTCCTAGGGATGGTAGTATGTTGCAGCTCAGTATGTTGTGTGATGTTGGTGGGTGTACTGCTGGGGATGGTAGTATGTTGTAGCTCAGTATGTTGGGTGATGTTGGTTGGTGTACTCCTGGGGATGGTAGTATGTTGTAGCTCAGTATGTTGGGATGTTTGTGGGTGTACTGCTGGAGATGGTAGTACGTTGTTGCTCCGTATGTTGGGTGACGTTGGTGGGTGTTCTCCTGGGGATTGTAGTATGTTGTAGCTCAGCATGTTGGGCGATGTTAGTGGGTGTACTCCTGGGGATGGTAGTATTTTGTAGCTCATAATGTTGGGTGATGTTGGTGGGTGTACTCCTGAGTATGGTAGTATGTTGTAGCTCAGTATGTTGGGTGATATTTTGGGTATACTCCTGGTGATGATAGTATGTTGTAGCTCAGAATGGTGGGTGATGTTTGTGTGTGTACTCCTGAGGATGATAGTATGTTGTAGCTCAGTATGTTGGGTAATGTTGGTGGGTGTAGTCCTGGGGATGGTAGTATGTTGTAGCTCAGTATGTTAGGTGATTTTTGTGGGTGTACTCCTGGTGACAGTAGTAGTATGTTGTAGCTCAGTATGTTGGGTGATGTTGGTGGGTGTACTCCTTGGGATGGTAGTATGTTGTAGCTCAGTATGTTGGGTGAGGTTGGTGGATGTACTCTGGGTATGGTAGTTTGTTGGGTGATGTTGGTGGGTGTACTCCTGGGGATTGTAGTATGTTGTAGCATAGTATTTTGGCGATGTTGGTGGGTGTACTCTTGAGGATAATAGTATGTTGTATCTCAGTATGTTGGGTGATGTTGGTGGGTGAACTCCTTGGGATGGTAGTATGTTGTAGCTCAGTATGATGAGTGATGTTGGTGGTTGTACTCCAGGTTATGGTAGTATGTTGTAGCTCAGTATGTTGGGTGATGTTGGTGGGTGAACTCCTTGGGATGGTAGTATGTTGTAGCTCAGTATGATGAGTGATGTTGGTGGTTGTACTCCTGGGGATGGCAGTATGTTGTAGCTCAGTATGTTGGGTGATGTTGGTGGATGTACTCCTGGTGATGGTAGTATGTTGTAGCTCAGTATGCTGTGTGATGTTGGTGGTTGTACTCCTGGTTATGGTAGTATGTTGTAGCTCAGTATGTTGGGTGATGTTGGTGGGTGTACTCCTGGGGATGGTAGTATGTTGTAGCTCAGTATGTTGGGTGATGTTGGTGGGTGTACTTCTGGGGATGGTAGTATGTTGTAGCTCAGTATGTTGGGTGATGTTGGTGGGTGTACTCCTAGGGATGGTAGTATGTTGTAGCTCAGTATGTTGGGTGATGTTGGTGGGTGTACTCCTGGGGATGGTAGTATGTTGGGTGATTTTGGTGGGTGTACTCTTGGGGATGGTAGTATGTTGTAGCTCAGTATGTTGGGTGATGTTGGTGGGAGTACTCCTGGGGATAGGAGTATGTTGTAGCTCAGTATGCTGGGTGATGTCGGTGGGTGTACTCCTAGGGATGGTAGTATGTTGCAGCTCAGTATGTTGTGTGATGTTGGTGGGTGTACTGCTGGGGATGGTAGTATGTTGTAGCTCAGTATGTTGGGTGATGTTGGTTGGTGTACTCCTGGGGATGGTAGTATGTTGTAGCTCAGTATGTTGGGATGTTTGTGGGTGTACTGCTGGAGATGGTAGTACGTTGTTGCTCCGTATGTTGGGTGACGTTGGTGGGTGTTCTCCTGGGGATTGTAGTATGTTGTAGCTCAGCATGTTGGGCGATGTTAGTGGGTGTACTCCTGGGGATGGTAGTATTTTGTAGCTCATAATGTTGGGTGATGTTGGTGGGTGTACTCCTGAGTATGGTAGTATGTTGTAGCTCAGTATGTTGGGTGATATTTTGGGTATACTCCTGGTGATGATAGTATGTTGTAGCTCAGAATGGTGGGTGATGTTTGTGTGTGTACTCCTGAGGATGATAGTATGTTGTAGCTCAGTATGTTGGGTAATGTTGGTGGGTGTAGTCCTGGGGATGGTAGTATGTTGTAGCTCAGTATGTTAGGTGATTTTTGTGGGTGTACTCCTGGTGACAGTAGTAGTATGTTGTAGCTCAGTATGTTGGGTGATGTTGGTGGGTGTACTCCTTGGGATGGTAGTATGTTGTAGCTCAGTATGTTGGGTGAGGTTGGTGGATGTACTCTGGGTATGGTAGTTTGTTGGGTGATGTTGGTGGGTGTACTCCTGGGGATTGTAGTATGTTGTAGCATAGTATTTTGGCGATGTTGGTGGGTGTACTCTTGAGGATAATAGTATGTTGTATCTCAGTATGTTGGGTGATGTTGGTGGGTGAACTCCTTGGGATGGTAGTATGTTGTAGCTCAGTATGATGAGTGATGTTGGTGGTTGTACTCCAGGTTATGGTAGTATGTTGTAGCTCAGTATGTTGGGTGATGTTGGTGGGTGTACTCCTGGGGATGGTAGTATGTTGTAGCTCAGTATGTTGGGTGATGTTGGTGGGTGTACTTCTGGGGATGGTAGTATGTTGTAGCTCAGTATGTTGGGTGATGTTGGTGGGTGTACTCCTAGGGATGGTAGTATGTTGTAGCTCAGTATGTTGGGTGATGTTGGTGGGTGTACTCCTGGGGATGGTAGTATGTTGGGTGATTTTGGTGGGTGTACTCTTGGGGATGGTAGTATGTTGTAGCTCAGTATGTTGGGTGATGTTGGTGGGAGTACTCCTGGGGATAGTAGTATGTTGTAGCTCAGTATGCTGGGTGATGTCGGTGGGTGTACTCCTAGGGATGGTAGTATGTTGTAGCTCAGTATGTTGTGTGATGTTGGTGGGTGTACTGCTGGGGATGGTAGTATGTTGTAGCTTAGTATGTTGGGTGATGTTGGTGGGTGTACTCCTGGGGATAGTAGTATGTTGTAGCTCAGTATGCTGGGTGATGTTGGTGGGTGTACTGCTGGGGATGGTAGTACTTTGTAGCTCAGTATGTTGGGTGATGTTGGTGGGTGTACTCCTGGGGATGGTAGTATGTAGTTGCTCAGTATGTTGGGTGATGTTGGTGGGTGTAATCCTGGGGATGGTAGTATGTTGTAGCTCATTATGTTGGGTGATGTTGGTGGGTGTAATCTTTGGGATGGTAGTATGTTGTAGCTCAGTATGTTGGGTGATATTGGTGGGTGTACTCCTGGGGATGGTAGTATGTTGGGTGATTTTGGTGGGTGTACTCCTGGGGATGGTAATATGTTGTAGCTCAATATGTTGGGTGATGTTGGTGGGTGTAGTCCTTGGGATAGTAGTATGTTGTAGCTCAGTATGCTGGGTGATGTTGGTGGGTGTTCTGCTGGGGATGGTAGTACGTTGAAGCTCAGTATGTTGGTTGATGTTGGTGGGTGTACTCCTGGGGATGGTAGTATGCTGGGTGATGTTGGTGGGTGTACTCCTGGGGATGGTAGTATGTTGTAGCTCAGTATGTTGGGTGATGTTGGTGGGTGTACTCCTGGGTATGGTAGTATGTTGTAACTCAGTATGTTGGGTGATGTTGGTGGGTGTACTCCTGGGGATGGCAGTACGTAGTTGCTAAGTATTTTTTAAAACAATTTTCGTGCGAACCACTGCAGTAATATCACCTGTTTTTATGACCCTCTATATTTATGCCACATCCTTAAGAACCAGTGTAACAAAATCAATTATACTTACAACCCAGAAAAATAATGTTTATTATTCTTATGACCTGATTCAATAGTGTCACATACCCTCTCTACCGAATACAATTATATCACACATTCTCACCATCCAGATCAATAATATTACGTACCTACAATTCTAACGTAATAATATTCGTCTCTCTCACGACCTAAGCGCGATAGTATGAAATTTTCTCAAGCTTCATTTCAATAATATTACATACCCCCGCGGCCTAGTGTAATATCTCGTACCTTCAAAACCAAGTGCAATTTCACATATGCTCATTACCTTACTAAAACACAATAACTGTTAGCTGTGTCACATCATTCTCCACCAGTTGTCCAATCACAGCTACAGACTCGTCCCCAAGCCATCCTACCTCATCCCATTAAGGCAAAACTAACGATTACTCGCTCGTCTTGTGTTAAAACTCACTAGCCAACCGGGAATAACACGAAATTAAATTAAAAAATCGTTGAAAGATCCAATATTTATTTTTTGTTCCCCCTATGACGCTAGGAGTGTTCGTCTAATTAATTTTTAATAAGAAGCAGCGTGAAAATTGTAATCAATATTCGTCCGTTTTTTATTATGTCATCAGGTCGAGATCTGCGGCACAGTTAGAGGAGATGAAGTGAAGACCAGGTGCTGTCCTAGCTACAGATGAGGGGAAGACCCAGGTGCTGTCCTAGCTGGAGGTGAGGGGAAGACCAGGTGCTGTCCTAGCTACAGATGAGGGGAAGACCCAGGTGCTCTCCTAGCTGTAGGTGAGGGGATGATCCAGGTGCTGTCCTAGCTAGAAGTGAGGGAAAGACCCAGTCGCTGTCCCAGCTGGAGGTAAGGGGAAGACCCAGGCACTGTCCTAAGCTGGAGGTGAAGGGAAGACGCAGGTGCTGTCCTAGCTGGAGGTGAGGGGAAGACCCAGGCACTGTCCTAAGCTGGAGGTGAGGGGAAGACACAGGCGCTGTCCTAAGCTGGAGGTGAGGGAAAGACCCAGGCGCTGTCCCAATTGGAGGTGAGGGGAAGACTCAGGCGCTGTTCAAGCTGGAGGTGAAGGGAAGACCCATGTGCTGTCCTAGCTGGAGGTGAGGGGAAAACTCAGGTGCTGGCCTAGCTGGAGGTGAGGGGAAGACCCAGGTGCTGTCCTAGCTAGAGGTGATGGTCCCGCTCCAGATGTAAAATGTCAAGGGTGAGATCTAAATGCCTCCTCACGTGAAGGAGACCAGGTGCTGCCGCAGATTACCTATGTTGAGTATGTCGTCAAACTGAGATCTCTGACACTGAAGGGAGGAAGTGGATGAGTCCAGGATTCAGATCTCAGCACCTGATTCTATCTTTTAAACAGATGTTTCTGTATTTACCCCAGTTTTTCCTTTGTTGGTCCTCTTTTACCTGCTTGTTTTCCTATGTATGGTGCCTACGAATTTCCACAATTATTTCTTCATCCGGGTCATTCTATTTCCTTACCACCCAAAGAAATAATTACTGACGTTCCTGTGTGTGAGGGAAAGGCTCGCTTGTAAATATTACTCCAGCGAAACTGACTAATTAATACCCTTTAGAGGTCAGGACCGAGTTTAGTCGGTCCTGAGAGCATGGTTTTTGCGCGTGTCCTCCTACTCCCCCAGGGCATCTGGGTTCCCATTCTCTATTTCTAACCAATCACAAGCCTTCCCTGAGTCACTCCAGCTAAAGGAGATGGCGTCTCCTTGCTTCCCATTGGTTGAGAGCAAAATGCAAACACTTCTAGCTTGGCGTCGCCCAGACTCGTGTTTCTCGTCGAGTGCTCCTCATATACTCTTGCATTTCACCCTCTGCAATGTCGGTAAGTACTGATTTTGTGTCTAGTGCATAAATGAATAGTTTAGCTATATTTTGATATATATATATATATATATATATATATATATATATTATATATGTATATATATATATATATATATATATTATATATGTTTATATATATATAATATATATATATATATATATATATATATATATATATATATAATTATATATATATAATATATATACTTTTTAATTTATTATCACACTGGCCGATTCCCACCAAGGCAGGGTGGCCCGAAAAAGAAAAACTTTCACCATCATTCACTCCATCACTGTCTTGCCAGAAGGGTGCTTTACACTACAGTTTTAAACTGCAACATTAACACCTCTCCTTCAGAGTGCAGGCACTGTACTTCCCATCTCCAGGACTCAAGTCCGGCCTGCCGGTTTCCCTGAACCCCTTCATAAATGTTACTTTGCTCACACTCCAACAGCACGTCAAGTATTAAAAACCATTTGTCTCCATTCACTCCTATCAAACACGCTCACGCATCCAACCTTTACTTTAATCCACATAATTCTTGAATTTACACATTCATATTCTCTTTTCTTCTTCCATAACTGATCATTTAACATTACTGCTACCCCTTCCTTTGCTCTAACTCTCTCAGATACTCCAGATTTAATCCCATTTATTTCTCCCCACCGAAACTCCCCTACCCCCTTCAGCTTTGTTTCGCTTAGTGCCAGGACATCCAACTTCTTTTCATTCATAACATCAGCAATCATCTGTTTCTTGTCATCCGCACTACATCCACGCACATTTAAGCATCCCAGTTTTATAAAGTTTTTCTTCTTCTCTTTTTTAGTAAATGTCTACAGGAGAAGGGGTTACTAGCCCATTGCTCCCGGCATTTTAGTCGCCTCATACGACACGCATGGCTTACGGAGGAAAGATTCTTTTCCACTTCCCCATGGACAATAGAAGAAATAAAGAAGAACAAGAGCTATATGACGGCGTTTTGAAGCATAATAAGAGTGCACCATGCAAATGAAAAAAGTGCAACAAAAGAGGACCAAGTACACTCGGTTCTGTCCGTTTAGGTGATGTTTTCAAGTTTCAGTATATAAATATTTCCATAAAATTTGGTAGTGTATATATGAATTCAGTAATGATCTGGGTGTGTACAGAACGTTTTTATTGTCCTTCCAGATCAATCAGAAATTGTTCTATGGTGAGTCCTCCAAGGATAAGTCGAAATTTGTCTGTGTTTGGGACGATAGTGACTCAGATCAAGACCCAGATGACCTGGAAGTGATGGACACTGATGATGAATACTTGCCACAAGATGCAGAGGTGTCAACAGATGAGGAGGAAGCTGTGCCACCATCCAAAAAGAAGAAATTGAACAAGAAGAAGATACTTGCTTACATGCAAGTATTGCAGCAACAAGAATAATCATGTCACATCTTCATTTTCCTGTGCCACATGCAAAGTAAATCTATGCATCAAGAAGGATAGAAATTGTTTCATAAAGTTTCATTGCAGAAATTAGTGATGTAAAAAGATTGTTCTTTCTCAGGGAACTCAGGAATATTTCATTTGTAAGTTGTATCCCATTGCAATGTGTCATTGTTGATAAGTACTTCCTATTTCTATTTTTTTAATGGTTACAAATTGTTCAGAAACAAGTTCCATTTATGTTTTTTATATTGTCTTCTTGTATAATAAATTTAAAAAATATTTATTTGCTTTTCTTTTTTACAGTTGCAACCTTGCAACATTTTAAATTGTTATACCCTTAACGGGCAGGACCGAGTTTACTCCGGCTTAGCATGTCTGCAGTTGCTCGACACATAACTTTTACAACTCCATTTATATGGCCTCATTGGCCTTACATCGAGCGGCTCTATCCCCTCATACGAAATCACTTTCAAATTCGCATTTTGGTCTGCCTTGCCCTCTGAAGGGATAATTATTATCTACACATTCGCTGCCTAGCTGCCAGAGTGTGTGGATGCGCCTTGCACCCCTCTGCTGACAGCCAAGCAAACTACCCAGTGTCGTCATGGTGTTTATCCTGAGACGCCACGTGAATACCATGGGTATTGAACTTTTGCCCATGTCTGCCCAGGAATTGCTGCCCATGATCATCAGGGAAATGTACGGGATAGAAAATAAGGATCTGTATGGAGTGGCGTTGAATGGCTCCTACACGATTTTCGTGAAACTGCTCAATGGATAGGTGTATGAGGGTCTAGTTGACCGATTTCAAAACGTCAGCGTGGATGTGACCCCTGCTATGAGTGTACGGTTAGTGGATGTTTCCCTGCAGTACACGTGGGTGAGGATACACAACGTACCCTTTGAGGCAAATGAGGTGGACATTCAACAGGTCTTTAGCAGGTATGGCGTGATACATGTCGCCCAACAGGGCAAGTGGGCAACTGGCGTGTACTAAGGTCTCCCTGAGGGAAGTAACATATGCTGGTCAGCGTCGGACCTGCCACCTCTGAGGTGAGTACGATCCCGTAGTGGCAGATTGTGGAAGGTGTGGGCAGGCCGGGAGGCCAGCTGGTGAGGCTTCAACCAGCATGAAGCAGGTGGATCCCTAGCCCAGCTGGGATGGCGACGGAGGGCGTGATTGACTCTTGTGCGAGGTGACTGAGGCTCTGGTAGTGGGGTCAGAGCTGGAGATGATGAATGCTGAGCAGCCTGCGCCGCTGGAGATGCAGTGGGAGTCAGTGGGGGAGGAGGACTTAGAGGTGGCCCTTAACACGGTGCTGCAGTCCTTGTGCCCTTCACCAGAGGAGGTCCCTCTGGCCAGGCTGATGAGAAGTCAGAAGCCTGTATCAGCAGAGGATGATCGGCGAGAGGTGGCCGTGGGTCATGGTGTGAACGACAAGGAAGTGCTGACACCTGGACAGGTGGAGCCATCGACGATTGTGGTGGAGGCACACCATGTGGACGACCCGGTACAGTGCATGGAAGAGGACATTGTAACCAGAAAGAGGGCGGTGGCAACATCTGATTCTGACGACATTCTGACTCTGGCCCAACGCCTGGGGAAGAAGGCTTGGGTAGAGGAGGGAAGTGGTGTGAGAGGGAGCATGCACCACCAGCAGACAGTGCACAGTGGCCCTGGAGCCATGCATTCTGAGTGTGGCAAGGGAAGTGCACAAGGCCCAGGTGGGCATGTGAAGGGAGCACTGGGGCAGAGGGGGAAGGTAACCTTAGCAGGCCTCCGGAGCATGACTTTAAATGCCAATGGGTTGTGTGCAAAAATGAAGCATGGATGGCTGTGTAAGTTTTTGTGTCATTACCATGTGGATGTCGCCTTTCTTCAAGAGCATAACTGGAAGGTTGGTAGAGTTTGAAGCAGGGGGTTACCAGGGTTTTGTAGTGGATTCTGCATGATTAAAATGGGGGGTGGCAATCTTGATCCGAGAGGCAAGCCCATTCATGTTGCTCAGGAGTAAGGGGATGGTTGAGGGTAGGGCTTTATGTGTGGATGGTTGGTGGGAGGATGAGCTAGTGTCTTTCGTATGTGTCTATGCACCCTGCAGAGAATATAGTGAGTGTTAAGATGACCTCTGTCAGGGAGGAGTTGGTCTATTTTTTTCGAGCATTACCATCATTAGCATTCGTAGGTGAGAACTAGAACTGCGTGGTACGACGGGTGGATGTGGCACTGTGGGGGCAGGTCATTTCTCACATGTTTTAGGGAAACTCATCTGTGATGTTCATTTATGGGATGTATTTACAGGGAGTTCGTGGGAGGTCGAGCATCCTTATGTGCAGGAGGGCTATGGGGCATGTTTAGATAGGTTTTACGTCACTCAGTGTGTTGGGATCGAGTCTTTGCGTACCGTCATAACACTGTGTTCAGATCACAGGGTGGTTGTAGAGGATGTGGAGTGGGAATCGCTGGTGAGGAGACAGGGGGGGATACTGGAAGTTAAATGCGAAGGTTCTCGAGGATGAGGAGGCGCTGGGTGGGTTTGCAAAGTTATGGAATGGGCTTAGGGAGGAGGGGAGGGGTATTGAAGGTGTGGTGGGTTGGTGGGATGGTGTCGCTAAGGCTATGATTCGAGAGTTTTACATTCATGAAGGGAAGAGGATTAATCAAATGTGATATGGGCTGTCTAATTATTTGGAGCAACGATTGCGGGTGTGCTACGGTAGGGGAGCTATGCAGGGGAGTTACCAGATGGTGGAGATAGAGGACTTGAAGGGGGGACTCAGGGAGTTGCAGAACGAGCGGTTCGAAGCAGTGCTGGTGCAGGTGGGTTTAGACGAGGTGTTATGGAGGGATAAGCCAACAGCATGTGTTCTGCATGGTCAACAGCAATGACAGCAGGCCACCACTCTGACACAGTTGGAGGTGTGCAGTATGGTGGAGGGTTATCATGAGGGGTAGGTGCTTCACTCGACGGAGGGCATAGACAAGTACACTTGAGGGTTATTGGAAGAGTGGGAGGGTGGAGGAGGGGCATTTAGATGAGGTATGTGGGGGTACAGAGAGTCACCTAGGGAGGAGTGATAGAACAGAACTGGGGGTGACACTGAGTAAGGGGAGATCTGGCAGGTGTTGGTAGGAATGGGTAAGGGTAAGGCACCGGGCATGGATGGGATACCATGTGAATTTTATATGACATATTGGGACCTGTTGAGGGGATTCCTGGTTAGGCTGCTGAATGCAATGAAAAGTGTGAGTAAAATGGGGGTGAGGTAGGCAACTGCGGTGGTCGTGTTAGTACCGAAGGGGTTGCAACAGCACACTCTGAAAGACTATTGAACTTTCAATAATGTGTGCACATTATAAGCTTTTTGTGAAAGTGTTAGGAAGTCATCTAAAGTGTGTTGTTGATAGAGTGGTCTCTCAGAGTCAGTTCGGCCTACCGGGTCATATGATAGTGACGGGACATTGTATTCTGAGGGAATTTGTCACTGAGAAGGGGGTGGAGGTTTCTTAGTTTTCGATAGGAAAGGGGCATACGACACAGTCGACAGGACGACTTTACATAGGATTCTATTGCATCAGGGCTTTGGGGAGGAAATCGTGGGATGGGTGGACACATTATATGGGAATGTGCGTGTTCGTTTGCAAGTAAATGAGCGGGTGGGAGGGGCGGTAGTAATGGGCAGGAGTCTCTGTCAGGAGTGCCTGCTCTCACAATTATTATTTGCATGTGTACAGGATCCTTTTTATAGATTAGTGGAAGCGAGGATATGTAGGGAGAGAGGTGGGGAGGGAAGGACATGGCCGGGTCTGGTAGGGTATGTGGATGATGTGACACTCCTGGTGGATGAGTGGATGAAGTTGTGTGAGTTATGAAGGTGGTCTACGTGTATGGGGGCACGACTGGCATGGTGGTGAATGTGGAGAAGTCATCCATCTTAGGTTTGGGGGTGTGGGAAAGGAGAGTAGAGTAGGGGTGTTGGGTGGTGTGGCAGTGCATGGTGAGTTTGAAGATTTATGGTATTGTTTATGGGGGTGATGTTTAGTATGGGCGCAGAAGGGTAATTTGATTCATATGGCGGAATGCGTAGAGAAGCAATTAGGAGCCCTATGACCAACCCACCTCATTATATTGCAGAGGGTGATTGTGGTAAATGTGCTATTGTATAATAAGATAAGGTTTGTGGCCAATGTGTTCCCATTAATAGCACAGATGATCCAGCATATTCAACAAAAGGTGTTTCGGTTTTTGTGGGGTTCAGAGTGTGATTGATTGAAACAGGAGATGGTCATGATGCCAGCGTGGAGAGGTGGACTGGGTCGTTTGGATTTACAGTGACGGGTTAAATGTGTTTTCGTATGGTGTGCGGTACTGAGGTCCACGAGGTGTTGAGGGGTTTGTAAGGGGATGGGGTGGAACTGCGCGAGTGTGAAGCAGTATTACAGGTGTTGGCATTGGCCTGTGACCCTGGGAAAGTCAGGGTGGAGGTTTTGCAAAGGGTGCTAGGGGAAAAAGTGGTCACTCCAGAGAAATGGTTTTACCTGTTGTACAATTAGGGAAACATTTGGAGGAAGTTTAGTAGATTGAGATTACAACCCCTGTTGCACGAGGTCATGTTTTGTTTTTTGCATGGCATATTGCCATCGAGCGCAGGCCTGCAGGATAGGAGGGTTGGAGGTGAGGGGTGGTATAGATTGTGTGGGGGGGAGGAGACAGCTTTTCAAGTGTATTTTTGTGAGAGGTTGGGGAGGAGCAGGGAATGGGTCAGATGGGTTGTGGCACAGGTAGGGGGGAGAGGCGTGTCTGTTCTGCAGGTGCTGACTTTGGATGTAGGGGGGTGGATGAGGGTACGGCACGTGCTCTGGCATATGTGATGATAGACTTTGTCTGCATCTTGTGGAACAAGAGGGCGTCGGATGAGTGGGAGGTGAGGAAGCATGTTCTGGCAGCAACATTCGTTTGTACATTGCATAGGAACAGGGATATTTATGGGACTAGGTGGGAGGAGTGCTTTCCAATGGGTTACTGTACCCTCATAGTGCAGGATTTGTTTGTGATGTAAGGGATGGAATGGATCAGGAGAAAGACGATGGACTTGCCGTCAGAAGAGAGAGGGGTTTTGGATGTGGGGTGAGGCGTGCCGCATCAGGTGTGGCATGGAGAAAGGCATAATGGTTGCACCATAGGTAGGTGGGATCATGGGGTAGCATTTCACTTAGAGTTTAATAGGGTGGGTGAGGGACCTGAATTACGTAGGTGTGAGTCGGCATGAATGGTAATGATGTCTTCTGACTGTGGTGTGCATGTCGAGTTAGATTGAGGTGTGTTGAGGCAGCTGGCACCTGTGTGCTTCAAAAGTATGACAGGAGTACGAGTGTTGGTCTTACTAACAGAGGGAGGTGTGGTCTCTGGGCCCTGAGATTCAGTTGTGTAATGTCCATTTGTCATGTCATGCCGTGCCATGTATAATCATGTCATGTTGAAACCATTTTAACAGTACAGTGTATATTGTCAAACAAGGTTTGTTAGATTTTTATAAGCATGTTCTGCCTGTGATGGAGAGCGTTCAACCTGCAGGGTATCCTGGGTGAACGTGCCTGTGATGGAGAGCGTTCAACCTGCAGGGTACCCTGGGTGAACGTGCCTGTGATGGAGAGCGTTCAACCTGCAGGGTATCCTGGGTGAACGTGCCTGTGATGGAGAGCGTTCAACCTGCAGGGTATCCTGGGTGAACGTGCCTGTGATGGAGGGCGTTCAACCTGCAGGGTATCCTGGGTGAACGTGCCTGTGATGGAGAGCGTTCAACCTGCAGGGTACCCTGGGTGAACGTGCCTGTGATGGAGAGCGTTCAACCTGCAGGGTACCCTGGGTGAACGTGCCTGTGATGGAGAGCGTTCAACCTGCAGGGAATCCTGGGTGAACGTGCCTGTGATGGAGAGCGTTCAACCTGCAGGGTACCCTGGGTGAACGTGCATGTGATGGAGAGCGTTCAACCTGCAGGGTATCCTGGGTGAACGTGCCTGTGATGGAGAGCGTTCAACCTGCAGGGTACCCTGGGTGAACGTGCCTGTGATGGAGAGCGTTCAACCTGCAGGGTATCCTGGGTGAACGTGCCTGTGATGGAGGGCGTTCAACCTGCAGGGTATCCTGGGTGAACGTGCCTGTGATGGAGAGCGTTCAACCTGCAGGGTATCCTGGGTGAACGTGCCTGTGATGGAGAGCGTTCAACCTGCAGGGCATCCTGGGTGAACGTGCCTGTGATGGAGAGCGTTCAACCTGCAGGGTATCCTGGGTGAACGTGCCTGTGATGGAGAGCGTTCAACCTGCAGGGTATCCTGGGTGAACGTGCCTGTGATGGAGAGCGTTCAACCTGCAGGGTATCCTGGGTGAACGTGCCTGTGATGGAGAGCGTTCAACCTGCAGGGTATCCTGGGTGAACGTGCCTGTGATGGAGAGCGTTCAACCTGCAGGGCATCCTGGGTGAACGTGCCTGTGATGGAGAGCGTTCAACCTGCAGGGTATCCTGGGTGAACGTGCCTGTGATGGAGAGCGTCCAACCTGCAGGGTATCCTTGGTGAACGTGCCTGTGATGGAGAGCGTTCAACCTGCAGGGTATCCTTGGTGAACGTGCCTGTGATGGAGAGCGTTCAACCTGCAGGGTATCCTGGGTGAACGTGCCTGTGATGCAGAGCGTTCAACCTGCAGGGTATCCTGGGAGAAAGTGCCTGTGATGGAGAGCGTTCAACCTGCAGGGTATCCTGGGTGAACGTGCCTGTGATGCAGAGCGTTCAACCTGCAGGGTATCCTGGGTGAACGTGCCTGTGATGGAGAGCGTTCAACCTGCAGGGTATCCTGGGTGAACGTGCCTGTGATGGAGAGCGTTCAACCTGCAGGGTATCCTGGGTGAACGTGCCTGTGATGGAGAGCGTTCAACCTGCAGGGCATCCTGGGTGAACGTGCCTGTGATGGAGAGCGTTCAACCTCCAGGGTATCCTTGGTGAACGTGCCTGTGATGGAGAGCGTCCAACCTGCAGGGTATCCTTGGTGAACGTGCCTGTGATGGAGAGCGTTCAACCTGCAGGGTATCCTTGGTGAACGTGCCTGTGATGGAGAGCGTTCAACCTGCAGGGTATCCTGGGTGAACGTGCCTGTGATGGAGAGCGTTCAACCTGCAGGGTATCCTGGGAGAAAGTGCCTGTGATGGAGAGCGTTCAACCTGCAGGGTATCCTGGGTGAACGTGCCTGTGATGCAGAGCGTTCAACCTGCAGGGTATCCTGGGTGAACGTGCCTGTAATGGAGAGCGTTCAACCTGCAGGGTATCCTGGGTGAACGTGACTGTGATGGAGAGCGTTCAACCTGCAGGGTATCCTGGGTGAACGTGCCTGTGATGGAGAGCGTTCAACCTGCAGGGTATCCTGGGTGAACGTGCCTGTGATGGAGAGCGTTCAACCTGCAGGGTATCCTGGGTGAACGTGCCTGTGATGGAGAGCGTTCAACCTGCAGGGTATCCTGGGTGAACGTGCCTGTGATGGAGAGCGTTCAACCTGCAGGGTATCCTGGGTGAACGTGCCTGTGATGGAAAGCGTCCAACCTGCAGGGTATCCTGGGTGAACGTGCCTGTGATGGAGAGCGTTCAACCTGCAGGGTATCCTGGGTGAACGTGCCTGTGATGGAGAGCGTTCAACCTGCAGGGTATCCTGGGTGAACGTGCCTGTGATGGAGAGCGTTCAACCTGCAGGGTATCCTGGGTGAACGTGCCTGTGATGGAGAGCGTTCAACCTGTAGGGTATCCTGGGTGAACGTGCCTGTGATGGAGAGCGTTCAACCTGCAGGGTATCCTGGGTGAACGTGCCTGTGATGGAGAGCGTTCAACCTGCAGGGTATCCTGGGTGAACGTGCCTGTGATGGAGAGCGTTCAACCTGCAGGGTATCCTGGGTGAACGTGCCTGTGATGGAGAGCGTTCAACCTGTAGGGTATCCTGGGTGAACGTGCCTGTGATGGAGAGCGTTCAACCTGCAGGGTATCCTGGGTGAACGTGCCTGTGATGGAGAGCGTTCAACCTGCAGGGTATCCTGGGTGAACGTGCCTGTGATGGAGAGCGTTCAACCTGCAGGGTATCCTGGGTGAACGTGCCTGTGATGGAGAGCGTTCAACCTGCAGGGTATCCTGGGTGAACGTGCCTGTGATGGAGAGCGTTCAACCTGCAGGGTATCCTGGGTGAACGTGCCTGTGATGGAGAGCGTTCAACCTGCAGGGTATCCTGGGTGAACGTGCCTGTGATGCAGAGCGTTCAACCTGCAGGGTATCCTGGGTGAACGTGCCTGTGATGGAGAGCGTTCAAACTGCAGGGTATCCTGGGTGAACGTGCCTGTGATGGAGAGCGTTCAACCTGCAGGGTATCCTGGGTGAACGTGCCTGTGATGGAGAGCGTTCAACCTGCAGGGTATCCTGGGTGAACGTGCCTGTGATGGAGAGCGTTCAACCTGCAGGGTATCCTGGGTGAACGTGCCTGTGATGGAGAGCGTTCAACCTGCAGGGTATCCTGGGTGAACGTGCCAGTGATGGAGGGCGTTCAACCTGCAGGGTATCCAGGGTGAACGTGCCTGTGATGGAGGGCGTTCAACCTGCAGGGTATCCTGGGTGAACGTGCCTGTGATGTAGAGCGTTCAACCTGCAAGGTATCCTGCGTGAACGTGCCTCTGATGTAGGGCGTTCAACCTGCAGGGTATCCATGGTGAACGTGCCTGTGATGTAGGGCGTTCAACCTGCAGGGTATCCTGGGTGAACGTGCCTGTGATGGAGAGCGTTCAACCTGCAGGGTATCCTGGGTGAACGTGCCTGTGATGCAGAGCGTTCAACTTGTAGGGTATCCTGGGTGAACGTGCCTGTGATGGAGAGCGTTCAACCTGCAGGGTATCCTGGGTGAACGTGCCTGTGATGGAGAGCGTTCAACCTGCAGGGTATCCTGGGTGAACGTGCCTGTGATGGAGAGCGTTCAACCTGCAGGGTATCCTAGGTGAACGTGCCTGTGATGGAGAGCGTTCAACCTGCAGGGTATCCTGGGTGAACGTGCCTGTGATGGAGAGCGTTCAACCTGCAGGGTATCCTGGGTGAACGTGCCTGTGATGGAGAGCGTTCAACCTGCAGGGTATCCTGGGTGAACGTGCCTGTGATGGAGAGCGTTCAACCTGCAGGGTATCCTGGGTGAACGTGCCTGTGATGGAGAGCGTTCAACCTGCAGGGTATCCTGGGTGAACGTGCCTGTGATGGAGAGCGTTCAACCTGCAGGGTATCCTGGGTGAACGTGCCTGTGATGGAGAGCGTTCAACCTGCAGGGTATCCTGGGTGAACGTGCCTGTGATGGAGAGCGTTCAACCTGCAGGGTATCCTGGGTGAACGTGCCTGTGATGGAGAGCGTTCAAACTGCAGGGTATACTGGGTGAACGTGCCAGTGATGGAGAGCGTTCAACCTGCAGGGTATCCGGGTGAACGTGCCTGTGATGGAGAGCGTTCAACCTGAAGGGTATCCTGGGTGAACGTGCCTGTGATGGAGAGCGTTCAACCTGCAGGGTATCCTGGGTGAACGTGCCTGTGATGGAGAGCGTTCAACCTGCAGGGTATCCTGGGTGAACGTGCCAGTGATGGAGGGCGCTCAACCTGCAGGGTATCCAGGGTGAACGTGCCTGTGATGGAGGGCGTTCAACCTGCAGGGTATCCTGGGTGAACGTGCCTGTGATGTAGAGCGTTCAACCTGCAAGGTATCCTGCGTGAACGTGCCTGTGATGGAGGGCGTTCAACCTGCAGGGTATCCATGGTGAACGTGCCTGTGATGTAGGGCGTTCAACCTGCAGGGTATCCTGGGTGAACGTGCCTGTGATGGATGGCGTTCAACCTGCAGGGTATCCAGGGCGAACGTGCCTTTGATGGAGGGCGTTCAACCTGCAGGGTATCCTGAGTGAACGTGGATGTGATGAAGAGCGTTCAACCTGCAGGGTATCCAGGGTGAACGTGCCTGTGATGGAGGGCGTTCAACCTGCAGGGTATCCTGGGTGAACGTGCCTGTGATGGAGGGCGTTCAACCTGCAGGGTATCCTGGGTGAACGTGCCTGTGATGGAGAGCGTTCAACCTGCAGGATATCCTGGGTCAACGTGCCTGTGATGGAGAGCGTTCAACCTGCAGGGTATCCTGGGTGAACGTGCCTGTGATGGAGAGCGTTCAACCTGCAGGGTATCGTGGGTGAACGTGCCTGTGATGGAGAGCGTTCAACCTGCAGGGTATCCTGAGTGAACGTGGATGTGATGAAGAGCGTTCAACCTGCAGGGTATCCAGGGTGAACGTGCCTGTGATGGAGGGCGTTCAACCTGCAGGGTATCCAGGGTGAACGTGCCTGTGATGGAGGGCGTTCAACCTGCAGGGTATCCTGGGTGAACGTGCCTGTGATGGAGAGCGTTCAACCTGCAGGATATCCTGGGTGAACGTGCCTGTGATGCAGAGCGTTCAACCTGCAGGGTATCCTGGGTGAACGTGCCTGTGATGTAGAGCGTTCAACCTGCAGGGTATCCTGGGTGAACGTGCCTGTGATGGATGGCGTTCAACCTGCAGGGTATCCTGGGTGAAAGTGCCTTTGATGGAGGGCGTTCAACCTGCAGGGTATCCTGGGTGAACGTGCCTGTGATGGAGAGCGTTCAACCTGCAGGGTATCCTGGGTGAACGTGCCTGTGATGGAGAGCGTTCAACCTGCAGGGTATCCTGGGTGAACGTGCCTGTGATGGAGAGCGTTCAACCTGCAGGGTATCCTGGGTGAACGTGCCTGTGATGGAGAGCGTTCAACCTGCAGGGTATCCTGGGTGAACGTGCCTGTGATGGAGAGCGTTCAACCTGCAGGGTATCCTGGGTGAACGTGCCTGTGATGGAGAGCGTTCAACCTGCAGGGTATCCTGGGTGAACGTGCCTGTGATGGAGAGCGTTCAACCTGCAGGGTATCCTGGGTGAACGTGCCTGTGATGGAGAGCGTTCAACCTGCAGGGTATCCTGGGTGAACGTGCCTGTGATGGAGAGCGTTCAACCTGCAGGGTATCCTGGGTGAACGTGCCTGTGATGGAGAGCGTTCAACCTGCAGGGTATCCTGGGTGAACGTGCCTGTGATGGAGAGCGTTCAACCTGCAGGGTATCCTGGGTGAACGTGCCTGTGATGGAGAGCGTTCAACCTGCAGGGTATCCTGGGTGAACGTGCCTGTGATGGAGAGCGTTCAACCTGCAGGGTATCCTGGGTGAACGTGCCTGTGATGGAGAGCGTTCAACCTGCAGGGTATCCTGGGTGAACGTGCCTGTGATGGAGAGCGTTCAACCTGCAGGGTATCCTGGGTGAACGTGCCTGTGATGGAGAGCGTTCAACCTGCAGGGTATCCTGGGTGAACGTGCCTGTGATGGAGAGCGTTCAACCTGCAGGGTATCCTGGGTGAACGTGCCTGTGATGGAGAGCGTTCAACCTGCAGGGTATCCTGGGTGAACGTGCCTGTGATGGAGAGCGTTCAACCTGCAGGGTATCCTGGGTGAACGTGCCTGTGATGGAGAGCGTTCAACCTGCAGGGTATCCTGGGTGAACGTGATGGAGAGCGTTCAACCTGCAGTGTATCCTGGGTGAACGTGCCTGTGATGGAGAGCGTTCAACCTGCAGGGTATCCTGGGTGAACGTGCCTGTGATGGAGAGCGTTCAACCTGCAGGGTATCCTGGGTGAACGTGCCTGTGATGGAGAGCGTTCAACCTGCAGGGTATCCTGGGTGAACGTGCCTGTGATGGAGAGCGTTCAACCTGCAGGGTATCCTGGGTGAACGTGCCTGTGATGGAGAGCGTTCAACCTGCAGGGTATCCTGGGTGAACGTGCCTGTGATGGAGAGCGTTCAACCTGCAGGGTATCCTGGGTGAACGTGCCTGTGATGGAGGGCGTTCAACCTGCAGGGTATCCTGGGTGAACGTGCCTGTGATGGAGGGCGTTCAACCTGCAGGGTATCCTGGGTGAACGTGCCTGTGATGGAGGGCGTTCAACCTGCAGGGTATCCTGGGTCAACGTGCCTGTGATGGAGAGCGTTCAACCTGCAGGGTATCCTGGGTGAACGTGCCTGTGATGGAGAGCGTTCAACCTGCAGGGTATCCTGGGTGAACGTGCCTGTGATGGAGAGCGTTCAACCTGCAGGGTATCCTGGGTGAACGTGCCTGTGATGGAGAGCGTTCAACCTGCAGGGTATCCTGGGTGAACGTGCCTGTGATGGAGGGCGTTCAACCTGCAGGGTATCCTGGGTGAACGTGCCTGTGATGGAGAGCGTTCAACCTGCAGGGTATCCTGGGTGAACGTGCCTGTGATGGAGAGCGTTCAACCTGCAGGGTATCCTGGGTGAACGTGCCTGTGATGGAGAGCGTTCAACCTGCAGGGTATCCTGGGTGAACGTGCCTGTGATGGAGAGCGTTCAACCTGCAGGGTATCCTGGGTGAACGTGCCTGTGATGGAGAGCGTTCAACCTGCAGGGTATCCAGGGTGAACGTGCCTGTGATGGAGGGCGTTCAACCTGCAGGGTATCCTGGGTGAACGTGCCTGTGATGGAGAGCGTTCAACCTGCAGGGTATCCTGGGTGAACGTGCCTGTGATGGAGAGCGTTCAACCTGCAGGGTATCCTGGGTGAACGTGCCTGTGATGGAGAGCGTTCAACCTGCAGGGTATCCTGGGTGAACGTGCCTGTGATGGAGAGCGTTCAACCTGCAGGGTATCCTGGGTGAACGTGCCTGTGATGGAGAGCGTTCAACCTGCAGGGTATCCTGGGTGAACGTGCCTGTGATGGAGAGCGTTCAACCTGCAGGGTATCCTGGGTGAACGTGCCTGTGATGGAGAGCGTTCAACCTGCAGGGTATCCTGGGTGAACGTGCCTGTGATGGAGAGCGTTCAACCTGCAGGGTATCCTGGGTGAACGTGCCTGTGATGGAGAGCGTTCAACCTGCAGGGTATCCTGGGTGAACGTGCCTGTGATGGAGAGCGTTCAACCTGCAGGGTATCCTGGGTGAACGTGCCTGTGATGGAGAGCGTTCAACCTGCAGGGTATCCTGGGTGAACGTGCCTGTGATGGAGAGCGTTCAACCTGCAGGGTATCCTGGGTGAACGTGCCTGTGATGGAGAGCGTTCAACCTGCAGGGTATCCTGGGTGAACGTGCCTGTGATGGAGAGCGTTCAACCTGCAGGGTATCCTGGGTGAACGTGCCTGTGATGGAGAGCGTTCAACCTGCAGGGTATCCTGGGTGAACGTGCCTGTGATGGAGAGCGTTCAACCTGCAGGGTATCCTGGGTGAACGTGCCTGTGATGGAGAGCGTTCAACCTGCAGGGTATCCTGGGTGAACGTGCCTGTGATGGAGAGCGTTCAACCTGCAGGGTATCCTGGGTGAACGTGCCTGTGATGGAGAGCGTTCAACCTGCAGGGTATCCTGGGTGAACGTGCCTGTGATGGAGAGCGTTCAACCTGCAGGGTATCCTGGGTGAACGTGCCTGTGATGGAGAGCGTTCAACCTGCAGGGTATCCTGGGTGAACGTGCCTGTGATGGAGAGCGTTCAACCTGCAGGGTATCCTGGGTGAACGTGCCTGTGATGGAGAGCGTTCAACCTGCAGGGTATCCTGGGTGAACGTGCCTGTGATGGAGAGCGTTCAACCTGCAGGGTATCCTGGGTGAACGTGCCTGTGATGGAGAGCGTTCAACCTGCAGGGTATCCTGGGTGAACGTGCCTGTGATGGAGAGCGTTCAACCTGCAGGGTATCCTGGGTGAACGTGCCTGTGATGGAGAGCGTTCAACCTGCAGGGTATCCTGGGTGAACGTGCCTGTGATGGAGAGCGTTCAACCTGCAGGGTATCCTGGGTGAACGTGCCTGTGATGGAGAGCGTTCAACCTGCAGGGTATCCTGGGTGAACGTGCCTGTGATGGAGAGCGTTCAACCTGCAGGGTATCCTGGGTGAACGTGCCTGTGATGGAGAGCGTTCAACCTGCAGGGTATCCTGGGTGAACGTGCCTGTGATGGAGAGCGTTCAACCTGCAGGGTATCCTGGGTGAACGTGCCTGTGATGGAGAGCGTTCAACCTGCAGGGTATCCTGGGTGAACGTGCCTGTGATGGAGAGCGTTCAACCTGTATCCTGGGTGAACGTGCCTGTGATGGAGAGCGTTCAACCTGCAGGGTATCCTGGGTGAACGTGCCTGTGATGGAGAGCGTTCAACCTGCAGGGTATCCTGGGTGAACGTGCCTGTGATGGAGAGCGTTCAACCTGCAGGGTATCCTGGGTGAACGTGCCTGTGATGGAGAGCGTTCAACCTGCAGGGTATCCTGGGTGAACGTGCCTGTGATGGAGAGCGTTCAACCTGCAGGGTATCCTGGGTGAACGTGCCTGTGATGGAGAGCGTTCAACCTGCAGGGTATCCTGGGTGAACGTGCCTGTGATGGAGAGCGTTCAACCTGCAGGGTATCCTGGGTGAACGTGCCTGTGATGGAGAGCGTTCAACCTGCAGGGTATCCTGGGTGAACGTGCCTGTGATGGAGAGCGTTCAACCTGCAGGGTATCCTGGGTGAACGTGCCTGTGATGGAGAGCGTTCAACCTGCAGGGTATCCTGGGTGAACGTGCCTGTGATGGAGAGCGTTCAACCTGCAGGGTATCCTGGGTGAACGTGCCTGTGATGGAGAGCGTTCAACCTGCAGGGTATCCTGGGTGAACGTGCCTGTGATGGAGAGCGTTCAACCTGCAGGGTATCCTGGGTGAACGTGCCTGTGATGGAGAGCGTTCAACCTGCAGGGTATCCTGGGTGAACGTGCCTGTGATGGAGAGCGTTCAACCTGCAGGGTATCCTGGGTGAACGTGCCTGTGATGGAGAGCGTTCAACCTGCAGGGTATCCTGGGTGAACGTGCCTGTGATGGAGAACCTGCAGGGTATCCTGCGGAGAGCGTTCAACCTGCAGGGTATCCTGGGTGAACGTGCCTGTGATGGAGAGCGTTCAACCTGCAGGGTATCCTGGGTGAACGTGCCTGTGATGGAGAGCGTTCAACCTGCAGGGTATCCTGGGTGAACGTGCCTGTGATGGAGAGCGTTCAACCTGCAGGGTATCCTGGATGAACGTGCCTGTGATGGAGAGCGTTCAACATGCAGGGTATCCTGGGTGAACGTGCCTGTGATGGAGAGCGTTCAACCTGCAGGGTATCCTGGGTGAACATGCCTGTGATGGAGAGCGTTCAACCTGCAGGGTATCCTGGGTGAACGTGCCTGTGATGGAGAGCGTTCAACCTGCAGTGTATCCTGGGTGAACGTGCCTGTGATGGAGAGCGTTCAACCTGCAGGGTATCCTGGGTGAACGTGTGATGCCTGATGAGCGTTCAACCTGCAGGGTATCCTGGGTGAACGTGCCTGTGATGGAGAGCGTTCAACCTGCAGGGTATCCTGGGTGAACGTGCCTGTGATGGAGAGCGTTCAACCTGCAGGGTATCCTGGGTGAACGTGCCTGTGATGGAGAGCGTTCAACCTGCAGGGTATCCTGGGTGAACGTGCCTGTGATGGAGAGCGTTCAACCTGCAGGGTATCCTGGGTGAACGTGCCTGTGATGGAGAGCGTTCAACCTGCAGGGTATCCTGGGTGAACGTGCCTGTGATGGAGAGCGTTCAACCTGCAGGGTATCCTGGGTGAACGTGCCTGTGATGGAGAGCGTTCAACCTGCAGGGTATCCTGGGTGAACGTGCCTGTGATGGAGAGCGTTCAACCTGCAGGGTATCCTGGGTGAACGTGCCTGTGATGGAGAGCGTTCAACCTGCAGGGTATCCTGGGTGAACGTGCCTGTGATGGAGAGCGTTCAACCTGCAGGGTATCCTGGGTGAACGTGCCTGTGATGGAGAGCGTTCAACCTGCAGGGTATCCTGGGTGAACGTGCCTGTGATGGAGAGCGTTCAACCTGCAGGGTATCCTGGGTGAACGTGCCTGTGATGGAGAGCGTTCAACCTGCAGGGTATCCTGGGTGAACGTGCCTGTGATGGAGAGCGTTCAACCTGCAGGGTATCCTGGGTGAACGTGCCTGTGATGGAGAGCGTTCAACCTGCAGGGTATCCTGGGTGAACGTGCCTGTGATGGAGAGCGTTCAACCTGCAGGGTATCCTGGGTGAACGTGCCTGTGATGGAGAGCGTTCAACCTGCAGGGTATCCTGGGTGAACGTGCCTGTGATGGAGAGCGTTCAACCTGCAGGGTATCCTGGGTGAACGTGCCTGTGATGGAGAGCGTTCAACCTGCAGGGTATCCTGGGTGAACGTGCCTGTGATGGAGAGCGTTCAACCTGCAGGGTATCCTGGGTGAACGTGCCTGTGATGGAGAGCGTTCAACCTGCAGGGTATCCTGGGTGAACGTGCCTGTGATGGAGAGCGTTCAACCTGCAGGGTATCCTGGGTGAACGTGCCTGTGATGGAGAGCGTTCAACCTGCAGGGTATCCTGGGTGAACGTGCCTGTGATGGAGAGCGTTCAACCTGCAGGGTATCCTGCGTGCCTGTGATGGAGAGCGTTCAACCTGCAGGGTATCCTGGGTGAACGTGATGGAGAGCGTGCCCTGTGAACGTGCCTGTGATGGAGAGCGTTCAACCTGCAGGGTATCCTGGGTGAACGTGCCTGTGATGGAGAGCGTTCAACCTGCAGGGTATCCTGGGTGAACGTGCCTGTGATGGAGAGCGTTCAACCTGCAGGGTATCCTGGGTGAACGTGCCTGTGATGGAGAGCGTTCAACCTGCAGGGTATCCTGGGTGAACGTGCCTGTGATGGAGAGCGTTCAACCTGCAGGGTATCCTGGGTGAACGTGCCTGTGATGGAGAGCGTTCAACCTGCAGGGTATCCTGGGTGAACGTGCCTGTGATGGAGAGCGTTCAACCTGCAGGGTATCCTGGGTGAACGTGCCTGTGATGGAGAGCGTTCAACCTGCAGGGTATCCTGGGTGAACGTGCCTGTGATGGAGAGCGTTCAACCTGCAGGGTATCCTGGGTGAACGTGCCTGTGATGGAGAGCGTTCAACCTGCAGGGTATCCTGGGTGAACGTGCCTGTGATGGAGAGCGTTCAACCTGCAGGGTATCCTGGGTGAACGTGCCTGTGATGGAGAGCGTTCAACCTGCAGGGTATCCTGGGTGAACGTGCCTGTGATGGAGAGCGTTCAACCTGCAGGGTATCCTGGGTGAACGTGCCTGTGATGGAGAGCGTTCAACCTGCAGGGGGTAACGTGCCTGTGATGGAGAGCGTGAACGTGCCTGTGATGGAGAGCGTTCAACCTGCAGGGTATCCTGGGTGAACGTGCCTGTGATGGAGAGCGTTCAACCTGCAGGGTATCCTGGGTGAACGTGCCTGTGATGGAGAGCGTTCAACCTGCAGGGTATCCTGGGTGAACGTGCCTGTGATGGAGAGCGTTCAACCTGCAGGGTATCCTGGGTGAACGTGCCTGTGATGGAGAGCGTTCAACCTGCAGGGTATCCTGGGTGAACGTGCCTGTGATGGAGAGCGTTCAACCTGCAGGGTATCCTGGGTGAACGTGCCTGTGATGGAGAGCGTTCAACCTGCAGGGTATCCTGGGTGAACGTGCCTGTGATGGAGAGCGTTCAACCTGCAGGGTATCCTGGGTGAACGTGCCTGTGATGGAGAGCGTTCAACCTGCAGGGTATCCTGGGTGAATGTGCCTGTGATGGAGAGCGTTCAACCTGCAGGGTATCCTGGGTTAAGGTGCCTGTGATGGAGAGCGTTCAACCTGCAGGGTATCCTGGGTGAACGTGCCTGTGATGGAGAGCGTTCAACCTGCAGGGTATCCTGGGTGAACGTGCCTGTGATGGAGAGCGTTCAACCTGCAGGGTATCCTGGGTGAACGTGCCTGTGATGGAGAGCGTTCAACCTGCAGGGTATCCTGGGTGAACGTGCCTGTGATGGAGAGCGTTCAACCTGCAGGGTATCCTGGGTGAACGTGCCTGTGATGGAGAGCGTTCAACCTGCAGGGTATCCTGGGTGAACGTGCCTGTGATGGAGAGCGTTCAACCTGCAGGGTATCCTGGGTGAACGTGCCTGTGATGGAGAGCGTTCAACCTGCAGGGTATCCTGGGTGAACGTGCCTGTGATGGAGAGCGTTCAACCTGCAGGGTATCCTGGGTGAACGTGCCTGTGATGGAGAGCGTTCAACCTGCAGGGTATCCTGGGTGAACGTGCCTGTGATGGAGAGCGTTCAACCTGCAGGGTATCCTGGGTGAACGTGCCTGTGATGGAGAGCGTTCAACCTGCAGGGTATCCTGGGTGAACGTGCCTGTGATGGAGAGCGTTCAACCTGCAGGGTATCCTGGGTGAACGTGCCTGTGATGGAGAGCGTTCAACCTGCAGGGTATCCTGGGTGAACGTGCCTGTGATGGAGAGCGTTCAACCTGCAGGGTATCCTGGGTGAACGTGCAGGGTATCCTGTGATGCCTGAGAGCGTTCAACCTGCAGGGTATCCTGGGTGAACGTGCCTGTGATGGAGAGCGTTCAACCTGCAGGGTATCCTGGGTGAACGTGCCTGTGATGGAGAGCGTTCAACCTGCAGGGTATCCTGGGTGAACGTGCCTGTGATGGAGAGCGTTCAACCTGCAGGGTATCCTGGGTGAACGTGCCTGTGATGGAGAGCGTTCAACCTGCAGGGTATCCTGGGTGAACGTGCCTGTGATGGAGAGCGTTCAACCTGCAGGGTATCCTGGCCTGTGATGAACGTGCGTTCAACCTGCAGGGTATCCTGAACGTGCCTGTGATGGAGCGTTCAACCTGCAGGGTATCCTGGGTGAACGTGCCTGTGATGGAGAGCGTTCAACCTGCAGGGTATCCTGGGTGAACGTGCCTGTGATGGAGAGCGTTCAACCTGCAGGGTATCCTGGGTGAACGTGCCTGTGATGGAGAGCGTTCAACCTGCAGGGTATCCTGGGTGAACGTGCCTGTGATGGAGAGCGTTCAACCTGCAGGGTATCCTGGGTGAACGTGCAGGGTATCCTGTGATGGAGTGATGCGTTCAACCTGCAGGGTATCCTGGGTGAACGTGCCTGTGATGGAGAGCGTTCAACCTGCAGGGTATCCTGGGTGAACGTGCCTGTGATGGAGAGCGTTCAACCTGCAGGGTATCCTGGGTGAACGTGCCTGTGATGGAGAGCGTTCAACCTGCAGGGTATCCTGGGTGAACGTGCCTGTGATGGAGAGCGTTCAACCTGCAGGGTATCCTGGGTGAACGTGCCTGTGATGGAACGTGCAGGGTATCCTGTGAACGTGGAGTGATGGAGAGCGTTCAACCTGCAGGGTATCCTGGGTGAACGTGCCTGTGATGGAGAGCGTTCAACCTGCAGGGTATCCTGGGTGAACGTGCCTGTGATGGAGAGCGTTCAACCTGCAGGGTATCCTGGGTGAACGTGCCTGTGATGGAGAGCGTTCAACCTGCAGGGTATCCTGGGTGAACGTGCCTGTGATGGAGAGCGTTCAACCTGCAGGGTATCCTGGGTGAACGTGCCTGTGATGGAGAGCGTTCAACCTGCAGGGTATCCTGGGTGAACGTGCGTGTGATGGAGAGCGTTCAACCTGTGATCCTGGAACGTGCCTGTGATGCGTTCAACCTGCAGGGTATCCTGGGTGAACGTGCCTGTGATGGAGAGCGTTCAACCTGCAGGGTATCCTGGGTGAACGTGCCTGTGATGGAGAGCGTTCAACCTGCAGGGTATCCTGGGTGAACGTGCCTGTGATGGAGAGCGTTCAACCTGCAGGGTATCCTGGGTGAACGCCTGTGATGGAGAGCGTTCAACCTGCAGGGTATCCTGGGTGAACGTGCCTGTGATGGAGAGCGTTCAACCTGCAGGGTATCCTGGGTGAACGTGCCTGTGATGGAGAGCGTTCAACCTGCAGGGTATCCTGGGTGAACGTGCCTGTGATGGAGAGCGTTCAACCTGCAGGGTATCCTGTGTGAACGTGCCTGTGATGGAGAGCGTTCAACCTGCAGGGTATCCTGGGTGAACGTGCCTGTGATGGAGAGCGTTCAACCTGCAGGGTATCCTGGGTGAACGTGCCTGTGATGGAGAGCGTTCAACCTGCAGGGTATCCTGGGTGAACGTGCCTGTGATGGAGAGCGTTCAACCTGCAGGGTATCCTGGGTGAACGTGCCTGTGATGGAGAGCGTTCAACCTGCAGGGTATCCTGGGTGAACGTGCCTGTGATGGAGAGCGTTCAACCTGCAGGGTATCCTGGGTGAACGTGCCTGTGATGGAGAGCGTTCAACCTGCAGGGTATCCTGGGTGAACGTGCCTGTGATGGAGAGCGTGCAGGGTATCCTGAACGTGCGTGATGGAGAGCGTTCAACCTGCAGGGTATCCTGGGTGAACGTGCCTGTGATGGAGAGCGTTCAACCTGCAGGGTATCCTGGGTGAACGTGCCTGTGATGGAGAGCGTTCAACCTGCAGGGTATCCTGGGTGAACGTGCCTGTGATGGAGAGCGTTCAACCTGCAGGGTATCCTGGGTGAACGTGCCTGTGATGGAGAGCGTTCAACCTGCAGGGTATCCTGGGTGAACGTGCCTGTGATGGAGAGCGTTCAACCTGCAGGGTATCCTGGGTGAACGTGCCTGTGATGGAGAGCGTTCAACCTGCAGGGTATCCTGGGTGAACGTGCCTGTGATGGAGAGCGTTCAACCTGCAGGGTATCCTGGGTGAACGTGCCTGTGATGGAGAGCGTTCAACCTGCAGGGTATCCTGGGTGAACGTGCCTGTGATGGAGAGCGTTCAACCTGCAGGGTATCCTGGGTGAACGTGCCTGTGATGGAGAGCGTTCAACCTGCAGGGTATCCTGGGTGAACGTGCCTGTGATGGAGAGCGTTCAACCTGCAGGGTATCCTGGGTGAACGTGCCTGTGATGGAGAGCGTTCAACCTGCAGGGTATCCTGGGTGAACGTGCCTGTGATGGAGAGCGTTCAACCTGCAGGGTATCCTGGGTGAACGTGCCTGTGATGGAGAGCGTTCAACCTGCAGGGTATCCTGGGTGAACGTGCCTGTGATGGAGAGCGTTCAACCTGCAGGGTATCCTGGGTGAACGTGCCTGTGATGGAGAGCGTTCAACCTGCAGGGTATCCTGGGTGAACGTGCCTGTGATGGAGAGCGTTCAACCTGCAGGGTATCCTGGGTGAACGTGCCTGTGATGGAGAGCGTTCAACCTGCAGGGTATCCTGGGTGAACGTGCCTGTGATGGAGAGCGTTCAACCTGCAGGGTATCCTGGGTGAACGTGCCTGTGATGGAGAGCGTTCAACCTGCAGGGTATCCTGGGTGAACGTGCCTGTGATGGAGAGCGTTCAACCTGCAGGGTATCCTGGGTGAACGTGCCTGTGATGGAGAGCGTTCAACCTGCAGGGTATCCTGGGTGAACGTGCCTGTGATGGAGAGCGTTCAACCTGCAGGGTATCCTGGGTGAACGTGCCTGTGATGGAGAGCGGTCAACCTGCAGGGTATCCTGGGTGAACGTGCCTGTGATGGAGAGCGTTCAACCTGCAGGGTGTGATGGAGAGCGTTCAACCTGCAGGGTATCCTGGGTGAACGTGCCTGTGATGGAGAGCGTTCAACCTGCAGGGTATCCTGGGTGAACGTGCCTGTGATGGAGAGCGTTCAACCTGCAGGGTATCCTGGGTGAACGTGCCTGTGATGGAGAGCGTTCAACCTGCAGGGTATCCTGGGTGAACGTGCCTGTGATGGAGAGCGTTCAACCTGCAGGGTATCCTGGGTGAACGTGCCTGTGATGGAGAGCGTTCAACCTGCAGGGTATCCTGGGTGAACGTGCCTGTGATGGAGAGCGTTCAACCTGCAGGGTATCCTGGGTGAACGTGCCTGTGATGGAGAGCGTTCAACCTGCAGGGTATCCTGGGTGAACGTGCCTGTGATGGAGAGCGTTCAACCTGCAGGGTATCCTGGGTGAACGTGCCTGTGATGGAGAGCGTTCAACCTGCAGGGTATCCTGGGTGAACGTGCCTGTGATGGAGAGCGTTCAACCTGCAGGGTATCCTGGGTGAACGTGCCTGTGATGGAGAGCGTTCAACCTGCAGGGTATCCTGGGTGAACGTGCCTGTGATGGAGAGCGTTCAACCTGCAGGGTATCCTGGGTGAACGTGCCTGTGATGGAGAGCGTTCAACCTGCAGGGTATCCTGGGTGAACGTGCCTGTGATGGAGAGCGTTCAACCTGCAGGGTATCCTGGGTGAACGTGCCTGTGATGGAGAGCGTTCAACCTGCAGGGTATCCTGGGTGAACGTGCCTGTGATGGAGAGCGTTCAACCTGCAGGGTATCCTGGGTGAACGTGCCTGTGATGGAGAGCGTTCAACCTGCAGGGTATCCTGGGTGAACGTGCCTGTGATGGAGAGCGTTCAACCTGCAGGGTATCCTGGGTGAACGTGCCTGTGATGGAGAGCGTTCAACCTGCAGGGTATCCTGGGTGAACGTGCCTGTGATGGAGAGCGTTCAACCTGCAGGGTATCCTGGGTGAACGTGCCTGTGATGGAGAGCGTTCAACCTGCAGGGTATCCTGGGTGAACGTGCCTGTGATGGAGAGCGTTCAACCTGCAGGGTATCCTGGGTGAACGTGCCTGTGATGGAGAGCGTTCAACCTGCAGGGTATCCTGGGTGAACGTGCCTGTGATGGAGAGCGTTCAACCTGCAGGGTATCCTGGGTGAACGTGCCTGTGATGGAGAGCGTTCAACCTGCAGGGTATCCTGGGTGAACGTGCCTGTGATGGAGAGCGTTCAACCTGCAGGGTATCCTGGGTGAACGTGCCTGTGATGGAGAGCGTTCAACCTGCAGGGTATCCTGGGTGAACGTGCCTGTGATGGAGAGCGTTCAACCTGCAGGGTATCCTGGGTGAACGTGCCTGTGATGGAGAGCGTTCAACCTGCAGGGTATCCTGGGTGAACGTGCCTGTGATGGAGAGCGTTCAACCTGCAGGGTATCCTGGGTGAACGTGCCTGTGGTGGAGAGCGTTCAACCTGCAGGGTATCCTGGGTGAACGTGCCTGTGATGGAGAGCGGTCAAGCTGCAGGGTATGCTGGGTGAACGTGCCGTTCAACCTGCAGGGTATCCTGTGATGGAGAGCGTTCAACCTGCAGGGTATCCTGGGTGAACGTGCCTGTGATGGAGAGCGTTCAACCTGCAGGGTATCCTGGGTGAACGTGCCTGTGATGGAGAGCGTTCAACCTGCAGGGTATCCTGGGTGAACGTGCCTGTGATGGAGAGCGTGCAGGGTATCCTGGGTGAACGTGCCTGTGATGGAGAGCGTTCAACCTGCAGGGTATCCTGGGTGAACGTGCCTGTGATGGAGAGCGTTCAACCTGCAGGGTATCCTGGGTGAACGTGCCTGTGATGGAGAGCGTTCAACCTGCAGGGTATCCTGGGTGAACGTGCCTGTGATGGAGAGCGTTCAACCTGCAGGGTATCCTGGGTGAACGTGCCTGTGATGGACAGCGTTCAACCTGCTGGGTATCCTGGGTGAACGTGCCTGTGATGGAAAGCGTTCAACCTGCAGGGTATCCTGGGTGAACGTGCCTGTGATGGAGAGTGTTCAACCTGCAGGGTATTCTGGGTGAACGTGCCTGTGATGGAGAGCGTTCAACCTGCAGGGTATCCTGGGTGAACGTGCCTGTGATGGAGAGCGTTCAACCTGCAGGGTATCCTGGGTGAACGTGCCTGTGATGGAGAGCGTTCAACCTGCAGGGTATCCTGGGTGAACGTGCCTGTGATGGAGAGCGTTCAACCTGCAGGGTATCCTGGGTGAACGTGCAGGGTATCCTGGGTGAACGTGCCTGTGATGGAGAGCGTTCAACCTGCAGGGTATCCTGGGTGAACGTGCCTGTGATGGAGAGCGTTCAACCTGCAGGGTATCCTGGGTGAACGTGCCTGTGATGGAGAGCGTTCAACCTGCAGGGTATCCTGGGTGAACGTGCCTGTGATGGAGAGCGTTCAACCTGCAGGGTATCCTGGGTGAACGTGCCTGTGATGGAGAGCGTTCAACCTGCAGGGTATCCTGGGTGAACGTGCCTGTGATGGAGAGCGTTCAACCTGCAGGGTATCCTGGGTGAACGTGCCTGTGATGGAGAGCGTTCAACCTGCAGGGTATCCTGGGTGAACGTGCCTGTGATGGAGAGCGTTCAACCTGCAGGGTATCCTGGGTGAACGTGCCTGTGATGGAGAGCGTTCAACCTGCAGGGTATCCTGGGTGAACGTGCCTGTGATGGAGAGCGTTCAACCTGCAGGGTATCCTGGGTGAACGTGCCTGTGATGGAGAGCGTTCAACCTGCAGGGTATCCTGGGTGAACGTGCCTGTGATGGAGAGCGTTCAACCTGCAGGGTATCCTGGGTGAACGTGCCTGTGATGGAGAGCGTTCAACCTGCAGGGTATCCTGGGTGAACGTGCCTGTGATGGAGAGCGTTCAACCTGCAGGGTATCCTGGGTGAACGTGCCTGTGATGGAGAGCGTTCAACCTGCAGGGTATCCTGGGTGAACGTGCCTGTGATGGAGAGCGTTCAACCTGCAGGGTATCCTGGGTGAACGTGCCTGTGATGGAGAGCGTTCAACCTGCAGGGTATCCTGGGTGAACGTGCCTGTGATGGAGAGCGTTCAACCTGCAGGGTATCCTGGGTGAACGTGCCTGTGATGGAGAGCGTTCAACCTGCAGGGTATCCTGGGTGAACGTGCCTGTGATGGAGAGCGTTCAACCTGCAGGGTATCCTGGGTGAACGTGCCTGTGATGGAGAGCGTTCAACCTGCAGGGTATCCTGGGTGAACGTGCCTGTGATGGAGAGCGTTCAACCTGCAGGGTATCCTGGGTGAACGTGCCTGTGATGGAGAGCGTTCAACCTGCAGGGTATCCTGGGTGAACGTGCAGGGTATCTGTGATGGAGAGCGTTCAACCTGCAGGGTATCCTGGGTGAACGTGCCTGTGATGGAGAGCGTTCAACCTGCAGGGTATCCTGGGTGAACGTGCCTGTGATGGAGAGCGTTCAACCTGCAGGGTATCCTGGGTGAACGTGCCTGTGATGGAGAGCGTTCAACCTGCAGGGTATCCTGGGTGAACGTGCCTGTGATGGAGAGCGTTCAACCTGCAGGGTATCCTGGGTGAACGTGCCTGTGATGGAGAGCGTTCAACCTGCAGGGTATCCTGGGTGAACGTGCCCGTGATGGAGAGCGTTCAACCTGCAGGGTATCCTGGGTGAACGTGCCTGTGATGGAGAGCGTTCAACCTGCAGGGTATCCTGGGTGAACGTGCCTGTGATGGAGAGCGTTCAACCTGCAGGGTATCCTGGGTGAACGTGCCTGTGATGGAGAGCGTTCAACCTGCAGGGTATCCTGGGTGAACGTGCCTGTGATGGAGAGCGTTCAACCTGCAGGGTATCCTGGGTGAACGTGCCTGTGATGGAGAGCGTTCAACCTGCAGGGTATCCTGGGTGAACGTGCCTGTGATGGAGAGCGTTCAACCTGCAGGGTATCCTGTGAACGTGGAGAGCGTTCAACCTGCAGGGTATCCTGGGTGAACGTGCCTGTGATGGAGAGCGTTCAACCTGCAGGGTATCCTGGGTGAACGTGCCTGTGATGGAGAGCGTTCAACCTGCAGGGTATCCTGGGTGAACGTGCCTGTGATGGAGAGCGTTCAACCTGCAGGGTATCCTGGGTGAACGTGCCTGTGATGGAGAGCGTTCAACCTGCAGGGTATCCTGGGTGAACGTGCCTGTGATGGAGAGCGTTCAACCTGCAGGGTATCCTGGGTGAACGTGCCTGTGATGGAGAGCGTTCAACCTGCAGGGTATCCTGGGTGAACGTGCCTGTGATGGAGAGCGTTCAACCTGCAGGGTATCCTGGGTGAACGTGCCTGTGATGGAGAGCGTTCAACCTGCAGGGTATCCTGGGTGAACGTGCCTGTGATGGAGAGCGTTCAACCTGCAGGGTATCCTGGGTGAACGTGCCTGTGATGGAGAGCGTTCAACCTGCAGGGTATCCTGGGTGAACGTGCCTGTGATGGAGAGCGTTCAACCTGCAGGGTATCCTGGGTGAACGTGCCTGTGATGGAGAGCGTTCAACCTGCAGGGTATCCTGGGTGAACGTGCCTGTGATGGAGAGCGTTCAACCTGCAGGGTATCCTGGGTGAACGTGCCTGTGATGGAGAGCGTTCAACCTGCAGGGTATCCTGGGTGAACGTGCCTGTGATGGAGAGCGTTCAACCTGCAGGGTATCCTGGGTGATGCAGGGTATCCTGGGTGAACGTGCCTGTGAGGAGAGCGTTCAACCTGCAGGGTATCCTGGGTGAACGTGCCTGTGATGGAGAGCGTTCAACCTGCAGGGTATCCTGGGTGAACGTGCCTGTGATGGAGAGCGTTCAACCTGCAGGGTATCCTGGGTGAACGTGCGTTCAACCTGCAGGGTATCCTGGGTGAACGTGCCTGTGATGGAGAGCGTTCAACCTGCAGGGTATCCTGGGTGAACGTGCCTGTGATGGAGAGCGTTCAACCTGCAGGGTATCCTGGGTGAACGTGCCTGTGATGGAGAGCGTTCAACCTGCAGGGTATCCTGGGTGAACGTGCCTGTGATGGAGAGCGTTCAACCTGCAGGGTATCCTGGGTGAACGTGCCTGTGATGGAGAGCGTTCAACCTGCAGGGTATCCTGGGTGAACGTGCCTGTGATGGAGAGCGTTCAACCTGCAGGGTATCCTGGGTGAACGTGCCTGTGATGGAGAGCGTTCAACCTGCAGGGTATCCTGGGTGAACGTGCCTGTGATGGAGAGCGTTCAACCTGCAGGGTATCCTGGGTGAACGTGCCTGTGATGGAGAGCGTTCAACCTGCAGGGTATCCTGGGTGAACGTGCCTGTGATGGAGAGCGTTCAACCTGCAGGGTATCCTGGGTGAACGTGCCTGTGATGGAGAGCGTTCAACCTGCAGGGTATCCTGGGTGAACGTGCCTGTGATGGAGAGCGTTCAACCTGCAGGGTATCCTGGGTGAACGTGCCTGTGATGGAGAGCGTTCAACCTGCAGGGTATCCTGGGTGAACGTGCCTGTGATGGAGAGCGTTCAACCTGCAGGGTATCCTGGGTGAACGTGCCTGTGATGGAGAGCGTTCAACCTGCAGGGTATCCTGGGTGAACGTGCCTGTGATGGAGAGCGTTCAACCTGCAGGGTATCCTGGGTGAACGTGCCTGTGATGGAGAGCGTTCAACCTGCAGGGTATCCTGGGTGAACGTGCCTGTGATGGAGAGCGTTCAACCTGCAGGGTATCCTGGGTGAACGTGCCTGTGATGGAGAGCGTTCAACCTGCAGAGTATCCTGGGTGAACGTGCAGGGTATCTGTGATGGATGAGCGTTCAACCTGCAGGGTATCCTGGGTGAACGTGCCTGTGATGGAGAGCGTTCAACCTGCAGGGTATCCTGAAACGTGCCTGTGATGGAGAGCGTTCAACCTGCAGGGTATCCTGGGTGAACGTGCCTGTGATGGAAAGCGATCAACCTGCAGGGTATCCTGGGTGAACGTGCCTGTGATGGAGAGCGTTCAACCTGCAGGGTATCCTGGGTGAACGTGCCTGTGATGGAGAGCGTTCAACCTGCAGGGTATCCTGGGTGAACGTGCCTGTGATGGAGAGCGTTCAACCTGCAGGGTATCCTGGGTGAACGTGCCTGTGATGGAGAGCGTTCAACCTGCAGGGTATCCTGGGTGAACGTGCCTGTGATGGAGAGCGTTCAACCTGCAGGGTATCCTGGGTGAACGTGCCTGTGATGGAGAGCGTTCAACCTGCAGGGTATCCTGGGTGAACGTGCCTGTGATGGAGAGCGTTCAACCTGCAGGGTATCCTGGGTGAACGTGCCTGTGATGGAGAGCGTTCAACCTGCAGGGTATCCTGGGTGAACGTGCCTGTGATGGAGAGCGTTCAACCTGCAGGGTATCCTGGGTGAACGTGCCTGTGATGGAACCTGCAGGGTATCCTGGGTGAACGTGCCTGTGATGGAGAGCGTTCAACCTGCAGGGTATCCTGGGTGAACGTGCCTGTGATGGAGAGCGTTCAACCTGCAGGGTATCCTGGGTGAACGTGCCTGTGATGGAGAGCGTTCAACCTGCAGGGTATCCTGGGTGAACGTGCCTGTGATGGAGAGCGTTCAACCTGCAGGGTATCCTGGGTGAACGTGCCTGTGATGGAGAGCGTTCAACCTGCAGGGTATCCTGGGTGAACGTGCCTGTGATGGAGAGCGTTCAACCTGCAGGGTATCCTGGGTGAACGTGCCTGTGATGGAGAGCGTTCAACCTGCAGGGTATCCTGGGTGAACGTGCCTGTGATGGAGAGCGTTCAACCTGCAGGGTATCCTGGGTGAACGTGCCTGTGATGGAGAGCGTTCAACCTGCAGGGTATCCTGGGTGAACGTGCCTGTGATGGAGAGCGTTCAACCTGCAGGGTATCCTGGGTGAACGTGCCTGTGATGGAGAGCGTTCAACCTGCAGGGTATCCTGGGTGAACGTGCCTGTGATGGAGAGCGTTCAACCTGCAGGGTATCCTGGGTGAACGTGCCTGTGATGGAGAGCGTTCAACCTGCAGGGTATCCTGGGTGAACGTGCCTGTGATGGAGAGCGTTCAACCTGCAGGGTATCCTGGGTGAACGTGCCTGTGATGGAGAGCGTTCAACCTGCAGGGTATCCTGGGTGAACGTGCCTGTGATGGAGAGCGTTCAACCTGCAGGGTATCCTGGGTGAACGTGCCTGTGATGGAGAGCGTTCAACCTGCAGGGTATCCTGGGTGAACGTGCCTGTGATGGAGAGCGTTCAACCTGCAGGGTATCCTGGGTGAACGTGCCTGTGATGGAGAGCGTTCAACCTGCAGGGTATCCTGGGTGAACGTGCCTGTGATGGAGAGCGTTCAACCTGCAGGGTATCCTGGGTGAACGTGCCTGTGATGGAGAGCGTTCAACCTGCAGGGTATCCTGGGTGAACGTGCCTGTGATGGAGAGCGTTCAACCTGCAGGGTATCCTGGGTGAACGTGCCTGTGATGGAGAGCGTTCAACCTGCAGGGTATCCTGGGTGAACGTGCCTGTGATGGAGAGCGTTCAACCTGCAGGGTATCCTGGGTGAACGTGCCTGTGATGGAGAGCGTTCAACCTGCAGGGTATCCTGGGTGAACGTGCCTGTGATGGAGAGCGTTCAACCTGCAGGGTATCCTGGGTGAACGTGCCTGTGATGGAGAGCGTTCAACCTGCAGGGTATCCTGGGTGAACGTGCCTGTGATGGAGAGCGTTCAACCTGCAGGGTATCCTGGGTGAACGTGCCTGTGATGGAGAGCGTTCAACCTGCAGGGTATCCTGGGTGAACGTGCCTGTGATGGAGAGCGTTCAACCTGCAGGGTATCCTGGGTGAACGTGCCTGTGATGGAGAGCGTTCAACCTGCAGGGTATCCTGGGTGAACGTGCCTGTGATGGAGAGCGTTCAACCTGCAGGGTATCCTGGGTGAACGTGCCTGTGATGGAGAGCGTTCAACCTGCAGGGTATCCTGGGTGAACGTGCCTGTGATGGAGAGCGTTCAACCTGCAGGGTATCCTGGGTGAACGTGCCTGTGATGGAGAGCGTTCAACCTGCAGGGTATCCTGGGTGAACGTGCCTGTGATGGAGAGCGTTCAACCTGCAGGGTATCCTGGGTGAACGTGCCTGTGATGGAGAGCGTTCAACCTGCAGGGTATGTGATGGAGAGCCCTGGGTGAACGTGCCTGTGATGGAGAGCGTTCAACCTGCAGGGTATCCTGGGTGAACGTGCCTGTGATGGAGAGCGTTCAACCTGCAGGGTATCCTGGGTGAACGTGCCTGTGATGGAGAGCGTTCAACCTGCAGGGTATCCTGGGTGAACGTGCCTGTGATGGAGAGCGTTCAACCTGCAGGGTATCCTGGGTGAACGTGCCTGTGATGGAGAGCGTTCAACCTGCAGGGTATCCTGGGTGAACGTGCCTGTGATGGAGAGCGTTCAACCTGCAGGGTATCCTGGGTGAACGTGCCTGTGATGGAGAGCGTTCAACCTGCAGGGTATCCTGGGTGAACGTGCCTGTGATGGAGAGCGTTCAACCTGCAGGGTATCCTGGGTGAACGTGCCTGTGATGGAGAGCGTCCAACCTGCAGGGTATCCTGGGTGAACGTGCCTGTGATGGAGAGCGTTCAACCTGCAGGGTATCCTGGGTGAACGTGCCTGTGTGAGAGCGTTCAACCTGCAGGGTATCCTGAGTGCCTGTGATGGAGAGCGTTCAACCTGCAGGGTATCCTGGGTGAACGTGCCTGTGATGGAGAGCGTCCAACCTGCAGGGTATCCTGGGTGAACGTGCCTGTGATGGAGAGCGTTCAACCTGCAGGGTATCCTGGGTGAACGTGCCTGTGATGGAGAGCGTTCAACCTGCAGGGTATCCTGGGTGAACGTGCCTGTGATGGAGAGCGTTCAACCTGCAGGGTATCCTGGGTGAACGTGCCTGTGATGGAGAGCGTTCAACCTGCAGGGTATCCTGGGTGAACGTGCCTGTGATGGAGAGCGTTCAACCTGCAGGGTATCCTGGGTGAACGTGCCTGTGATGGAGAGCGTTCAACCTGCAGGGTATCCTGGGTGAACGTGCCTGTGATGGAGAGCGTTCAACCTGCAGGGTATCCTGGGTGAACGGGCCTGTGATGGAGAGCGTTCAACCTGCAGGGTATCCTGGGTGAACGTGCCTGTGATGGAGAGCGTTCAACCTGCAGGGTATCCTGGGTGAACGTGCGTTCAACCTGTGATGGAGAGCGTTCAACCTGCAGGGTATCCTGGGTGAACGTGCCTGTGATGGAGAGCGTTCAACCTGCAGGGTATCCTGGGTGAACGTGCCTGTGATGGAGAGCGTTCAACCTGCAGGGTATCCTGGGTGAACGTGCCTGTGATGGAGAGCGTTCAACCTGCAGGGTATCCTGGGTGAACGTGCCTGTGATGGAGAGCGTTCAACCTGCAGGGTATCCTGGGTGAACGTGCCTGTGATGGAGAGCGTTCAACCTGCAGGGTATCCTGGGTGAACGTGCGTTCAACCTGCAGGGTATCCTGAACGTGGATGGAGCGTTCAACCTGCAGGGTATCCTGGGTGAACGTGCCTGTGATGGAGAGCGTTCAACCTGCAGGGTATCCTGGGTGAACGTGCCTGTGATGGAGAGCGTTCAACCTGCAGGGTATCCTGGGTGAACGTGCGTTCAACCTGCAGGGTATCCTGGGTGAACGTGCCTGTGATGGAGAGCGTTCAACCTGCAGGGTATCCTGGGTGAACGTGCCTGTGATGGAGAGCGTTCAACCTGCAACGTGCCTGTGATGGAGAGCGTTCAACCTGCAGGGTGAACGTGCCTGTGATGGAGAGCGTTCAACCTGCAGGGTATCCTGGGTGAACGTGCCTGTGATGGAGAGCGTTCAACCTGCAGGGTATCCTGGGTGAACGTGCCTGTGATGGAGAGCGTTCAACCTGCAGGGTATCCTGGGTGAACGTGCCTGTGATGGAGAGCGTTCAACCTGCAGGGTATCCTGGGTGAACGTGCCTGTGATGGAGAGCGTTCAACCTGCAGGGTATCCTGGGTGAACGTGCCTGTGATGGAGAGCGTTCAACCTGCAGGGTATCCTGGGTGAACGTGCCTGTGATGGAGAGCGTCCAACCTGCAGGGTATCCTGGGTGAACGTGCGTTCTGCAGGGTATCCTGATGCCTGTGATGGAGCGTTCAACCTGCAGGGTATCCTGGGTGAACGTGCCTGTGATGGAGAGCGTTCAACCTGCAGGGTATCCTGGGTGAACGTGCCTGTGATGGAGAGCGTTCAACCTGCAGGGTATCCTGGGTGAACGTGCCTGTGATGGAGAGCGTTCAACCTGCAGGGTATCCTGGGTGAACGTGCCTGTGATGGAGAGCGTTCAACCTGCAGGGTATCCTGGGTGAACGTGCCTGTGATGGAGAGCGTTCAACCTGCAGGGTATCCTGGGTGAACGTGCCTGTGATGGAGAGCGTTCAACCTGCAGGGTATCCTGGGTGAACGTGCCTGTGATGGAGAGCGTTCAACCTGCAGGGTATCCTGGGTGAACGTGCCTGTGATGGAGAGCGTTCAACCTGCAGGGTATCCTGGGTGAACGTGCCTGTGATGGAGAGCGTTCAACCTGCAGGGTATCCTGGGTGAACGTGCCTGTGATGGAGAGCGTTCAACCTGCAGGGTATCCTGGGTGAACGTGCCTGTGATGGAGAGCGTTCAACCTGCAGGGTATCCTGGGTGAACGTGCCTGTGATGGAGAGCGTTCAACCTGCAGGGTATCCTGGGTGAACGTGCCTGTGATGGAGAGCGTTCAACCTGCAGGGTATCCTGGGTGAACGTGCCTGTGATGGAGAGCGTTCAACCTGCAGGGTATCCTGGGTGAACGTGCCTGTGATGGAGAGCGTTCAACCTGCAGGGTATCCTGGGTGAACGTGCCTGTGATGGAGAGCGTTCAACCTGCAGGGTATCCTGGGTGAACGTGCCTGTGATGGAGAGCGTTCAACCTGCAGGGTATCCTGGGTGAACGTGCCTGTGATGGAGAGCGTTCAACCTGCAGGGTATCCTGGGTGAACGTGCCTGTGATGGAGAGCGTTCAACCTGCAGGGTATCCTGGGTGAACGTGCCTGTGATGGAGAGCGTTCAACCTGCAGGGTATCCTGGGTGAACGTGCCTGTGATGGAGAGCGTTCAACCTGCAGGGTATCCTGGGTGAACGTGCCTGTGATGGAGAGCGTTCAACCTGCAGGGTATCCTGGGTGAACGTGCCTGTGATGGAGAGCGTTCAACCTGCAGGGTATCCTGGGTGAACGTGCCTGTGATGGAGAGCGTTCAACCTGCAGGGTATCCTGGGTGAACGTGCCTGTGATGGAGAGCGTTCAACCTGCAGGGTATCCTGGGTGAACGTGCCTGTGATGGAGAGCGTTCAACCTGCAGGGTATCCTGGGTGAACGTGCCTGTGATGGAGAGCGTTCAACCTGCAGGGTATCCTGGGTGAACGTGCCTGTGATGGAGAGCGTTCAACCTGCAGGGTATCCTGGGTGAACGTGCCTGTGATGGAGAGCGTTCAACCTGCAGGGTATCCTGGGTGAACGTGCCTGTGATGGAGAGCGTTCAACCTGCAGGGTATCCTGGGTGAACGTGCCTGTGATGGAGAGCGTTCAACCTGCAGGGTATCCTGGGTGAACGTGCCTGTGATGGAGAGCGTTCAACCTGCAGGGTATCCTGGGTGAACGTGCCTGTGATGGAGAGCGTTCAACCTGCAGGGTATCCTGGGTGAACGTGCCTGTGATGGAGAGCGTTCAACCTGCAGGGTATCCTGGGTGAACGTGCCTGTGATGGAGAGCGTTCAACCTGCAGGGTATCCTGGGTGAACGTGCCTGTGATGGAGAGCGTTCAACCTGCAGGGTATCCTGGGTGAACGTGCCTGTGATGGAGAGCGTTCAACCTGCAGGGTATCCTGGGTGAACGTGCCTGTGATGGAGAGCGTTCAACCTGCAGGGTATCCTGGGTGAACGTGCCTGTGATGGAGAGCGTTCAACCTGCAGGGTATCCTGGGTGAACGTGCCTGTGATGGAGAGCGTTCAACCTGCAGGGTATCCTGGGTGAACGTGCCTGTGATGGAGAGCGTTCAACCTGCAGGGTATCCTGGGTGAACGTGCCTGTGATGGAGAGCGTTCAACCTGCAGGGTATCCTGGGTGAACGTGCCTGTGATGGAGAGCGTTCAACCTGCAGGGTATCCTGGGTGAACGTGCCTGTGATGGAGAGCGTTCAACCTGCAGGGTATCCTGGGTGAACGTGCCTGTGATGGAGAGCGTTCAACCTGCAGGGTATCCTGGGTGAACGTGCCTGTGATGGAGAGCGTTCAACCTGCAGGGTATCCTGGGTGAACGTGCCTGTGATGGAGAGCGTTCAACTTGCAGGGTATCCTGGGTGAACGTGCCTGTGATGGAGAGCGTTCAACCTGCAGGGTATCCTGGGTGAACGTGCCTGTGATGGAGAGCGTTCAACCTGCAGGGTATCCTGGGTGAACGTGCCTGTGATGGAGAGCGTTCAACCTGCAGGGTATCCTGGGTGAACGTGCCTGTGATGGAGAGCGTTCAACCTGCAGGGTATCCTGGGTGAACGTGCCTGTGATGGAGAGCGTTCAACCTGCAGGGTATCCTGGGTGAACGTGCCTGTGATGGAGAGCGTTCAACCTGCAGGGTATCCTGGTGAACGTGCCTGTGATGGAGAGCGTTCAACCTGCAGGGTATCCTGGTGAACGTGCCTGTGATGGAGAGCGTTCAACCTGCAGGGTATCCTGGGTGAACGTGCCTGTGATGGAGAGCGTTCAACCTGCAGGGTATCCTGGGTGAACGTGCCTGTGATGGAGAGCGTTCAACCTGCAGGGTATCCTGGGTGAACGTGCCTGTGATGGAGAGCGTTCAACCTGCAGGGTATCCTGGGTGAACGTGCCTGTGATGGAGAGCGTTCAACCTGCAGGGTATCCTGGGTGAACGTGCCTGTGATGGAGAGCGTTCAACCTGCAGGGTATCCTGGGTGAACGTGCCTGTGATGGAGAGCGTTCAACCTGCAGGGTATCCTGGGTGAACGTGCCTGTGATGGAGAGCGTTCAACCTGCAGGGTATCCTGGGTGACCGTGCCCGTGCCGTGCAGGGTATCCTGGGTGAACGTGCCTGTGATGGAGAGCGTTCAACCTGCAGGGTATCCTGGGTGAACGTGCCTGTGATGGAGAGCGTTCAACCTGCAGGGTATCCTGGGTGAACGTGCCTGTGGTGGAGAGCGTTCAACCTGCAGGGTATCCTGGGTGAAAGTGCCTGTGATGGAGAGCGTTCAACCTGCAGTGTATCCTGGGTGAACGTGCCTGTGATGGAGAGCGTTCAACCTGCAGGGTATCCTGGGTGAACGTGCCCAGATGGAGAGCGTCTGAACTGCAGGGCATCCCGGGTGAACGTGCCCGTGATGGAGAGCGTTCAACCGCAGGGTATCCTGGGTGAACGTGCTCAGATGGAGAGCGTTCAACCCGCAGTATCCCAAGAACGCTCAGGATGGAGAGCGTTCAACCCGCAGGTATCCCAGGTGAACGTGCTCAGATGAGACGTCCAACCCGCAGGGTATCCTGTGAACGTGCCTGTGATGGAGAGCGTTCCTAACCTGCAGGTATCCCGTGAACGTGCTCAGGATGGAGAGAAGGGTTCAACCTGCAGGGTCCTGGGCGAACGCCTGTGAAGGAGAGCGTTCAACCCGCAGGGTATCCCATGAACGCTCGTGATGGCAGAGCCGTTCAAACCTTAGGTATCTTGGGGTGAACGTGCCTGTGATGGAGAGCGTTCAACCCGTAGGCATCCCCGGGTGAACGTGCCTGTGATGGAGAGCGTCTAAACTTGCAGGGCATCCCAAGTGAACGTGCCTGCGATGGGAGAGCGTTCAACCCGCAGGCATCCCAGAACGTGCCCAGATGGAGAGCGTTCAACCTGGTGTATCCTGCGAACGTGCCTGTGATGGAAAGCGATCAACCCGGGCAGGGGTGGTTCCTGGGTGAACGTGCCTGTGATGGGGAGAGCAAAGCGGTTCCATCCCGCAGGGTATCCTGGGTGAACGTGCTCAGGATGGGAGAGCGTCTGAACCCAGGTTTCCCCGGGTGAACGTGCTCAGATGGAGAGCACCAACCTGCAGGAATCCTGCGAACGTGCCTGTGATGGAGAGCTCAACCTTGCAGGTATCCTGGGGCGGAACGTGCCGCCCGTGATGCGTGAGAGCGTTCAACCTGCAGGGCATCCTGGGTGAACGCCCGTGACGTGAGAGCGTTCAACCTGCGTATCCTGGTGAACGTGCTCAGAGGAAGCGATCAACCCGCAGGTATCCCCGCGAACGTGCCTGGTGATGGAGAGCGTTCAACCTGGCAGGGTATCCCGGTGAACGTGCCTGTGATATACGGCCCAATCCCCGCAGGTATCCTGCGAACGTACCTGTGATGGAGAGCGTCCAACCTGCAGGGTGTCCTTGTGAACGCCTGTGATGGGGAGAGCGTTCAACCCGCAGTGGTATCTGGGTGAACGTGCTCAGATGGAGGAGCCGTTCAACCCGGTGCATCCTGGTGAATCGTGCCGGTGGATGGAGAGCGTTCAACCCGCAGGCATCCAGGGTAATGCGCCTCGGTGATGGAGTTAATTCAACCGTGGCGGTGATCCGCCGGCGAACGCAACGTGATGAGAGCGTTCCAATCTGCAGGGTATCCTGGGTGAACGCGTGCTCAGATGGGAGAGCACCAACCCGTGGCAGTCCTGGGTGAACGTGCTCAGATGGAGCGTTCAACCTGGGTGCAGGCATCCGGGCGAACGGATGGATGGAGAGCGTCTTCAACCTGCAGGGTATCCTGGTGAACGCCCGTGGATGCAGAGCGTTCAACCTGCGTGGTATCCCGTGAACTTGCCTCAGGATAGAGCGTCTCAATCCCGTAGGCATCCCGGTTGAACGTGCTCGTGGATGGGAGAGCACCAACTCCGCAGGCATCCCCGGTGAACGTGATGATGGAGAAACAACCTGTGGTGGCATCCCGGGCAGAACGTGCTCGATGGAAAGAGCGTCCGTAACCCGTGGTATCCACGGTGAACGTGCTCAGACGGAGAGCGCCCAACCTGGGCAGGTATCCCGTGAACGTGCTCGATGGAGAGCACCAACCCGCAGTAATCCGGTGAACGTGGATGGATGGAAGAGCGTTCAACTCAGCATCCTGGTGAACGTGCTCCGTGGATGGGAGAGCGTCTAAACCCGGTGCGGTCCTACGGTGAACGTGCTCAGATGGAGAGCGTTCAACCCGCATGGTATCCTGGCAGAACGTGCTCAGAGGAGAACACCCAACCAGGCATCCCGCGAACGTGCCTGTGGATGGAGAGCAGCGCGCCCAACCGGGCAGGCATCCTGAGTGAACGTGCTCAGATGGAGAGCGTTCAACCTGGCAGGCATCCTGGGTGAATCGTGTTCAGGATGTGGCGGCGCCCAACCCGCAGGCATCCGGCAGCCCGGATGATGGAGCGTTCAAACCCGCAGGGGGTCCTGCGAACGCAAGCCTGGTGATGGAGAGCCCAACTGCAGGGTATCCTGGGTGAACGACGATGAAATAAACTAACCCGTGTGGCATCCTGGTGATCGTGGCTCAGATGGAGAGCGTTCAACCTGCAGGGTATCCCGTGAACGTGCTCAGATGGAGAGCGTCCCAACCCGTGGGTATCCAAGAACGTGCTCAGGATGGAGAGCGTTCAACCTGCAGGGCATCCTGGTGAACGCCTATGATGGAGAGCGTTCAACCCGCAGGGTATCCTGCGAATGCGCTCAGGATGGAGAGCGTCTTGAATCTGCAAGGGCATCCTGGGTGAACGCGGATGGATGGAGAGCGTTCAACCTGGTAGGCAGACCTGGCAGAACGTGCCTGGTAGATGGAGGCAGAGCATGCCCAACCGCAGTGGTATCCCCGGGTGAATGCTCAGATAGGTGTAGCGTCTGGGTAACCTGGCAGGTATCTCAATGAACGTGCCTGGTGATGGAGAGCGGTTCAACCTGTGCAGGTATCCTCGGTGAACGTGCCTGCGGATGGAGAGCGGTTCAACGCAGGGTATCCTGGGTGAACGTGCCCAGATGGAGAGCGTTCAACCTACAGCGTATCCTGGGTGAACGTGCTCAGATGGAGAGCGCGTTCAATCCAGCAGGGTATCCTGGGTGAACGCCTGTGATGGAGAGCGTTCAACCCGCAGGGTGGTATCCTGGGTTAAGGTGCCTGTGATGGAGAGCGTTCAACCTGCAAAAATCCTGGGTGAACGTGCCTGTGATGGAGAGCGTTCAACCTGCAGGGCATCCTGGGTGAACGTGCCTCGTGATGGAGAGCGTCCAACCTGCAGGGTATCCAGGGTGAAAGTGCCTTTGATGGAGGGCGTTCAACCTGCAGGGTATCCTGGGTAAACGTGCCTGTGATGGAGAGCGTTCAACCTGCAGGGTATCCTGGGTGAACGTGCCTGTGATGGAGAGCGTTCAACCTGCAGGGTATCCTGGGTGTGAACGTGCCTGTGATGCCTGTGATGAGAGCGTTCAACCTGCAGGGTATCCTGGGTGAACGTGCCTGTGATGGATGTGCAGGGTATCCTGAAGATGCGTTCAACCTGCAGGGTATCCAGAACGTGTGTGATGGAGAGCGTGCAGGGTATCTTGGTGAACGGAGATAGCGTTCAACCTGCAGGGTATCCAGGGTGAACGTGCCTGTGATGGAGGGCGTTCAACCTGCAGGATATCCTGGGTGAACGTGCCTGTGATGGAGAGCGTTCAACCTGCAGGGTATCCTGGGTGAACGTGCCTGTGATGCAGAGCGTTCAACCTGCAGGGTATCCTGGGTGAACGTGCCTGTGATGGAGAGCGTTCAACCTGCAGGGTATCCTGGGTGAACGTGCCTGTGATGGAGAGCGTTCAACAGGCAGGGTATCCTGGGTGAACGTGCCTGTGATGGAGAGCGTTCAACCTGCAGGGTATCCAGGGTGAACGTGCCTGTGATGCAGAGCGTTCAACCTGCAGGGTATCCTGGGTGAACTTGCCTGTGATGGAGAGCGTTCAACCTGCAGGGTATCCTGGGTGAACGTGCCTGTGATGGAGAGCGTTCAACCTGCAGGGTATCCTGGGTGAACGTGCCTTTGATGGAGAGCGTTCAACCTGCAGGGTATCCTGGGTGAACGTGCCTGTGATGGAGAGCGTTCAACCTGCAGGGTATCCAGTTTGAACATGCCTTTGATGGAGGGCGTTCAACCTGCAGGGTATCCTGAGTGAACGTGGATGTGATGAAGAGCGTTCAACCTGCAGGGTATCCAGGGTGAACGTGCCTGTGATGGAGGGCGTTCAACCTGCAGGGTATCCTGTGTGAACGTGCCTGTGATGGAGAGCGTTCAACCTGCAGGGTATCCTGGGTGAACGTGCCTGTGATGGATAGCGTTCAACCTGGCAGGGCATCCTGGGTGAACGTTGGATGTGATGGAGAGCAACCAACCTGCAGGGTATCCTTGGGTGAACGTGCCTGGTGATGGAGAGTGCCGTCTGTAACCCGCAGAATATCCTGGGTCAACGTGCGTGTGATGGAGTGCGTTCAACCTGCAGGGTATCCTGGGTGAACGTGCCTGTGATGGAGAGCGTTCAACCTGCAGGGTATCGTGGGTGAACGTGCCTGTGATGGAGAGCGTTCACCTATCCTGCGTGGATGTGAGGGAGCGTTCATCAGGGTATCCAGGGTGAATGGAGGGCGTTCAACCTGCAGGGTATCTGGGTGAACGTGCCTGTGATGGAGGGCGTTCAACCTGCAGGGTATCCTGGGTGAACGTGCCTGTGATGGAGAGCGTTCAACCTGCAGGATATCCTGGGTGAACGTGCCTGTGATGGAGAGCGTTCAACCTGCAGGGTATCCTGGGTGAACGTGCCTGTGATGGAGAGCGTTCAACCTGCAGGGTATCCTGGGTGAACGTGCCTGTGATGGATGGCGTTCAACCTGCAGGGTATCCAGGGTGAACGTGCCTTTGATGGAGGGCGTTCAACCTGCAGGGTATCCTGGGTAAACGTGCCTGTGATGGAGAGCGTTCAACCTGCAGGGTATCCTGGGTGAACGTGCCTGTGATGGAGAGCGTTCAACCTGCAGGGTATCCTGGGTGAACGTGCCTGTGATGCAGAGCGTTCAACCTGCAGGGTATCCTGGGTGAACGTGCCTGTGATGGAGAGCGTTCAACCTGCAGGGTATCCTGGGTGAACGTGCCTGTGATGGAGAGCGTTCAACCTGCAGGGTATCCAGGATGAACGTGGGTATCTGTGATGGAGGGAGCGTTCAACCTGCAGGGTATCCTGGGTGAACGTGCCTGTGATGGAGAGCGTTCAACCTGCAGGGTATCCTGGGTGAACGTGCCTGTGATGGAGAGCGTTCAACCTGCAGGGTATCCTGGGTGAACGTGCCTGTGATGGAGAGCGTTCAACCTGCAGGGTATCCTGGGTGAACGTGCCTGTGATGGAGAGCGTTCAACCTGCAGGGTATCCTGGGTGAACGTGCCTGTGATGGAAAGCGATCAACCTGCAGGGTATCCTGGGTGAACGTGCCTGTGATGGAGAGCGTTCAACCTGCAGGGTATCCTGGGTGAACGTGCCTGTGATGGAGAGCGTTGGTGAACGCTCAGGATGGAGAGCGTTCCAACCCGCAGGGTATCCCTGGGTGAACGCCAGGGATGAGAGCGTTTCAACCTGAAGGGAATCCTGGGTGAACGTGCCTGTGATGGAGAGCGTTCAACCTGCAGGATATCATGGGTGAACGTGCCTGTGATGGAGAGCGTTCAACCTGCAGGGTATCCTGGGTGAACGTGCCTCGTGATGGACAAGCGTCTTCAACCCAAGGTATCCTGGGTTGAACCCGTGCTCAAGGATGGAGAGCCCGTCTCAACCTGGGCAGGGCATTCCTGGAGTGAACGTGCCCTCAGATGGGAGAGCGTTCAACCCTGCAAGGGTATCCTGGGTGAATGCCTGTGATGGAGAGCGTTCAACCCTGGGCAGGGCATCCTGTGAACGTGCTCAGATGGAGAGTACACCCAACCTGCAGGTTATCCCAAGAACCCGGATGTGATGGAGAGCGTTCAACCTGCAGGGTATCCTGGGTGAACGTGCCTGTGATGGAGAGCGTTCAACCTGCAGGGTATCCTGGGTGAACGTACCTGTGATGGAGAGCGTCCAACCTGCAGGGTATCCTTGGTGAACGTGCCTGTGATGGAGAGCGTTCAACCTGCAGGGTATCCTGGGTGAACGTGCCTGTGATGGAGAGCGTTCAACCTGCAGGGTATCCTGGGTGAACGTGCCTGTGATGGAGAGCGTTCAACCTGCAGGGTATCCTGGGTGAACGTGCCTGTGATGGAGAGCGTTCAACCTGCAGGGTATCCTGGGTGAACGTGCCTGTGATGGAGAGCGTTCAACCTGCAGGGTATCCTGGGTGAACGTGCCTGTGATGGAGAGCGTTCAACCTGCAAGGTATCCTGGGTGAAAGTGGATGGGTGATGGAGAGCCCGTTCAACCTGCAAGTGGGCATCCCGTGAACCGTGCCTGTGATGGGAGAGCGTTCAACCCGTGTGGCATCCTGGGTGAACGCTCAGATGCCAGAGCGTTCACCTGGGCAGGGTATCCTGGGTGAACGTGGCCTGGTGATGGAGAGCGTTCAACCCGCAGGTAACTGGGTGAACGTTGCTCAAGATGGTGAGCCCGCCGTCCAACCTGCAGGGTATCCTGGGTGAACGTGCCTGTGAAGGAGAGCGTTCAACCTGCAGGGTATCCTGGGTGAACGTGCCTGTGATGCAGAGCGTTCAACCTTTAGGGTATCTTGGGTGAACGTGCCTGTGATGGAGAGCGTTCAACCTGCAGGGTATCCTGGGTGAACGTGCCTGTGATGGAGAGCGTTCAACCTGCAGCGTATCCTGGGTGAACGTGCCTGTGATGGAGAGCGTTCAAACTGCAGGGTATCCTGGGTGAACGAGACAGTGATGGAGAGCGTTCAACCCCTGGAAGGGTATCCTGGGTGAACGTTCGGGAGAGAGCCGTTCAACCTGCAGGGTCCGGTGAACGTGCCTGTGATGGAGAGCGTTCAACTTGCAGGGTATCCTGGGTGAACGTGCCTGTGATGGAGAGCGTTCAACCTGCAGGGTATCCTGGGTGAACGTGCCTGTGATGGAGAGCGTTCAACCTGCAGGGTATCCTGGGTGAACGTGCCTGTGATGGAGAGCGTTCAACCTGCAGGGTATCCTGGGTGAACGTGCCTGTGATGGAGAGCGTTCAACCTGCAGGGTATCCTGGGTGAACGTGCCTGTGACGGATGGCGTTCAACCTGTATCCTGGGTGAACGTGCCTGTGATGGAGAGCGTTCAACCCTCAGGGTATCCTGGGTGAACGTGCCTGTGATGGAGAGCGTTCAACCTGCAGGGTATCCAGGGTGAACGTGCCTGTGATGGGAGAGCGTTCAACCTGCAGGGTATCCTGGGTGAACGTGCCTGTGATGGAGAGCGTTCAACCTGCAGGGTATCCTGGGTGAACGTGCCTGTGATGGAGAGCGTCCAACCTGCAGGGTATCCTGGGTGAACGTGCCTGTGATGGAGAGCGTTCGACCTGCAGGGTATCCTGGGTGAACGTCCTTTGATGGAGAGCGTTCAACCTGCAGGGTATCCTGGGAGAACGTGCCTGTGATGGAGAGCGTTCAACCTGCAGGGTATCCTGGGTGAACGTGCCTGTGATGGAGAGCGTTCAACCTGCAGGGTATCCAGGGTGAACGTGCCTGTGATGGAGAGCGTTCAACCTGCAGGATATCCTGGGTGAACGTGCCTGTGATGGAGAGCGTTCAACCTGCAGGGTATCCTGGGTGAAAGTGCCTGTGATGGAGAGCGTTCAACCTGCAGTGTATCCTGGGTGAACGTGCCTGTGATGGAGAGCGTTCAACCTGCAGGGTATCCTGGGTGAACGTGCCTGTGATGGAGAGCGTTCAACCTGCAGGGTATCCTGGGTGAACGTGCCTGTGATGGAGGCGTTCGTCCTGGGTGAACGTGCCTGTGATGGAGAGCGTTCAACCTGCAGGGTATCCTGTGTGAGTGATGGACGTGGGGTATCCTGGGTGAACGTGCCTGTGATGGAGAGCGTTCATCCTGCAGGGTATCCTGGGTGAACGTGCCTGTGATGGAGAGCGTTCAACCTGCAGGGTATCCTGGGTGAACGTGCCTGTGAAGGAGAGCGTTCAACCTGCAGGGTATCCTGGGTGAACGTGCCTGTGATGTTCAACCTTTAGATGGAGATGGCGTTCAACCTGCAGGATCCTGGGTCCCTGGATGTCAACCTGCAGGGTATCCTGGGTGAACGTGGATGTGATGGAGAGCGTTCAACCTGCAGGGTATCCTGGGTGAACGTGCCAGTGATGGAGAGCGTTCAACCTGCAGGGTATCCTGGGTGAACGTGCCTGTGATGGAGAGCGTTCAACCTGCAGGGTATCCTGGGTGAACGTGCCTGTGATGGAGAGCGTTCAACCTGCAGGGTATCCTGGGTGAACGTGCCTGTGATGGAGAGCGTTCAACCTGCAGGGTATCCTGGGTGAACGTGCCTGTGATGGAGAGCGTTCAACCTGCAGGGTATCCTGGGTGAACGTGCCTGTGATGGAGAGCGTTCAACCTGCAGGGTATCCTGGGTGAACGTGCCTGTGATGGAGAGCGTCCAACCTGCAGGGTATCCTGGGTGAACGTGCCTGTGATGGAGAGCGTTCAACCTGCAGGGTATCCTGGGTGAACGTGCCTGTGATGGAGAGCGTTCAACCTGCAGGGTATCCTGGGTGAACGTGCCTGTGATGGATGGAGAGCGTTCAACCTGCAGGGTATCCTGGGTGAACGTGCCTGTGATGGAGAGCGTTCAACCTGCAGGGTATCCTGGGTGAACGTGCCTGTGATGGAGAGCGTTCAACCTGCAGGGTATCCTGGGTGAACGTGCCTGTGATGGAGAGCGTTCAACCTGCAGGGTATCCTGGGTGAACGTGCCTGTGATGGAGAGCGTTCAACCTGCAGGGTATCCTGGGTGAACGTGCCTGTGATGGAGAGCGTTCAACCTGCAGGGTATCCTGGGTGAACGTGCCTGTGATGGAGAGCGTTCAACCTGCAGGGTATCCTGGGTGAACGTGCCTGTGATGGAGAGCGTTCAACCTGCAGGGTATCCTGGGTGAACGTGCCTGTGATGGAGAGCGTTCAACCTGCAGGGTATCCTGGGTGAACGTGCCTGTGATGGAGAGCGTTCAACCTGCAGGGTATCCTGGGTGAACGTGCCTGTGATGGAGAGCGTTCAACCTGCAGGGTATCCTGGGTGAACGTGCCTGTGATGGAGAGCGTTCAACCTGCAGGGTATCCTGGGTGAACGTGCCTGTGATGGAGAGCGTTCAACCTGCAGGGTATCCTGGGTGAACGTGCCTGTGATGGAGAGCGTTCAACCTGCAGGGTATCCTGGGTGAACGTGCCTGTGATGGAGAGCGTTCAACCTGCAGGGTATCCTGGGTGAACGTGCCTGTGATGGAGAGCGTTCAACCTGCAGGGTATCCTGGGTGAACGTGCCTGTGATGGAGAGCGTTCAACCTGCAGGGTATCCTGGGTGAACGTGCCTGTGATGGAGAGCGTTCAACCTGCAGGGTATCCTGGGTGAACGTGCCTGTGATGGAGAGCGTTCAACCTGCAGGGTATCCTGGGTGAACGTGCCTGTGATGGAGAGCGTTCAACCTGCAGGGTATCCTGGGTGAACGTGCCTGTGATGGAGAGCGTTCAACCTGCAGGGTATCCTGGGTGAACGTGCCTGTGATGGAGAGCGTTCAACCTGCAGGGTATCCTGGGTGAACGTGCCTGTGATGGAGAGCGTTCAACCTGCAGGGTATCCTGGGTGAACGTGCCTGTGATGGAGAGCGTTCAACCTGCAGGGTATCCTGGGTGAACGTGCCTGTGATGGAGAGCGTTCAACCTGCAGGGTATCCTGGGTGAACGTGCCTGTGATGGAGAGCGTTCAACCTGCAGGGTATCCTGGGTGAACGTGCCTGTGATGGAGAGCGTTCAACCTGCAGGGTATCCTGGGTGAACGTGCCTGTGATGGAGAGCGTTCAACCTGCAGGGTATCCTGGGTGAACGTGCCTGTGATGGAGAGCGTTCAACCTGCAGGGTATCCTGGGTGAACGTGCCTGTGATGGAGAGCGTTCAACCTGCAGGGTATCCTGGGTGAACGTGCCTGTGATGGAGAGCGTTCAACCTGCAGGGTATCCTGGGTGAACGTGCCTGTGATGGAGAGCGTTCAACCTGCAGGGTATCCTGGGTGAACGTGCCTGTGATGGAGAGCGTTCAACCTGCAGGGTATCCTGAGTGAACGTGCCTGTGATGGAGAGCGTTCAACCTGCAGGGTATCCTGGGTGAACGTGCCTGTGATGGAGAGCGTTCAACCTGCAGGGTATCCTGGGTGAACGTGCCTGTGATGGAGAGCGTTCATCCTGCAGGTGATAGAGCGTCCAACCTGGGGTGAACGTGCCTGTGATGGAGAGCGTTCAACCTGCAGGGTATCCTGGGTGAACGTGCCTGTGATGGAGAGCGTTCAACCTGCAGGGTATCCTGGGTGAACGTGCCTGTGATGGAGAGCGTTCAACCTGCAGGGTATCCTGGGTGAACGTGCCTGTGATGGAGAGCGTTCAACCTGCAGGGTATCCTGGGTGAACGTGCCTGTGATGGAGAGCGTTCAACCTGCAGGGTATCCTGGGTGAACGTGCCTGTGATGGAGAGCGTTCAACCTGCAGGGTATCCTGGGTGAACGTGCCTGTGATGGAGAGCGTTCAACCTGCAGGGTATCCTGGGTGAACGTGCCTGTGATGGAGAGCGTTCAACCTGCAGGGTATCCTGGGTGAACGTGCCTGTGATGGAGAGCGTTCAACCTGCAGGGTATCCTGGGTGAACGTGCCTGTGATGGAGAGCGTTCAACCTGCAGGGTATCCTGGGTGAACGTGCCTGTGATGGAGAGCGTTCAACCTGCAGGGTATCCTGGGTGAACGTGCCTGTGATGGAGAGCGTTCAACCTGCAGGGTATCCTGGGTGAACGTGCCTGTGATGGAGAGCGTTCAACCTGCAGGGTATCCTGGGTGAACGTGCCTGTGATGGAGAGCGTTCAACCTGCAGGGTATCCTGGGTGAACGTGCCTGTGATGGAGAGCGTTCAACCTGCAGGGTATCCTGGGTGAACGTGCCTGTGATGGAGAGCGTTCAACCTGCAGGGTATCCTGGGTGAACGTGCCTGTGATGGAGAGCGTTCAACCTGCAGGGTATCCTGGGTGAACGTGCCTGTGATGGAGAGCGTTCAACCTGCAGGGTATCCTGGGTGAACGTGCCTGTGATGGAGAGCGTTCAACCTGCAGGGTATCCTGGGTGAACGTGCCTGTGATGGAGAGCGTACAACCTGCAGGGTGATCGTCTGCAGGTGAACGTGCCTGTGATGGAGAGCGTTCAACCTGCAGGGTATCCTGGGTGAACGTGGCTGTGATGGAGAGCGTTCAACCTGCAGGGTATCCTGGGTGAACGTGCCTGTGATGGAGAGCGTTCAACCTGCAGGGTATCCTGGGTGAACGTGCCTGTGATGGAGAGCGTTCAACCTGCAGGGTATCCTGGGTGAACGTGCCTGTGATGGAGAGCGTTCAACCTGCAGGGTATCCTGGGTGAACGTGCCTGTGATGGAGAGCGTTCAACCTGCAGGGTATCCTGGGTGAACGTGCCTGTGATGGAGAGCGTTCAACCTGCAGGGTATCCTGGGTGAACGTGCCTGTGATGGAGAGCGTTCAACCTGCAGGGTATCCTGGGTGAACGTGCCTGTGATGGAGAGCGTTCAACCTGCAGGGTATCCTGGGTGAACGTGCAGGGTATCCTTGGTGAACGTGCCTGTGATGGAGAGCGTTCAACCTGCAGGGTATCCTGGGTGAACGTGCCTGTGATGGAGAGCGTTCAACCTGCAGGGTATCCTGGGTGAACGTGCCTGTGATGGAGAGCGTTCAACCTGCAGGGTATCCTGGGTGAACGTGCCTGTGATGGAGAGCGTTCAACCTGCAGGGTATCCTGGGTGAACGTGCCTGTGATGGAGAGCGTTCAACCTGCAGGGTATCCTGGGTGAACGTGGATGTGATGGAGAGCGTTCAACCTGCAGGGTATCCTGGGTGAACGTGCCTGTGATGGAGAGCGTTCAACCTGCAGGGTATCCTGGGTGAACGTGCCTGTGATGGAGAGCGTTCAACCTGCAGGGTATCCTGGGTGAACGTGCCTGTGATGGAGAGCGTTCAACCTGCAGGGTATCCTGGGTGAACGTGGATGTGATGGAGAGCGTTCAACCTGCAGGGTATCCTGGGTGAACGTGCCTGTGATGGAGAGCGTTCAACCTGCAGGGTATCCTGGGTGAACGTGCCTGTGATGGAGAGCGTTCAACCTGCAGGGTATCCTGGGTGAACGTGCCTGTGATGGAGAGCGTTCAACCTGCAGGGTATCCTGGGTGAACGTGCCTGTGATGGAGAGCGTTCAACCTGCAGGGTATCCTGGGTGAACGTGCCTGTGATGGAGAGCGTTCAACCTGCAGGGTATCCTGGGTGAACGTGCCTGTGATGGAGAGCGTTCAACCTGCAGGGTATCCTGGGTGAACGTGCCTGTGATGGAGAGCGTTCAACCTGCAGGGTATCCTGGGTGAACGTGCCTGTGATGGAGAGCGTTCAACCTGCAGGGTATCCTGGGTGAACGTGCCTGTGATGGAGAGCGTTCAACCTGCAGGGTATCCTGGGTGAACGTGCCTGTGATGGAGAGCGTTCAACCTGCAGGGTATCCTGGGTGAACGTGCCTGTGATGGAGAGCGTTCAACCTGCAGGGTATCCTGGGTGAACGTGCCTGTGATGTGATGGAGAGCGTTCAACCTGCAGGGTATCCTGGGTGAACGTGCCTGTGATGGAGAGCGTTCAACCTGCAGGGTATCCTGGGTGAACGTGCCTGTGATGGAGAGCGTTCAACCTGCAGGGTATCCTGGGTGAACGTGCCTGTGATGGAGAGCGTTCAACCTGCAGGGTATCCTGGGTGAACGTGCCTGTGATGGAGAGCGTTCAACCTGCAGGGTATCCTGGGTGAACGTGCCTGTGATGGAGAGCGTTCAACCTGCAGGGTATCCTGGGTGAACGTGCCTGTGATGGAGAGCGTTCAACCTGCAGGGTATCCTGGGTGAACGTGCCTGTGATGGAGAGCGTTCAACCTGCAGGGTATCCTGGGTGAACGTGCCTGTGATGGAGAGCGTTCAACCTGCAGGGTATCCTGGGTGAACGTGCCTGTGATGGAGAGCGTTCAACCTGCAGGGTATCCTGGGTGAACGTGCCTGTGATGGAGAGCGTTCAACCTGCAGGGTATCCTGGGTGAACGTGCCTGTGATGGAGAGCGTTCAACCTGCAGGGTATCCTGGGTGAACGTGCCTGTGATGGAGAGCGTTCAACCTGCAGGGTATCCTGGGTGAACGTGGATGTGATGGAGAGCGTTCAACCTGCAGGGTATCCTGGGTGAACGTGCCTGTGATGGAGAGCGTTCAACCTGCAGGGTATCCTGGGTGAACGTGCCTGTGATGGAGAGCGTTCAACCTGCAGGGTATCCTGGGTGAACGTGCCTGTGATGGAGAGCGTTCAACCTGCAGGGTATCCTGGGTGAACGTGCCTGTGATGGAGAGCGTTCAACCTGCAGGGTATCCTGGGTGAACGTGCCTGTGATGGAGAGCGTTCAACCTGCAGGGTATCCTGGGTGAACGTGCCTGTGATGGAGAGCGTTCAACCTGCAGGGTATCCTGGGTGAACGTGCCTGTGATGGAGAGCGTTCAACCTGCAGGGTATCCTGGGTGAACGTGCCTGTGATGGAGAGCGTTCAACCTGCAGGGTATCCTGGGTGAACGTGCCTGTGATGGAGAGCGTTCAACCTGCAGGGTATCCTGGGTGAACGTGCCTGTGATGGAGAGCGTTCAACCTGCAGGGTATCCTGGGTGAACGTGCCTGTGATGGAGAGCGTTCAACCTGCAGGGTATCCTGGGTGAACGTGCCTGTGATGGAGAGCGTTCAACCTGCAGGGTATCCTGGGTGAACGTGCCTGTGATGGAGAGCGTTCAACCTGCAGGGTATCCTGGGTGAACGTGCCTGTGATGGAGAGCGTTCAACCTGCAGGGTATCCTGGGTGAACGTGCCTGTGATGGAGAGCGTTCAACCTGCAGGGTATCCTGGGTGAACGTGCCTGTGATGGAGAGCGTTCAACCTGCAGGGTATCCTGGGTGAACGTGCCTGTGATGGAGAGCGTTCAACCTGCAGGGTATCCTGGGTGAACGTGCCTGTGATGGAGAGCGTTCAACCTGCAGGGTATCCTGGGTGAACGAACGTGCCTGTGATGGAGAGCGTTCAACCTGCAGGGTATCCTGAGTGAACGTGCCTGTGATGGAGAGCGTTCAACCTGCAGGGTATCCTGGGTGAACGTGCCTGTGATGGAGAGCGTTCAACCTGCAGGGTATCCTGGGTGAACGTGCCTGTGATGGAGAGCGTTCAACCTGCAGGGTATCCTGGGTGAACGTGCCTGTGATGGAGAGCGTTCAACCTGCAGGGTATCCTGGGTGAACGTGCCTGTGATGGAGAGCGTTCAACCTGCAGGGTATCCTGGGTGAACGTGCCTGTGATGGAGAGCGTTCAACCTGCAGGGTATCCTGCGTGAACGTGCCTGTGATGGAGAGCGTTCAACCTGCAGGGTATCCTGGGTGAACGTGCCTGTGATGGAGAGCGTTCAACCTGCAGGGTATCCTGGGTGAACGTGCCTGTGATGGAGAGCGTTCAACCTGCAGGGTATCCTGGGTGAACGTGCCTGTGATGGAGAGCGTTCAACCTGCAGGGTATCCTGGGTGAACGTGCCTGTGATGGAGAGCGTTCAACCTGCAGGGTATCCTGGGTGAACGTGCCTGTGATGGAGAGCGTTCAACCTGCAGGGTATCCTGGGTGAACGTGCCTGTGATGGAGAGCGTTCAACCTGCAGGGTATCCTGGGTGAACGTGCCTGTGCTGGAGAGCGTTCAACCTGCCGGGTATGCTGGGTGAACGTGCCTGTGATGGAGAGCGTTCAACCTGCAGGGTATCCTGGGTGAACGTGCCTGTGATGGAGAGCGTTCAACCTGCAGGGTATCCTGGGTGAACGTGCCTGTGATGGAGAGCGTTCAACCTGCAGGGTATCCTGGGTGAACGTGCCTGTGATGGAGAGCGTTCAACCTGCAGGGTATCCTGGGTGAACGTGCCTGTGATGGAGAGCGTTCAACCTGCAGGGTATCCTGGGTGAACGTGCCTGTGATGGAGAGCGTTCAACCTGCAGGGTATCCTGGGTGAACGTGCCTGTGATGGAGAGCGTTCAACCTGCAGGGTATCCTGGGTGAACGTGCCTGTGATGGAGAGCGTTCAACCTGCAGGGTATCCTGGGTGAACGTGCCTGTGATGGAGAGCGTTCAACCTGCAGGGTATCCTGGGTGAACGTGCCTGTGATGGAGAGCGTTCAACCTGCAGGGTATCCTGGGTGAACGTGCCTGTGATGGAGAGCGTTCAACCTGCAGGGTATCCTGGGTGAACGTGCCTGTGATGGAGAGCGTTCAACCTGCAGGGTATCCTGGGTGAACGTGCCTGTGATGGAGAGCGTTCAACCTGCAGGGTATCCTGGGTGAACGTGCCTGTGATGGAGAGCGTTCAACCTGCAGGGTATCCTGGGTGAACGTGCCTGTGATGGAGAGCGTTCAACCTGCAGGGTATCCTGGGTGCCTGTGAACGTGCAGGGTATCTGTGATGGTGATGGAGCGTTCAACCTGCAGGGTATCCTGGGCGAACGTGACTGTGATGGAGAGCGTTCAACCTGCAGGGTATCCTGGGTGAACGTGCCTGTGATGGAAAGCGTTCAACCTGCAGGGTATCCTGGGTGAACGTGCCTGTGATGGAGAGCGTTCAACCTGCAGGATATCCTGGATGAACGTGCCTGTGATGGAGAGCGTTCAACCTGCAGGGTATCCTGGGTGAACGTGCCTGTGATGGAGAGCGTTCAACCTGCAGGATATCCTGGATGAACGTGCCTGTGATGGAGAGCGTTCAACCTGCAGGGTATCCTGGGTGAACGTGCCTGTGATGGAGAGCGTTCAACCTGCAGGGTATCCTGGGTGAACGTGCGTGTGATGGAGAGCGTTCAACCTGCAGGGTATCCTGGGTGAACGTGCCTGTGATGGAGAGCGTTCAACCTGCAGGATATCCTGGATGAACGTGCCTGTGATGGAGAGCGTTCAACCTGCAGGGTATCCTGGGTGAACGTGCCTGTGATGGAGAGCGTTCAACCTGCAGGGTATCCTGGGTGAACGTGCCTGTGATGGAGAGCGTTCAACCTGCAGGGTATCCTGGGTGAACGTGCCTGTGATGGAGAGCGTTCAACCTGCAGGGTATCCTGGGTGAACGTGCCTGTGATGGAGAGCGTTCAACCTGCAGGGTATCCTGGGTGAACGTGCCTGTGATGGAGAGCGTTCAACCTGCAGGGTATCCTGGGTGAACGTGCCTGTGATGGAGAGCGTTCAACCTGCAGGGTATCCAGGGTGAACGTGCCTGTGATGGAGAGCGTTCAACCTGCAGGGTATCCTGGGTGAACGTGCCTGTGATGGAGAGCGTTCAACCTGCAGGGTATCCAGGGTGAACGTGCCTGTGGCGGAGAGCGTTCAACCTGCAGGGTATCCTGGGTGAACGTGCCTGTGATGGAGAGCGTTCAACCTGCAGGGTATCCAGGGTGAACGTGCCTGTGATGGAGAGCGTTCAACCTGCAGGGTATCCTGGGTGAACGTGCCTGTGATGGAGAGCGTTCAACCTGCAGGGTATCCTGGGTGAACGTGCCTGTGATGGAGAGCGTTCAACCTGCAGGGTATCCTGGGTGAACGTGCCTGTGATGGAGAGCGTTCAACCTGCAGGGTATCCTGGGTGAACGTGCCTGTGATGGAGAGCGTTCAACCTGCAGGGTATCCTGGGTGAACGTGCCTGTGATGGAGAGCGTTCAACCTGCAGGATATCCTGGATGAACGTGCCTGTGATGGAGAGCGTTCAACCTGCAGGGTATCCTGGGTGAACGTGCCTGTGATGGAGAGCGTTCAACCTGCAGGATATCCTGGATGAACGTGCCTGTGATGGAGAGCGTTCAACCTGCAGGGTATCCTGGGTGAACGTGCCTGTGATGGAGAGCGTTCAACCTGCAGGGTATCCTGGGTGAACGTGCCTGTGATGGAGAGCGTTCAACCTGCAGGGTATCCTGGGTGAACGTGCCTGTGATGGAGAGCGTTCAACCTGCAGGATATCCTGGATGAACGTGCCTGTGATGGAGAGCGTTCAACCTGCAGGGTATCCTGGGTGAACGTGCCTGTGATGGAGAGCGTTCAACCTGCAGGATATCCTGGATGAACGTGCCTGTGATGGAGAGCGTTCAACCTGCAGGGTATCCTGGGTGAACGTGCCTGTGATGGAGAGCGTTCAACCTGCAGGGTATCCTGGGTGAACGTGCCTGTGATGGAGAGCGTTCAACCTGCAGGGTATCCAGGGTGAACGTGCCTGTGATGGAGAGCGTTCAACCTGCAGGGTATCCTGGGTGAACGTGCCTGTGATGGAGAGCGTTCAACCTGCAGGGTATCCTGGGTGAACGTGCCTGTGATGGAGAGCGTTCAACCTGCAGGGTATCCAGGGTGAACGTGCCTGTGATGGAGAGCGTTCAACCTGCAGGGTATCCTGGGTGAACGTGGATGTGATGAAGAGCCTGGGATGGAGAGCGTTCAACCTGCAGGGTATCCAGGGTGAACGTGCCTGTGATGGAGAGCGTTCAACCTGCAGGGTATCCTGGGTGAACGTGCCTGTGATGGAGAGCGTTCAACCTGCAGGGTATCCAGGGTGAACGTGCCTGTGATGGAGAGCGTTCAACCTGCACAGTATCCTGGGTGAACGTGCCTGTGGTGGAGAGCGTTCAACCTGCAGGGTATCCTGGGTGAAGGTGCCTGTGATGGAGAGCGTTCAACCTGCAGGGTATCCTGGGTGAACGTGCCTGTGATGGAGAGCGTTCAACCTGCAGGGTATCCTGGGTGAACGTGCCTGTGATGGAGAGCGTTCAACCTGCAGGGTATCCTGGGTGAACGTGCCTGTGATGGAGAGCGTTCAACCTGCAGGGTATCCTGGGTGAACGTGCCTGTGATGGAGAGCGTTCAACCTGCAGGGTATCCTGGGTGAACGTGCCTGTGATGGAGAGCGTTCAACCTGCAGGGTATCCAGGGTGAACGTGCCTGTGATGGAGAGCGTTCAACCTGCAGGGTATCCTGGGTGAACGTGCCTGTGATATAGAGCGTTCAACCTGCAGGGTATCCTGGGTGAACGTGCCTGTGATGGAGAGCGTTCAACCTGCAGGGTATCCTGGGTGAACGTGCCTGTGATGGAGAGCGTTCAACCTGCAGGGTATCCAGGGTGAACGTGCCTGTGATGGAGAGCGTTCAACCTGCAGGGTATCCTGGGTGAACGTGCCTGTGATGGAGAGCGTTCAACCTGCAGGGTATCCAGGGTGAACGTGCCTGTGATGGAGAGCGTTCAACCTGCACAGTATCCTGGGTGAACGTGCCTGTGGTGGAGAGCGTTCAACCTTCAGGGTATCCTGGGTGAAGGTGCCTGTGATGGAGAGCGTTCAACCTGCAGGGTATCCTGGGTGAACGTGCCTGTGATGGAGAGCGTTCAACCTGCAGGGTATCCTGGGTGAACGTGCCTGTGATGGAGAGCGTTCAACCTGCAGGGTATCCTGGGTGAACGTGCCTGTGATGGAGAGCGTTCAACCTGCAGGGTATCCTGGGTGAACGTGCCTGTGATGGAGAGCGTTCAACCTGCAGGGTATCCTGGGTGAACGTGCCTGTGATGGAGAGCGTTCAACCTGCAGGGTATCCAGGGTGAACGTGCCTGTGATGGAGAGCGTTCAACCTGCAGGGTATCCTGGGTGAACGTGCCTGTGATATAGAGCGTTCAACCTGCAGGGTATCCTGGGTGAACGTGCCTGTGATGGAGAGCGTTCAACCTGCAGGGTATCCTGGGTGAACGTGCCTGTGATGGAGAGCGTTCAACCTGCAGGGTATCCTGGGTGAACGTGCCTGTGATATAGAGCGTTCAACCTGCAGGGTATCCTGGGTGAACGTACCTGTGATGGAGAGCGTTCAACCTGCAGGGTATCCTGGGTGAACGTGCCTGTGATGGAGAGCGTTCAACCTGCAGGGTATCCTGGGTGAACGTGCCTGTGATGGAGAGCGTTCAACCTGCAGGGTATCCTGGGTGAACGATATTGACACACTATGCGGCCATTTGTAATGGTTCGTGTTTTTATTATGTGTAAGTACATTTTATAAAGCATTTCTTAGATTAGGGCACCCGGCCACTTGGGTGGAGGAGGGTGGGTTGAGCAAGGGGATGACCGGCCACTTGGGTGGAGGAGGGTGGGTTGAGCAAGGGGATGACCGGCCACTTGGGTGGAGGAGGGTGGGTTGAGCAAGGGGATGACCGGCCACTTGGGTGGAGGAGGGTGGGTTGAGCAAGGGGATGACCGGCCACTTGGGTGGAGGAGGGTGGGTTGAGCAAGGGGATGACCGGCCACTTGGGTGGAGGAGGGTGGGTTGAGCAAGGGGATGACCGGCCACTTGGGTGGAGGCGGGTGGGTTGAGCAAGGGGATGGCAGGACACTTGGGTGGAGGAGGGTGGGTTGAGCAAGGGGATGACCGGCCACTTGGGTGGAGGAGGGTGGGTTGAGCAAGGGGATGACCGGCCACTTGGGTGGAGGAGGGTGGGTTGAGCAAGGGGATAACCGGCCACTTGGGTGGAGGAGGGTGGGTTGAGCAAGGGGATGACCGGCCACTTGGGTGGAGGAGGGTGGGTTGAGCAAGGGGATGACCGGCCACTTGGGTGGAGGAGGGTGGGTTGAGCAAGGGGATGACCGGCCACTTGGGTGGAGGAGGGTGGGTTGAGCAAGGAGATGACCGGCCACTTGGGTGGAGGAGGGTGGGTTGAGCAAGGGGATGACCGGCCAGTTGGGTGGAGGAGGGTGGGTTGAGCAAGGGGATGACTGGCCACTTGGGTGGAGGAGGGTGGGTTGAGCAAGGTGATGACTGGCCACTTGGGTGGAGGAGGGTGGGTTGAGCAAGGGGATGACCGGCCACTTGGGTGGAGGAGGGTGGGTTGAGCAAGGGGATGACCGGCCATTTGGGTGGAGGAGGGTGGGTTGAGCAAGGGGATGACTGGCCACTTGGGTGGAGGAGGGTGGGTTGAGCAAGGGGATGACTGGCCACTTGGGTGGAGGAGGGTGGGTTGAGCAAGGGGATGACCGGCCACTTGGGTGGAGGAGGGTGGGTTGAGCAAGGGGATGACTGGCCACTTGGGTGGAGGAGGGTGGGTTGAGCAAGGGGATGACCGGCCACTTGGGTGGAGGAGGGTGGGTTGAGCAAGGGGATGACCGGCCACTTGGGTGGAGGAGGGTGGGTTGAGCAAGGGGATGACCGGCCACTTGGGTGGAGGAGGGTGGGTTGAGCAAGGGGATGACTGGCCACTTGGGTGGAGGAGGGTGGGTTGAGCAAGGGGATGACTGGCCACTTGGGTGGAGGAGGGTGGGTTGAGCAAGGGGATGACCGGCCACTTGGGTGGAGGAGGGTGGGTTGAGCAAGGGGATGACTGGCCACTTGGGTGGAGGAGGGTGGGTTGAGCAAGGCGATGACTGGCCACTTGGGTGGAGGAGGGTGGGTTGAGCAAGGGGATGACCGGCCACTTGGGTGGAGGAGGGTGGGTTGAGCAAGGGGATGTCCGGCCACTTGGGTGGAGGAGGGTGGGTTGAGCAAGGGGATGACTGGCCACTTGGGTGGAGGAGGGTGGGTTGAGCAAGGGGATGACCGGCCACTTGGGTGGAGGAGGGTGGGTTGAGCAAGGGGATTACCGGCCACTTGGGTGGAGGAGGGTGGGTTGAGCAAGGGGATGGCCGGCCACTTGGGTGGAGGAGAGTGGGTTGAGCAAGGGGATGACTGGCAACTTGGGTGGAGGAGGGTGGGTTGAGCAAGGGGATGACTGGCCTCTTGGGTGGAGGAGGGTGGGTTGAGCAAGGGGATGACTGGCCACTTGGGTGGAGGAGGGTGGGTTGAGCAAAGGGATGACTGGCCACTTGGGTGGAGGAGGGTGGGTTGAGCAAGGGGATGACTGGCCACTTGGGTGGAGGAGGGTGGGTTGAGCAAGGGGATGACTGGCCACTTGGGTGGAGGAGGGTGGGTTGAGCAAGGGGATGACCGGCCACTTGGGTGGAGGAGGGTAGGTTGAGCAAGGGGATGACCGGCCACTTGGGTGGAGGAGGGTGGGTTGAGCAAGGGGATGACCGGCCACTTGGGTGGAGGAGGGTGGGTTGAGCAAGGGGATGACCGGCCACTTGGGTGGAGGAGGGTGGGTTGAGCAAGGGGATGACCGGCCACTTGGGTGGAGGAGGGTGGGTTGAGCAAGGGGATGACTCGCCACTTGGGTGGAGGAGGGTGGGTTGAGCAAGGGGATGACCGGCCACTTGGGTGGAGGAGGGTGGGTTGAGCAAGGGGATGGCCGGCCACTTGGGTGGAGGAGGGTGGGTTGAGCAAGGGGATGACACGCCACTTGGGTGGAGGAGGGTGGGTTGAGCAAGGGGATGACCGGCCACTTGGGTGGAGGAGGGTGGGTTGAGCAAGGGGATGGCCGGCCACTTGGGTCTAGGAGGGTGGTTTGAGCAAGGGGATGTCCGGCCACTTGGGTGGAGGAGGGTGGGTTGAGCAAGGGGATGACCGGCCTCTTGGGTGGAGGAGGGTGGGTTGAGCAAGGGGATGGCCGGCCACTTGGGTGGAGGAGGGTGGGTTGAGCAAGGGGATGACCGGCCACTTGGGTGGAGGAGGGTGGGTTGAGCAAGGGGATGACCGGCCACTTGGGTGGAGGAGGGTGGGTTGAGCAAGGGGATGGCCGGCCACTTGGGTGGAGGAGGGTGGGTTGAGCAAGGGGATGACTGGCCACTTATGTGGAGGAGGGTGGGTTGAGCAAGGGGACGACTGGCCACTTGGGTGGAGGAGGGTGGGTTGAGCAAGGGGATGACCGGCCACTTGGGTGGAGGAGGGTGGGTTGAGCAAGGGGATGACCGGCCACTTGGGTGGAGGAGGGTGGGTTGAGCAAGGGGATGGCCGGCCACTTGGGTGGAGGAGGGTGGGTTGAGCAAGGGGATGACTGGCCACTTGGGTGGACGAGGGTGGGTTGAGCAAGGGGATGACTGGCCACTTGGGTGGAGGAGGGTGGGTTGAGCAAGGGGATGACCGGCCACTTGGGTGGAGGAGGGTGGGTTGAGCAAGGGGATGACTTGCCACTTGGGTGGAGGATTGTGGGTTGAGCATGGGGATGACTGGCCACTTGGGTGGAGGAGGGTGGGTTGAGCAAGGGGATGACTGGCCACTTGGGTGGAGGAGGGTGGGTTGAGCAAGGGGATGACTGGCCACTTGGGTGGAGGAGGGTGGGTTGAGCAAGGGGATGACTGGCCACTTGGGTGGAGGAGGGTGGGTTGAGCAAGGGGATGACTGGCCACTTGGGTGGAGGAGGGTGGGTTGAGCAAGGGGATGACTGGCCACTTGGGTGGAGGAGGGTGGGTTGAGCAAGGGGATGACTGGCCACTTGGGTGGAGGAGGGTGGGTTGAGCAAGGGGATGGCCGGCCACTTGGGTGGAGGAGGGTGGGTTGAGCAAGGGGATGACTGGCCACTTGGGTGGAGGAGGGTGGGTTGAGCAAGGGGATGACCGGCCACTTGGGTGGAGGAGGGTGGCTTGAGCAAGGGGATGGCCGGCCACTTGGGTGGAGGAGGGTGGGTTGAGCAAGGGGATGACCGGCCACTTGGGTGGAGGAGGGTGTGTTGAGCAAGGGGATGACCGGCCACTTGGGTGGAGGAGGGTGGGTTGAGCAAGGGGATGGCCGGCCACTTGGGTGGAGGAGGGTGGGTTGAGCAAGAGGATGACCGGCCACTTGGGTGGAGGAGGGTGGGTTGAGCAAGGGGATGACCGGCCACTTGGGTGGAGGAGGGTGGGTTGAGCAAGGGGATGGCCGGCCACTTGGGTGAAGGAGGGTGGGTTGAGCAAGGGGATGACAGGCCACTTGGGTGGAGGAGGGTGGGTTGAGCAAGGGGATGACTGGCCACTTGGGTGGAGGAGGGTGGGTTGAGCAAGGGGATGACCGGCCACTTGGGTGGAGGAGGGTGGGTTGAGCAAGGGGATGACCGGCCACTTGGGTGGAGGAGGGTGGGTTGAGCAAGGGGATGACTGGCCACTTGGGTGGAGGAGGGTGGGTTGAGCAAGGGGATGACTGGCCACTTGGGTGGAGGAAGGTGGGTTGAGCAAGGGGACGACTGGCCACTTGGGTGGAGGAGGGTGGGTTGAGCAAGGGGATGACTGGCCACTTGGGTGGAGGAGGGTGGGTTGAGCAAGGGGATGACCGGCCACTTGGGTGGAGGAGGGTGGGTTGAGCAAGGGGATGACTGGCCACTTGGGTGGAGGAGGGTGGGTTGAGCATGGGGATGACTGGCCACTTGGGTGGAGGAGGGTGGGTTGAGCAAGGGGATGACTGGCCACTTGGGTGGAGGAGGGTGGGTTGAGCAAGGGGATGACTGGCCACTTGGGTGGAGGAGGGTGGGTTGAGCAAGGGGATGACCGGCCACTTGGGTGGAGGAGGGTGGGTTGAGCAAGGGGATGACTGGCCACTTGGGTGGAGGAGGGTGGGTTGAGCATGGGGATGACTGGCCACTTGGGTGGAGGAGGGTGGGTTGAGCAAGGGGATGACTGGCCACTTGGGTGGAGGAGGGTGGGTTGAGCAAGGGGATGACCGGCCACTTGGGTGGAGGAGGGTGGGTTGAGCAAGGGGATGACTGGCCACTTGGGTGGAGGAGGGTGGGTTGAGCAAGGGGATGACTGGCCACTTGGGTGGAGGAGGGTGGGTTGAGCAAGGGGATGACCGGCCACTTGGGTGGAGGAGGGTGGGTTGAGCAAGGGGATGACTGGCCACTTGGGTGGAGGAGGGTGGGTTGAGCAAGGGGATGACTGGCCACTTGGGTGGAGGAGGGTGGGTTGAGCAAGGGGATGACTGGCCACTTGGGTGGAGGAGGGTGGGTTGAGCAAGGGGATGACTGGCCACTTGGGTGGAGGAGGGTGGGTTGAGCAAGGGGATGACCGGCCACTTGGGTGAAGGAGGGTGGGTTGAGCAAGGGGATGACCGGCCACTTGGGTGGAGGAGGGTGGGTTGAGCAAGGGGATGACTGGCCACTTGAGTGGAGGAGGGTGGGTTGAGCAAGGGGATTACTGGCCACTTGGGTGGAGGAGGGTGGGTTGAGCAAGGGGATGACTGGCCACTTGGGTGGAGTAGGGTGGGTTGAGCAATGGGATGACTGGCCACTTGGGTGGAGGAATGTGGGTTGAGCAAGGGGATGACTGGCCACTTGGGTGGAGGAGGGTTTGTTGAGCAAGGGGATGACTGGCCACTTGGGTGGAGGAGGGTGGGTTGAGCAAGGGGATGACTGGCCACTTGGGTGGAGGAGGGTGGGTTGAGCAAGGGGATGACTGGCCACTTGGGTGGAGGAGGGTGTGTTGAGCAAGGGGATGACTGGCCACTTGGGTGGAGGAGGGTGGGTTGAGCAAGGGGATGACTGGCCACTTGGGTGGAGGAGGGTGGGTTGAACAAGGGGATGACTGGATACTTATGTGGAGGAGGGTGGGTTGAGCAAGGGGATGACTGGCCACTTGGGTGGAGGAGGGTGGGTTGAGCAAGGGGATGACTGGCCTCTTGGGTGGAGGAGGGTGGGTTGAGTAAGGGGATGACCGGCCACTTGGGTGGAGGAGGGTGGGTTGAGCAAGGGGATGACTGGCCACTTGGGTGGAGGATGGTGGGTTGAGCAAGGGGATGACTGGCCACTTGGGTGGAGGAGGGTGGGTTGAACAAGGGGATGACTGGATACTTATGTGGAGGAGGGTGGGTTGAGCAAGGGGATGACTGGCCACTTGGGTGGAGGAGGGTGGGTTGAACAAGGGGATGACTGGATACTTATGTGGAGGAGGGTGGGTTGAGCAAGGGGATGACCGGCCACTTGGGTGGAGGAGGGTGGGTTGAGCAAGGGGATGACTGGCCACTTGGGTGGAGGAGGGTGGGTTGAGCAAGGGGATGACTGGCCACTTGGGTGGAGGAGGGTGGGTTGAGCAAGGGGATGACTGGCCACTTGGGTGGAGGAGGGTGGGTTGAGCAAGGGGATGACCGGCCACTTGGGTGGAGGAGGGTGGGTTGAGCAAGGGGATGACTGGCCACTTGGGTGGAGGAGGGTGGGTTGAGCAAGGGGATGACCGGCCACTTGGGTGGAGGAGGGTGGGTTGAGCAAGGGGATGACTGGTCACTTGGGTGGAGGATGGTGGGTTGAGCAAGGGGATGACTGGCCACTTGGGTGGAGGAGGGTGGGTTGAGCAAGGGGATGACTGGCCACTTGGGTGGAGGAGAGTGGGTTGAGCAAGGGGATGACTGGCCACTTGGGTGGAGGAGGGTGGGTTGAGCAAGGGGATGACCGGCCACTTGGGTGGAGGAGGGTGGGTTGAGCAAGGGGATGACTGGCCACTTGGGTGGAGGAGAGTGGGTTGAGCAAGGGGATGACTGGCCACTTGGGTGGAGGAGGGTGGGTTGAGCAAGGGGATGACTGGTCACTTGGGTGGAGGAGGGTGGGTTGAGCAAGGGGATGACTGGCCACTTGGGTGGAGGAGGGTGGGTTGAGCAAGGGGATGACTGGCCACTTGGGTGGAGGAGGGTGGGTTGAGCAAGGTGATGACTGGCCACTTGGGTGGAGGAGGGTGGGTTGAGCAAGGGGATGACTGGCCACTTGGGTGGAGGAGGGTGGGTTGAGCAAGGTGATGACTGGCCACTTGGGTGGAGGAGGGTGGGTTGAGCAAGGTGATGACTGGCCACTTGGGTGGAGGAGGGTGGGTTGAGCAAGGGGATGACTGGCCACTTGGGTGGAGGAGGGTGGGTTGAGCAAGGTGATGACTGGCCACTTGGGTGGAGGAGGGTGGGTTGAGCAAGGTGATGACTGGCCACTTGGGTGGAGGAGGGTGGGTTGAGCAAGGTGATGACTGGCCACTTGGGTGGAGGAGGGTGGGTTGAGCAAGGTGATGACTGGCCACTTGGGTGGAGGAGGGTGGGTTGAGCAAGGGGATGACTGGCCACTTGGGTGTAGGAGGGTGGGTTGAGCAAGGGGATGACCGGCCACTTGGGTGGAGGAGGGTGGGTTGAGCAAGGGGATGACCGGCCACTTGGGTGGAGGAGGGTGGGTTGAGCAAGGGGATGACCGGCCACTTGGGTGGAGGAGGGTGGGTTGAGCAAGGGGATGACCGGCCACTTGGGTGGAGGAGGGTGGGTTGAGCAAGGGGATGACCGGCCACTTGGGTGGAGGAGGGTGGGTTGAGCAAGGGGATGACCGGCCACTTGGGTGGAGGAGGGTGGGTTGAGCAAGGGGATGACCGGCCACTTGGGTGGAGGAGGGTGGGTTGAGCAAGGGGATGACCGGCCACTTGGGTGGAGGAGGGTGGGTTGAGCAAGGGGATGACCGGCCACTTGGGTGGAGGAGGGTGGGTTGAGCAAGGGGATGACCGGCCACTTGGGTGGAGGAGGGTGGGTTGAGCAAGGGGATGACTGGCCACTTGGGTGGAGGAGGGTGGGTTGAGCAAGGGGATGGCTGGTCTGGCCGCAAGGTGCAGCGGATTGTTCACGAGTCCTTCCGTTTCATGTCCTCGTATCAGGCATAGCACTGTAACGTGTTACACTTCATGTTTCTTTAGTGTAAGGTGGGGATTTGGAGGGTGGGGTTTTGTTTATCGCCCAGCAGTCACTTGCGTATTTAGGTAGTGTAGGAAGCAAACTGTCAGAAGCTGTCATGTGACTCTTTTTATATATATTTATTACATAATTGTAATGGCAAAAAAAAAATTAACTGTGGTGTAGGTCGTTTGCTGAGGTATGTTGACGTGGGCCACTGTCACAGATATACTGCTGACTTGATACCTGGTTTCTTCACTGTCGTATCATACTCTTTCAGTTAGCTGGCGAAATGTTTTTTGTTCATAATAGTATTGTGTTTGTCAATTTTGAAGCCACTTGATGCTCCTTGTCTAACTTCAAGTAAATTTATTTCGAAATCATAATTTTTCCTTTAATTGCCTTTTCCCTATCGTATGAGTATTCTCTTACTGTTTTATGGTAATTTTTTTTTTCAGTCTGATTTTCAAGGGACAAGACGAACTTCCTGTGCCCTGGCAAGGGTCCTGTGAATATATTACTTTCAATCATTAATTTCTCGTGTGTCAGCTTTCGACTCTTCATCGCTATTGAGTCTATGTCCTCATTCTGCTATGTACAACGTTCCATCAGGGTCGGATTTAGGGGTGGGGCCCCGGGGCCCGAGCCACCACCAGAAGGGGCCTCCCACGAAATGCTGAAAAATATTATGACACACATACTGTGAATTTAATAGATCGCAAAAAAGAGAAATTGTATGGAAGAGTTCGAATTGTGGTGGGATTGTCATCATTGGTGCGAGTGTGTCGTCAGCTGCATATGAGAATGACTCACAGTACATCATCATCCTGGGCGTGCAGGGATCTGCAGTATGAATGACTGCTTGACCGTGGTCAGTATATGATCAGCAGTGTGGTAGTGAGAACCAGCTACGAACGAGCATGGAGCAAGAGCGGCTTGTGAACCTGACGGTCATGAACATAGAATCTGATATTCTGCCATCGTTGGATTTTGATGGAGTCATCAGAGACTTTTTCATCAGAAAAGCGTGGAAGGTACCTGACTCATAATAATATTTTATCTGATTAAAGATAACTCCTCATAAATATGAACAGAAAGGCTGCTAAAATACATTATAAATCCAATTTATTGCTTAATTTCTTCATCTTAAGAGGATGGTACGTGTGAGGGAAAAATTCAGTATACAGGAGTAGGCAAACTATGAATGTATTGTATTGGTAGTTTGTTAGCAGTCTGCTAGTTAAGGCACATGGAGTGTCTAGCTCCCGCTATCCCCACCCCCTCTTTACATCCAGTGGGAAGTGATGTGTGAATCCACATCCAGTGGAGAAATCACTTGACTGGCTGCTTCCATCAAACCTGTATGCGCTCCACTCCTGTACTATGTATTCAATTTTTCATTTTGTCTTAATTCGAGCTTAATTCTTATTTGGGGTTGTACACTTGTGTTTATTCCTGCCTTGCTTTTAATTTAATCATTTTTCAAGCCTCACCATTTCTTTTAGAGGTCGTACGCCTATCGAGTGAGAGATTTATCGAGCAGGTTGTCACTATACTTATTTCTACATTATAGCCGTGATTTGTTGGCTTGGGTCATCTGACACGGGCGAGGTGACAATAAAGACAGCAGGTATCTGGTAAAGATCCAGAGCATTGAACGAGACCGAACCTACCCGAGAACGTCTCCACCGTTAAACACAACCGATCACCCCAGCCAGCTACACACCCAGCTACCTAGTGTAACTACGTCAGTGTTCTTGGTGTCTTGTCGGGCTACTCACTGTCTACAACACTGTGGTGATCACAGGATAAGTTCACCTCTTGGCAAAATGGTATTGTGACCCCGTCCCCTCCTCCCCAACATCTTCAAAGCTCTGTGTCAAGAACGTCGGCAACACACGCAACACCTCTGTATAAATTTGCTTTGAAATCACGTATTATTCATGTATTTCATTTTTCATTTTTCTTTCAAGTAGGATTAATTCTTATGTTGTTTTACATTTCCACGTGAACTCTTATAATAACGTACTCACCTATTTGTGGTTGCAGGGGTCGAGTCATAGCTCCTGGCACCGCCTCTTCACTGGTTGCTACTGGGTCCTCTCTCTCCCTGCTCCATGAGCTTTATCAAACCTCGTCTTAAAACTATGTATGGTTCCCGCCTCCACTACATCACTTTTTAGGCTATTCCACTGCCTGACAACTCTATGACTGAAGAAATACTTCCTAACATCCCTCTGACTCATCTGAGTCTTCAACTTCCAATTGTGACCTCTTGTTTCTGTGTCCCCTCCATGGAACAGCCTGTCTTTGTCCACCTTGTCTATTCCACGCAGTATTTTATATGTCGTTATCATGTGTCCCCTGACCCTTCTGTCCTCCAATGTCGTCAGGCCGATTTCCCTCAACCTTTCTTCATAGGACATACCCCTTAGCTCTGGAACTAACCTTGTCGCAAACCTTTGCACTTTCTCTAATTTCTTGACGTGCTTTATCAAGTGCGGGTTCCAAACAGGTGCTGCATACTCCAGTATGGGCCTGACAAACACAGTGTACAGTGTCTTGAACGATTCCTTACTAAGGTATCGGAACGCTGTTCTCAGGTTTGCCAGGCGCCCATATGCTGCAGCAGTTATCTGATTGATGTGTGCTTCCGGAGACATGCTCGGTGTTATACTCACCCCAAGATCTTTCTCCTTGAGCAAGGTTTGCAGTCTTTGGCCACTTAGCCTATACTCTGTCTGCGGTCTTCTTTGCCCTTCCCCGATCTTCATGACTTTACATTTGGCGGGGTTAAATTCGAGAAACCAGTTGCTGGATCAGGTGTCCAGTCTATCCAGGTCTCTTTGAAGTCCTGCCTGATCCTCATCTGATTTAATTCTCCTCATTAACTTCACATCATCTGCGAACAGGGGCACTTCTGAGTCTAACCCTTCCATCATGTCGTTCACATATACCAAAAATAGCACTGGTCCTAGGACCGACCCTTGCTATTATTATATTTTCCAGTCTTTTCCTAATACTGATAGTGGCGAAAGTTTTCCAAGGAGAAACTTGCGCAAGAAAGATATAAAATACCGACAAGTTGAAAGTTAAGACACATGTGCAAAATGTGCTCTCAACACTACGGCTGAGGGACTGATTACCTCATCTTTTGTATATAGTTCTACTGCCTTCTTATGTCCTAGAAGCTGTACTGATAAAGCCACTGGATGGCGAAACGTCTACAATAAACCACATGCTGCACATGTGTCTAAACTTTCAAGGAGAAACTTAAGTCTTCTAACCTTCACAGTTAGACCATTTTAATGCAAGAGGCCCCTCACCAAACTGGGCCCCGGGCCCCGGGCCCACCACCAACTAAATCCAGCACTGTCTTCTGATACACGCTAACACATGGATCTGCATTTTGTACCCTGTCTGATAGACTCTGATACACTCATTCCTAAGGTGCGTACCTATTTACTTCCACAGATGAAGGACTCTCAGTGACTCTTGGTGAATAACTATAAAGATTCCATCACAGGTTCATTATAGTTGAAAAATCACTTATGACATTCTTGGATCTTAGTGGATCAAACATTATAACGAGATCTCCAAATCATACGATTCGGTGATATGATTCGGTGATAGATTTGTAAGCAGATTTTTCCACCAACATGGTTGTATTTAGCTTCAGTTTTGCCACTGTTCACCTAGCAGTAAGTAGGTACCTTACACCTGCTGTCACTGTTCACCTAGCAGTAAGTAGGTACCTGGGTGTTACCTTACACCTGCTGTCACTGTTCACCTAGCAGTAAGTAGGTACCTGGGTGTTACCTTACACCTGCTGTCACTGTTCACCTAGCAGTAAGTAGGTACCTGGGTGTTACCTTACACCTGCTGTCACTGTTCACCTAGCAGTAAGTAGGTACCTGGGTGTTACCTTACACCTGCTGTCACTGTTCACCTAGCAGTAAGTAGGTACCTAGGTGTTACCTTATACCTGCTGTCACTGTTCACCTAGCAGTAAGTAGGTACCTGGGTGTTACCTTACACCTGCTGTCACTGTTCACCTAGCAGTAAGTAGGTACCTGGGTGTTACCTTACACCTGCTGTCACTGTTCACCTAGTAGTAAGTAGGTACCTGGGTGTTACCTTACACCTGCTGTCACTGTTCACCTAGTAGTAAGTAGGTACCTGGGTGACATTAACTTTAAATCTATTTCACATTTCTCCTATGAGTTATTATATATAGGATAGGAGTATTAATCGTATTTAAATATAAGGAAATATAAATACAAGAAATTAATAATAATTAATAATAAGGAGCCTGTTAAACTATTGTCGAAAATACGATATTTGCTGTAGAAATCTGAAATTATCACTCTAAGCTTAAGAATTATTAAAAATATATAAATCTACAAAAGTAATAGAGTAACACTAATAAATATTAAATGGAAAGATTGGTCGACCAAGATAAAGATGCATTAAATGTGTGTAAAGGTAGAAAGTTGAAAGTGAACAGAGAAAAGAGTAAGGTGATGAGGGTATTAAATGATTTAGATAAAGAAAAATTGGATATCACATTGGAGAGGAGGAGTATGGAGGAAGTGAATGTTTTCAGATATATGAGAGTTGACGTGTCAGCTGATGGGTTTATGAAGGATGAGGTTAACCATAGAACTGACGAAGGATAAAAGGTGAGTGGAGACAAAAAATGTTATCCATGGAGGCAAAGAAGGGAATGTACGAAAGTATAGTAGTACCAACATCACTCTCATAGTGTGTGAAGCTTGGGTGGTAAATGCTGCAGCGAGGAAGCATCTGGAGGCAGTGGAGATGTCCTGTCTAAGGGCAATGTGTGGTGTAAATATTATGGAGAGACTTCGGAGCGTGGAAATTAGGTGAAGGTGTGGAGTTACTAAAAGTATTAGTCAGAGGGCTGAAAAGGGGCTGTTGAGGTGGTTTGGTCATTTAGAGAGAATGAAATGGAACGTATAAATCCGTAGGGGAAGGGAGGTGGGGTAGGGGGCGTCCTCGACAATGTTGGAGGGAAGAGGTAAATTAGGTTTTATGGGCGAGGGGCTTGGGCTTCCAGCAAGCGTGAGTGAGCATGTTAGATAGGAGTGAATGGAGACGAATGATTTTTGGGACCTGACGAGCTGTTGGAGTGTGAGCAGGGTAATATTTAATGAAGGGATTCAGGGAAACCGATTACTTTTATTTAGCCGGACTTGAGTACTGGAAATGGGAAGTACAATGCCTGCACTTCAGACGAGTGGTTCGGGATATTAGCAGTTTGGAGGGATATGTTGTGTATCTTTATACGTATATACTTCTAAACTGTTGTGTTCTGGGCACCTATGCAAAAACAGTGATTATGTATGAGAGAGGTGAAAGTGTTGAATGATGATGAAGGTATTTTCTTTTTGGGGATTCTCTTTCTTTTTGGGTCACCCTGCTTACGTGGGAGACGGCCGACTTGTTGAAAAAACATATCAGAAACCTTAGTGCTTAAGTGGCTGTCACCGAAGCTTAAACAAGAATATATCTGAGTATAAATGACATAATAAGTATAACAGTGCCGGCCCTCTGAAGGACGGGTGTTGATGTTGCAGTTTTATAACTGTAGTGTAAGCACACTTCTGGCAAGGCAGTGATGGAGTGAATGTTGGTGAAAGTTTTTCTTTTTCGGGCCACCCTGCCTTGGTGGGAGACAGCCGATGTGTTAAAGTCACGAAAACTCTTGGAATTTCACTATTCTTTCACAGTGGTTGTTTTGCATATTCTGAAATCACCTGTTAATTTCACACACACACACACACACACACACACACAAACACACACACACACACACACACACACACACACACACACACACACACACACACACAAGAAAGGGGACTACACAGGAATGAGGAACTACCTGAACGGGGTTCAGTGGGACAGAGAACTGGCAGGGAAGCCAGTTAATGCAGCAAAATGCAAGGAGGCTGAGGAGAGGTTTGTACCCAAGGGTAACAGGAATAATGAAAAAGCCAGGATGAGCCCATGGTTTACCCAAAGGTGCAGGAGGCAAAAACCAAGTGTGCTAGGGAATGGAAGAAATATAGAAGGCAAAGGACCCAGGAGAATAAGGAGAACAGTCGTAGAGCCAGAAACGAATATGCACAGATAAGAAGGGAGGCCCAAAGTCAATATGAAAATGACATAGCAGCGAAAGACAAATCTGACCCGAAACTGTTGTACAGCCACATCAGGAGGAAAACAACAGTCAAGGACCAGGTAATCAGGCTAAGGAAGGAAGGAGGAGAGACAACAAGAAATGACCGTGAAGTATGTGAAGAACTCAACAAGAGATTCAAAGAAGTGTTCACAGAGGAGACAGAAGGGACTCCAGAAAGACGGAGAGGTGGGGCACACCACCAAGTGCTGGACACAGTGCACACAACCGAGGAAGAAGTGAAGAGGCTTCTGAGTGAGCTAGATACCTCAAAGGCAATGGGGCCAGATAACATCTCCCCATGGGTATTGAGAGAGGGAGCAGAGGCGCTATGTGTACCCCTAACAACAATATTCAATACATCTATCGAAACAGGGAGATTGCCTGAGGCATGGAAGACAGCAAATGTAGTCCCAATCTTTAAAAAAGGAGACAGACATGAAACATTAAACTACAGACCAGTGTCACTGACATGTATAGTATGCAAAATCATGGAGAAGATTATCAGGAGAAGAGTGGTGGAACACCTAGAAAGGAACGATCTCATCAACAGCAGCCAACATGGTTTCAGGGACGGGAAATCCTGTGTCACAAACCTACTGGAGTTCTTTGACTTGGTGACAGCAGTAAGACAAGAGAGAGAGGGGTGGGTGGATTGCATTTTCTTGGACTGCAAGAAGGCGTTTGACACAGTTCCACACAAGAGATTGGTGCAAAAACTGGAGGACCAAGCAGGGATAACAGGGAAGGCACTACAATGGATCAGGGAATACTTGTCAGGAAGACAGCAGCGAATCATGGTTCGTGGCGAGGTGTCAGAGTGGGCACCTGTGACCTGCGGGGTCCCGCAGGGGTCAGTCCTAGGACCAGTGCTGTTTCTAGTATTTGTGAACGACATGACGGAAGGAATAGACTCTGAGGTGTCCCTGTTTGCAGATGACGTGAAGTTGATGAGAAGAATTCACTCGATCGAAGACCAGGAAGAACTACAAAGGAATCTGGACAGACTGCAGACCTGGTCCAGCAATTTGCTCCTGGAGTTCAATCCCACCAAGTGCAAAGTCATGAAGATTGGGGAAGGGCAAAGAAGGCCGCAGACGGAGTACAGTCTAGGGGGTCAGAGACTACTAACCTCACTCAAGGAAAAAGATCTTGGGGTGAGTATAACACCAGGCACATCTCCTGAAGCGCACATCAACCAAATAACTGCTGCAGCATATGGGCGCCTAGCAAACCTCAGAACAGCATTCCGACATCTTAATAAGGAATCATTCAGGACCCTGTACACCGTGTACGTTAGGCCCATATTGGAGTATGCGGCACCAGTTTGGAACCCACACCTAGCCAAGCACGTGAAGAAACTAGAGAAAGTGCAAAGGTTTGCAACAAGACTAGTCCCAGAGCTAAGAGGTATGTCCTACGAGGAGAGGTTAAGGGAAATCAACCTGACGACACTGGAGGACAGGAGAGATAGGGGGGACATGATAACGACATACAAAATACTGAGAGGAATTGACAAGGTGGACAAAGACAGGATGTTCCAGAGATTGGACACAGTAACAAGGGGACACAGTTGGAAGCTGAAGACAGATGAATCACAGGGATGTTAGGAAGTATTTCTTCAGCCACAAAGTAGTCAGTAAGTGGAATAGTTTGGGAAGCGATGTAGTGGAGGCAGGATCCATACATAGCTTTAAGCAGAGGTATGATAAAGCTCACGGCTCAGGGAGAGTGACCTAGTAGCGATCAGTGAAGAGGCGGGGCCAGGATCTCGGACTCGACCCCCGCAACCTCAACTAGGTGAGTACACACACACACACACACACACACATATATATAAATATATCTATATATATATATCTATATATATATATATATATATATATATATATATATATATATATATATATATATATATATATTTCATTTTTTTTAAATAAATAGGGAAGTACCACCTCTATAGCTGGAATGGGGACCCTCATCCTCAGAGAAGACAATAAACGTACCTCAGGAAAACTCAAGGTTCTCCCCGGAGCTGTTTGAATATTTTCTTCTCCTACCACCCCCTGTATATTTTATATTCTATGTGAACATTTATTAATAAACAGAATACATTTACAAAATACATTTACAGAAAAAAACATAAACATGAATACAATGGCACAATGTATCAAAGATCATGAATTTCCTCCAGCTCCTCCGAGGCTGGACGTGAGCCAAGTATGCAGCAAGCATTTTCCCTCTGGATGGCGACGCTGAGGCGCTGGAACATGAAAGTGGTTGCCCTTGGGTCCCTGGTGGTGTCGAGGAGTCTGGAACCCAATTCTTTAAGGAAACGTGTGACATTTTTCCCCATGATCCAAAGATCTCTGATCCCACTGGGACAAATTGATACTGTTGGCTAATGTCCCTGTACTTGCTGATCTTGTACTCCTCCCTGTGGTCAGCAGCTCCTCCCTGTCGCCCCACACTGTGATGGATATAGGTGCCAGTGTGGACACACAGGTATAGTCCCATGTTAAGAGCTTGCCATTCTTCCAAGGATAGATGGTGATCCCGTCGGGGCGGTTTGCTGGGTTGTGGGTATTGTTGGCTGTATATATATATATATATATATATATATATATATATATATATACATATATATATATATATATATATATATATATATATATATATATATATATATATATATATATATATATATACATATATAAAGATAAAGAATCACACACAAAGTGGGAGTTGTCACAGCTGCTCTTTGCTGATGACACTGTGCTCTTGGGAGATTCTGAAGAGAAGTTGCAGAGATTGGTGGATGAATTTGGTAGGGTGTGCAAAAGAAGAAAATTAAAGGTGAATACAGGAAAGAGTAAGGTTATGAGGATAACAAAAAGATTAGGTGATGAAAGATTGAATATCAGATTGGAGGGAGAGAGTATGGAGGAGGTGAACGTATTCAGATATTTGGGAGTGGACGTGTCAGCGGATGGGTCTATGAAAGATGAGGTGAATCATAGAATTGATGAGGGAAAAAGAGTGAGTGGTGCACTTAGGAGTCTGTGGAGACAAAGAACTTTGTCCTTGGAGGCAAAGAGGGGAATGTATGAGAGTATAGTTTTACCAACGCTCTTATATGGGTGTGAAGCGTGGGTGATGAATGTTGCAGCGAGGAGAAGGCTGGAGGCAGTGGAGATGTCATGTCTGAGGGCAATGTGTGGTGTGAATATAATGCAGAGAATTCGTAGTTTGGAAGTTAGGAGGAGGTGCGGGATTACCAAAACTGTTGTCCAGAGGGCTGAGGAAGGGTTGTTGAGGTGGTTCGGACATGTAGAGAGAATGGAGCGAAACAGAATGACTTCAAGAGTGTATCAGTCTGTAGTGGAAGGAAGGCGGGGTAGGGGTCGGCCTAGGAAGGGTTGGAGGGAGGGGGTAAAGGAGGTTTTGTGTGCGAGGGGCTTGGACTTCCAGCAGGCATGCGTGAGCGTGTTTGATAGGAGTGAATGGAGACAAATGGTTTTTAATACTTGACGTGCTGTTGGAGTGTGAGCAAAGTAACATTTATGAAGGGATTCAGGGAAACCGGCAGGCCGGACTTGAGTCCTGGAGATGGGAAGTACAGTGCCTGCACTCTGAAGGAGGGGTGTTAATGTTGCAGTTTAAAAACTGTAGTGTAAAGCACCCTTCTGGCAAGACAGTGATGGAGTGAATGATGGTGAAAGTTTTTCTTTTTCGGGCCACCCTGCCTTGGTGGGAATCGGCCGGTGTGATAATAAAATAAAATATATATATATATATATATATATATATATATATACATATATATATATATATATATATATATATATATATATATATATATATATATATATATATATAATGTATTTTATAGGGAAGTACCACCTCTATAACCGGACTGGGGACCCTCATCCTCAGAGAAGACAATAAACGTACCTCAGGGAAAATTCAGGTTCTTCCCGGAGCTGTTTGAATATTTTCTTCTCCTACCACCTCTTATATTTTATATTCTATATGAAATTTTATTGATATACAGAATACAGTGACAGAATACACAAACATGAATACAATGGGCCCTTCAGCGCCTAGTCAAGAGGCTGTTGCAATGTTGAAAGCAACTCAGCTCGGTTTTGGTGTTCAACAGGGCTGTGAAACAGCTGCCCAGAAGCAAGAGTATACATCAGCAACATGTCCGATGACAAAGCCTTGATCAAATTGGACTTTGCCAACGCTTTCAACTTAGTCAGAAGGGATGCTGATCTCCAAGCAGTTTCTAGACACTTCCCTTCCCTGTCCTTTCATAGAATCGTGTTATAGTGTGACTTCTAAACTATTGTTTGGGAACCATGAAACTGACTCGTGTGAGGGCGTGCAACAGCGGGACCTTCTCGCCCCCTTTCTATTCTGTTTGGTCATCAAGGAAGTCACAGAAGCGCTCTCCAGTGAACTCAATATCTGGTTCTTCGATGATGGTACCCTAGCTGGCGCAACAGAATCTCTCCTAGAGGACATCAAAAAAATTAAACACATGGGAGAGAGCCTGGGCCTATCTTTAAACCCCAATAAATGTGAAATAGTTTCTACCAATCGATAGATGATCCAGAATGTTAGTGCTGTTATACCAGGAGCACGAACCATTGATCCAGCCAATAGCACTCTCCTTGGTGCTCCTCTTGGGCCCAATGCCATCGACCTGATCTTAAAAAAAAAAAAAGTCTCAGACCTCCGGGTGATGGAAGGCAGGATGAAAGACATTGACACACATGATGCCTTCTACCTACTCACCAGGTGCCTGTCAATCCCAAAACTTACCTACTTCCTGAGATGCTCCCCAGCCTTCAGCAGTCCGAAACTCAAGGAATATGACTCTCTCCTTAAGACCATGCTAGAGAGTTTATTGAATCTTTCCCTCGAAGATGGACAAGTGGTTGCAAGTTTCACTTTCAGTCAGGCTTGTAGGCTGGGAGTCCGCAAAACCTCCCAGATTGCAGTATCAGCTGTCCTATCCTCTTCCATAGCAGCAAACGAGTTAATAAAACAAATTCTTCTGGACAACCTCAGTGATTCAGCAGATGTACAGGACTCCAGCTACACCGATGCCATCACTGAATCGGAAACTCTTGCTGCTCCAGCACCAAAACCTAGTGCAGCACTGGCCTACAAACAGTCAAGCTGGGATGGCCCCATCGCTGAAAAGGTGTTTGCCAACATGCTTAGGGCTGTAACATCAGACAGGGAGATTGCCCGTCTCCAGGCTGTGAGTGCACCTCACTCTGGGGACTTCTTCCAAACAGTTCCCATTTCAGCAATGGGAACACGCCTCGACCCTATGACCCTCCATATTGCAGTGGTTCTGCGCCTTGCTGCCCCAATTCAGACGGAATATACGTGTATTTGCGGCGATGTGCAAGCAGTCCAATATGGTTTACATAGTCTTAACTGTTCCAAAACCAAGGGCTCACATGCAAGACACAATGAAGTCAAAGACATCATAAAGAGAACCCTTGCTACAGCTGGATGCCCAGCTGAGAGGGAGCCCCGATCGCTAACAGCCAACAATACCCACAACCCAGCAAACCGCCCCGACGGGATCACCATCTATACTTGGAAGAATGGTAAGCTCTTAACATGGGACTATACCTGTGTGTCCACACTGGCTGACACCTATATCCATCACAGTGTGGGGCGACAGGGAGGAGGTCTTTCATCCCAGTGGGATAAAAGACCTTGGGATCATGGGGTAAAAATGTGACACATTTCCTAAAAGAACTTGGCTACAAACTCATCGACACCACCAGGGGGCCAAGAGCAGCCACTTTTATGTTCCAGTGCCTCAGCATGGCCATCCAGAGGGGAAATGCTTGCTGCATATTTGGATCGCGTCCAGCTTCATGTTTGTGTTCTCTGTCAATGTATTCTGTCTATTAATAAAGTTCACATGTAATATAAAATACAGGAGGTGGTAGAAGAAGAAAATATTCAAATAGCTCCAGAGAGAACCTTGAGTTTTTCCTGAGGTGCGTTTATTGTCTTCTCTGAGGATGAGGGTCCCCAGTAAAGTTCCAAAGGTGGTACCTCCCTATATATATATATATATATATATATATATATATATATATATATATATATATATATATATATATATATATATATATATAATGTATAGGTTGTAGGTTGGTAGACAGCAACCACCCAGGGAAGTACTACCGTCCTACCAGATGACTGTGAAACAGAAACCTGTAACTGTTTTGCATGATGGTAGGATTGCTGGTTTCTTTTTCTGTCTCATAAACACGCTAGATAACAGGGATATCTTGCTACTCCTACTTACACTTTAGTCACACTTCACAGACACGCACATGCATATATATATATATATACATACATCTAGGTTTTTCTCCTTTTTCTAAATAGCTCTTGTTCTTCTTTATTTCTTCTATTGTCCATGGTGAAGTGGAAAAGAATCTTTCCTCCATAAGCCATGCGTGTCGTATGAGGCGACTAAAATGCCGGGAGCAATGGGCTAGTAACCCCTTCTCCTGTACACATTTACTAAAAAAGAGAAGAAAAAAAACTTTATAAAACTGGGATGCTTAAATGTGCGTGGATGTAGTGTGGATGACAAGAAACAGATGATTGCTGATGTTATGAATGAAAAGAAGTTGGATGTCCTGGCCCTAAGCAAAACAAAGCTGAAGGGGGTAGGGGAGTTTAGGTGGGGGGAAATAAATGGGATTAAATCTGGAGTATCTGAGAGAGTTAGAGCAAAGGAAGGGGTAGCAGTAATGTTGAATGATCAGTTATGGAAGGAGAAAAGAGAATATGAATGTATAAATTCAAGAATTATATGGATTAAAGTAAAGGTTGGATTCGAGAAGTGGGTCATAATAAGCGTGTATGCACCTGGAGAAGAGAGGAATGCCGAGGAGAGAGAGAGATTTTGGGAGATGTTAAGTGAATGTATAGGAGCCTTTGAACCAAGTGAGAGAGTAATTGTGGTAGAGGACCTGAATGCTAAAGTAGGAGAAACTTTTAGAGAGAGTGTGGTAGGTAAGTTTGGGGTGCCAGGTGTAAATGATAATGAGAGCCCTTTGATTGAACTTTGTATAGAAAGGGGTTTAGTTATAGGTAATACATATTTTAAGAAATAGAGGATAAATAAGTATACAAGATATGATGTAGGGCGAAATGACAGTAGTTTGTTGGATTATGTATTGGTAGATAAAAGACTGTTGAGTAGACTTCAGGATGTACATGTTTATAGAGGAGCCACAGATATATCAGATCACTTTCTAGTTGTAGCTACACTGAGAGTAAAAGGTAGATGGGATACAAGGAGAATAGAAGTATCAGGGAAGAGAGAGGTGATGGTTTATAAACTAAAAGAGGAGGCAGTTAGGGTAAGATATAAACAGCTATTGGAGGATAGATGGGCTAATGAGAGCATAGGCAATGGGGTCGAAGAGGTATGGGGTAGGTTTAAAAATGTAGTGTTAGAGTGTTCAGCAGAAGTTTGTGGTTACAGGAAAGTGGGTGCGGGAGGGAAGAGGAGCGATTGGTGGAATGATGATGTAAAGAGAGTAGTAAGGGAGAAAAAGTTAGCATATGAGAAGTTTTTACAAAGTAGAAGTGATGCAAAGAGGGAAGAGTATATGGAGAAAAAGAGAGAGGTTAAGAGAGTGGTGAAGCAATGTAAAAAGAGAGCAAATGAGAGAGTGGGTGAGATGTTATCAACAAATTTTGTTGAAAATAAGAAAAAGTTTTGGAGTGAGATTAACAAGTTAAGAAAGCCTAGAGAACAAATGGATTTGTCAGTTAAAAATAGGAGAGGAGAGTTATTAAATGGAGAGTTAGAGGTATTGGAATGATGGAGGGAATATTTTGAGGAATTGTTAAATGTTGATGAAGATAGGGAAGCTGTGATTTCGTGTACAGGACAAGGAGGAATAACATCTTGTACGAGTGAGGAAGAGCCAGTTGTGAGTGTGGGGGAAGTTCGTGAGGCAGTAGGTAAAATGAAAGGGGGTAAGGCAGCCGGGATTGATGGGATAAAGATAGAAATGTTAAAAGCAGGTGGGGATATAGTTTTGGAGTGGTTGGTGCAATTATTTAATAAATGTATGGAAGAGGGTAAGGTACCTAGGGATTGGCAGAGAGCATGCATAGTTCCTTTGTATAAAGGCAAAGGGGATAAAAGAGAGTGCAAAAATTATAGGGGGATAAGTCTGCTGAGTATACCTTTTAAAGTGTATGGTAGAGTTATTATTGAAAGAATTAAGAGTAAGACGGAGAATAGGATAGCAGATGAACAAGGAGGCTTTAGGAAAGGTAGGGGGTGTGTGGACCAGGTGTTTACAGTGAAACATATAAGTGAACAGTATTTAGATAAGGCTAAAGAGGTCTTTGTGGCATTTATGGATTTGGAAAAGGCGTATGACAGGGTGGATAGGGGGGCAATGTGGCAGATGTTGCAAGTGTATGGTGTAGGAGGTAGTGCAGGAGGTAGGTTACTGAAAGCAGTGAAGAGTTTTTACGAGGATAGTGAGGCTCAAGTTAGAGTATGTAGGAAAGAGGGAAATTTTTTCCCAGTAAAAGTAGGCTTTAGACAAGGATGTGTGATGTCATCGTGGTTGTTTAATAGATTTATAGATGAGGTTGTAAGAGAAGTAAATGCGAGGGTCTTGGCAAGAGGCGTGGAGTTAAAAGATAAAGAATCACACACAAAGTGGGAGTTGTCACAGCTGCTCTTTGCTGATGACACTGTGCTCTTGGGAGATTCTGAAGAGAAGTTGCAGAGATTGGTGGATGAATTTGGTAGGGTGTGCAAAAGAAGAAAATTAAAGGTGAATACAGGAAAGAGTAAGGTTATGAGGATAACAAAAAGATTAGGTGATGAAAGATTGAATATCAGATTGGAGGGAGAGAGTATGGAGGAGGTGAATGTATTCAGATATTTGGGAGTGGACGTGTCAGCGGATGGGTCTATGAAAGATGAGGTGAATCATAGAATTGATTAGGGGAAAAGAGTGAGTGGTGCACTTAGGAGTCTGTGGAGACAAAGAACTTTGTCCTTGGAGGCAAAGAGGGGAATGTATGAGAGTATAGTTTTACCAACGCTCTTATATGGGTGTGAAGCATGGGTGATGAATGTTGCAGCGAGGAGAAGGCTGGAGGCAGTAGAGATGTCTTGTCTGAGGGCAATGTGTGGTGTGAATATAATGCAGAGAATTCGTAGTTTGGAAGTTAGGAGGAGGTGCGGGATTACCACAACTGTAGTCCAGAGGGCTGAGGAAGGGTTGTTGAGGTGGTTCGGACATGTAGAGAGAATGGAGCGAAACAGAATGACTTCAAGAGTGTATCAGTCTGTAGTGGAAGGAATTCGGGGTAGGGGTCGGCCTAGGAAAGGTTGGAGGGAGGGGGTAAAGGAGGTTTTGTGTGCGAGGGGCTTGGACTTCCAGCAGGCATGCGTGAGCGTGTTTGATAGGAGTGAATGGAGACAAATGGTTTTTAATACTTGACGTGCTGTTGGAGTGTGAGTAAAGTAACATTTATGAAGGGGTTCAGGGAAACCAGCAGGCCGGACTTGAGTCCTGGAGATGGGAAGTACAGTGCCTGCACTCTGAAGGAGGGGTGTTAATGTTGCAGTTTAAAAACTGTAGTGTAAAGCACCCTTCTGGCAAGACAGTGATGGAGTGAATGATGGTGAATGTTTTTCTTTTTCGGGCCACCCTGCCTTGGTGGGAATCGGCCAGTGTGATAATAAAAAAAAATAAGTAATAACAATATATATATATATATATATATATATATATATATATATATATATATATATATATATATATATATATTATTATTATTATTATTATCACACCGGCCGATTCCCACCAAGGCAGGGTGGCCCGAAAAAGAAAAACTTTCACCATCATTCACTCCATCACTGTCTTGCCAGAAGGGTGCTTTACACTACAGTTTTTAAACTGCAACATTAACACCCCTCCTTCAGAGTGCAGGCACTGTACTTCCCATCTCCAGGACTCAAGTCCGGCCTGCCGGTTTCCCTGAATCCCTTCATAAATGTTACTTTGCTCACACTCCAACAGCACGTCAAGTATTAAAAACCATTTGTCTCCATTCACTCCTATCAAACACGCTCACGCATGCCTGCTGGAAGTCCAAGCCCCTCGCACACAAAACCTCCTTTACCCCCTCCCTCCAACCCTTCCTAGGCCGACCCCTACCCCGCCTTCCTTCCACTACAGACTGATACACTCTTGAAGTCATTCTGTTTCGCTCCATTCTCTCTACATGTCCGAACCACCTCAACAACCCTTCCTCAGCCCTCTGGACAACAGTTTTGGTAATCCCGCACCTCCTCCTAACTTCCAAACTACGAATTCTCTGCATTATATTCACACCACACATTGCCCTCAGACATGACATCTCCACTGCCTCCAGCCTTCTCCTCGCTGCAACATTCATCACCCACGCTTCACACCCATATAAGAGCGTTGGTAAAACTATACTCTCATACATTCCCCTCTTTGCCTCCAAGGACAAAGTTCTTTGTCTCCACAGACTCCTAAGTGCACCACTCACTCTTTTTCCCTCATCAATTCTATGATTCACCTCATCTTTCATAGACCCATCCGCTGACACGTCCACTCCCAAATATCTGAATACGTTCACCTCCTCCATACTCTCTCCCTCCAATCTGATATTCAATCTTTCATCACCTAATCTTTTTGTTATCCTCATAACCTTACTCTTTCCTGTATTCACCTTTAATTTTCTTCTTTTGCACACCCTACCAAATTCATCCACCAATCTCTGCAACTTCTCTTCAGAATCTCCCAAGAGCACAGTGTCATCGGCACAGAGCAGCTGTGACAACTCCCACTTTGTGTGTGATTCTTTATCTTTTAACTCCACGCCTCTTGCCAAGACCCTCGCATTTACTTCTCTTACAACCCCATCTATAAATATATTAAACAACCACGGTGACATCACACATCCTTGTCTAAGGCCTACTTTTACTGGGAAAAAATTTCCCTCTTTCCTACATACTCTAACTTGAGCCTCACTATCCTCGTAAAAACTCTTCACTGCTTTCAGTAACCTACCTCCTACACCATACACTTGCAACATCTGCCACATTGCCCCCCTATCCACCCTGTCATACGCCTTTTCCAAATCCATAAATGCCACAAAGACCTCTTTAGCCTTATCTAAATACTGTTCACTTATATGTTTCACTGTAAACACCTGGTCCACACACCCCCTACCTTTCCTATATATATATATATATATATATATATATATATATATATATATATATATATATATATATATATAGGTAGTAGGTTGGTAGACAGCAACCACCCAGGGAGGTACTACCGTCATGCCAAGTGAGTGTAAAACGAAAGCCTGTAATTGTTTTACATGATGATAGGATTGCTGGTGTCTTTTGTCTGTCTCATACACATGCAAGATTTCAGGTACATCTTGCTACTTCTACTTACACTTAGGTCACACTACACATACATGTACAAGCATATATATACACACCCCTCTGGGTTTTCTGCTATTTTCTTACTAGTTCTTCTTGTTTATTTCCTCTTATCTCCATGGGGAAGTGGAACAGAATTCTTCCTCCGTAAGCCATGCGTGTTGTAAGAGGCGACTAAAATGCTGGGAGCAAGGGGCTAGTAACCTCTTCTCCTGTATAAATTACTAAATGTAAAAGGAAAAACTTTCGTTTTTCCTTTTGGGCCACCCCGCCTGGGTGGGATACGGCCGGTGTGTTGAAAGAAATATATGTGTGTGTGTGTGTGTGTGTGTGTACTCACCTAATTGCGCTCCCCTAATTGTGGATGCAGGGGTCGAGACTCAGCTCCTGGCCTCGCCTCTTTACTGATCGCTGCTAGGTCCCCTCCCTCTCTGCTTCCTGAGCTTTGTGTGTGTGTGTGTGTGTGTGTGTGTGTGTGTGTGTGTGTGTGTGTGTGTGTGTACTCACCTAATTGCACTCACCTAATTGTGGATGCAGGGGTCGAGACTCAGCTCCTGGCCTCGCCTCTTTACTGATCGCTGCTAGGTCCCCTCCCTCTCTGCTTCCTGAGCTTTGTGTGTGTGTGTGTGTGTGTGTGTGTGTGTGTGTGTGTGTACTCACCTAGTTGAGGTTGCGGAGGTCGAGTCCGAGCTCCTGGCCCCGCCTCTTCGCTGATTGCTACTAGGTCCTCTCCCTCCCTGCCCCATGTGCGTGTGTGTGTGTGTGTGCGTGTGAGTGTACTCACCTATTTGTACTCACCTATTCGTGGTTGCAGGGGTCGAGTCATAGCTCCTGGCCCCGCCTCTTCGCTGATTGCTACTAGGTCCTCTCTCTCCCTGCCCCATGAGCTTTATCGTACCTCGCCTTAAAACTATGTATGGTTCCCGCCTCCACTAAGTCACTTTCTATGCTATTCCACGGCCTGACTACTTTATGACTGAAGAAATACTTCCTAACATCCCTTTGATTCATCTGAGTCTTCAACTTCCAATTGTGACCTCTTGTGTCTGTGTCCCATCTTTGGAACATCCCGTCTTTGTCCACCTTGTCTATTCCGAGCAGTATTTTATATGTCGTTATCATGTCTCCCCTGACCCTCCTGTCCTCCAGTGTCGTCAGGCCGATTTCCCTCAACCTTTCTTCGTAGGACAATCCCCGTAGCTCTGGGACTAGTCTTGTTGCAAACCTTTGCACTTTCTCTAATTTGTTGACGTGCTTGACTAGGTGTGGATTCCAAACTGGTGCTGCATACTCCAGTATGGGCCTGACGTAGATGGTGTACAGAGTCTTAAACGAATCCTTACTGAGGTATCGGAACGCTATCCGTAGGTTTGCCAGGCGCCCGTATGCTGCAGCAGTTATCTGATTGATGTGCGCCTCAGGAGATATGCTCGGTGTTATACTCACCCCCAGATCTTTTTCCTTGAGTGAGGTTTGCAGTCTTTGGCCATCTAAACTATATTGTGTCTGCGGTCTTCTTTGCCCTTCCCCAATCTTCATGACTTTGCATTTGGCAGGGTTAAATTCAAGGAGCCAGTTGCTGGACCAGGCTTGTAGCCTGTCCAGGTCTCTTTGTAGTCCTGCCTGATCCTCATCCGATTTGATTCTTCTCATTAACTTCACATCATCTGCAAACAAGGACACTTCTGAGTCTATCCCTTCCGTTATGTCGTTCACATATACCAAGAACAGCACAGGTCCTAGGACTGACCCCCCCCCCCTGGAACCCCGCTTGTCACAGGCGCCCACTCTGACACCTCGTCACGTACCATGACTCGTTGTTGCCTCCCTGTCAGGTATTCTCTGATCTATTGCAGTGCCTTTCCTGTTATATGTGCCTGATCCTCTAGCTTTTGCAGTAACCTCTTGTAAGGAACTGTCGAAGGCCTTCTTGCAGTCCAAAAAAAATGCAGTCGATCCACCCCTCTCTCTCTTGTCTTACTTCTGTCACCTTGTCATAAAACTCTAGTAGGTTTGTGACACAGGATTTTCCTTCCCTGAAACCGTGCTGATTGGCAATTTTACACTTGTTTCTTTCCAGGTGCTCCACCACTCTCCTCCTGATGATCTTCTCCATGACCTTGCATACTATACACGTTAGTGATACAGGTCTGCAGTTTAATGCCTCATGTCTGTCTTCCTTTTTAAAAATTGGGACTACATTTGCCATCTTCCATACTTTAGGGAGTTGCCCAGTTTCAAATGATGTGTTGAAGATCTTTGTTAATGGCACACACAATATCTCTGCTCCCTCTTTAAGGACCCATGGAGAGATGTTGGCTGGCCCCACCGCCTTTGAGGTGTCAAGTTCGCATAGCAGCTTCTTCACCTCCTCCTTGGTTATATGTACCTCATCCAGCACTTGCTGGTGTACCCCCCTGTTCTGATTTCCTGGAGTCCTACTGGTTTCCACTGTTAATACTTCTTTAAATCTCGTGTTGAGCTCCTGACATACCTCTCGGTCGTTTCTTGTGAATTCCCCATCACCCTTCCTCAGTCTGATTACCTGGTCCTTGACTGTTGTTTTCCTCCTGATGTGGCTGTACAACAGCTTCGGGTCAGTCTTGACTTTCGATGCTATGTCATTTTCATATTGTCGCTGAGCCTCCCTTCTTATCTGTGCATATTCGTTTCTGGCTCTTCGGCTAATCTCTTTATTTTCCTGAGTTCTCTGTCTTCTGTACCTTTACCATTCTCTAGTACACCTAGTTTTTGCCTCCCTACACCTTTGGGTGAACCAAGGACTCGTTCTGTTCTTCCCATTATTTCTGTTTCCCTTGGGAACAAACCTCTCCTCTGCCTCCTTGCATTTTGTTGCCACATAGTCCATCATTTCTTGTACTGGTTTTCCTGTCAGTTCCCTCTACCACTGAATGTCTTGAAGGAAGTTCCTCATGCCTGAGTAGTTCCCCCTTTTGTAGTTTGGTTTTTCCCAACCTATTCCTGTTACTCTCTCCACTTGGAGCTCAACTATGTAGTCGAAGCACAGAACCACATGATCACTAGCTCCCAGGGGCCTTTCATACATGATATCCTCGTTGTCCGAACTACTCAAGGTGAATACAAGGTCCAGTCTTGCTGGTTCATCCTCTCCTCTCTCTCTGGTAGCGTCTCTAACATGTTGATGCATGAGGTTTTCCAGTACCACATCCATCATCTTGGCTCTCCATGTGTGTGTGTGTGTGTGTGTGTGTGTGTGTGTGTGTGTGTGTGTGTGTGTGTGTGTGTGTGTGTGTGTGTGTGTGTGTGTGTGTGTGTGTGTGTGTGTGTATGTTGTAGCTGCGACACTAGTGCCAGCAAAGGACCATTTGACTGAGAAATGAAAACTATAGGCAGGCATAAACTTCAGAGAGCTGGTGTTGTACGACTGTGTAATTATTCTAGACAAAAATTCGTACTAAGGTTGTAAACATAAGAGATGTTTTTCAGCGCAGTTGCGGATTAATCAAAAAGAGTGGCTAAGGCGAGAGAGGCGAGGAACTGTTATGTAAAGAGTTGAAAGGCAGGAAAATAAAACTAAATTAGAAAACCACTCGAGGTGTTTCGTAGACCGGGCGACAAATTCGGCGTTTTTGACATCCGTAAGCCACACTAAAGCAGACACAAAACTCTCATTTGAACGAGGTTACAATTACCAGGTGGGCAATTATCGCAACTTTGAGCCTGGCATTTCTGTCGATTAAACTCCGGGGAAATTAACTTGTGCAATATTTCCTCTCTAAGTTGCGTATACCAGCGTGTGAAGTTACAGAATTTTATCCAAACTTAGCGGGAGTTGGTATAACTTTTTGGCACTCTCAAGTTCCAGACGTTTTTGCATCACGATATTTACGTAAACTTTACTCTCAGAATCAAGAAGAATCAAGCTTGCGAAATGATTAGCACAACCTGTAACTGGAGATCAGACACGCCACTCATTTATTTTCTAATAACGATAAAGTATTGACTATCTTACGCGAGTACAAGGATTCGTGTTCGAATCTGAGATGAGAAGAAACATTTTGGTCAGTTTCCTTTAACCTGATGCGACATTTTATTGTGGCAAAGTATCGCTCTCCAGGAGCTTTGTCAAGCTGTTACAGCTTCATAAAGCGAAACGTTGCCACAACAAAATGTCTTATTAGTTGCATTTATGCCCTTTTACTTAACATACTGTTGGTATTTCTACCATTAATACATTCCTTGAACATGTTGCGTCTACTCACCTAGCATTAATAGCAACTTTTAAGGCTAGTCAACTGTTCTGAATTACATCCTATTTCATTGTATAATACCTTACATTGAGGTGAGCTTTGACATGAGTTGAAATAGGGTATCGACATGCTTGAGGTGAAACTATACTTTAAATAAAGCTAACGTTTGAAACGAGTTGAGGTAAGATAAGAGAGTGAAGATAGTGGTAGAAAATACTGACTCAGGTTAGTAGCAATCTGAGGTATGGTAAGATTCAGTGTACCTTGAATAATAATAATAATAATAATAATAATAATAATAATAATAATAATAATAATAATAATAATAATATCTTTAGTTTAACCAGTACATGTACAAGGTATACAGACATAGCTGACATCAGTGACATACTACTATATAGAAAGCGGCTTGTTATGCTGAGCATTTCCTGCAAATTAGGTCAATTTTGTCCCAGGATGCAACCCACACCCATTTTTACTGTTGGGTGAACATAGACATCTGGTGTAAGGAAACTCGCCCAATGTTTAAACTCTCTCTGGGAATCGAACCCGGACACCTCACCGTGTGAAGCGAATGTTTTTGCCACCAGGCCGCAGGCCACCGTGCATTCATTTATTAAATTAGCCGGTAAGTGGAAATTTACGTTATACAAATCTGAGATTAGAAACGAGCTGAGGTATGATAACTGCACCTTAGGATATGGTAATATACCTGATATAAGACTGGGCTCTAAAATGAGCTGAGAAGAGAAAACTGCATCCTTGGGTAGTGGTTCTGTGCTTTGAATTGAGCTAAAACAGTTTAATGTGTTCGACGGTGGTGGTGATGTACCCTTAACAAACCTAATGTAAAGACCCGAGAGTGACACTGGCACGAGCGCAGCAGTGTGTCCTGGACCATGTGAGGTGTGTGACATAGTGTGTCCTGGACCATGTGAGGTGTGTGACATAGTGTGTCCTGGACCATGTGAGGTGTGTGTCATAGTATGTGTAGTGTGTCCTGGACCATGTGAGGTGTGTGTCATAGTATGTGTAGTGTGTCCTGGACCATGTGAGGTGTGTGTCATAGTATGTGTAGTGTGTCCTGGACCATGTGAGGTGTGTGTCATAGTATGTGTAGTGTGTCCTGGACCATGTGAGGTGTGTGACATAGTGTGTCCTGGACCATGTGAGGTGTGTGACATAGTGTGTCCTGGACCATGTGAGGTGTGTGTCATAGTATATGTAGGGGGGACACCCAGGCAGTCTTAGTGTTACTGGATCAGGCAGACGAAACGTTGTTGCACTGATGCATCAAAAAGGACTAACATTGATGCATCAAAAAGGACTAACATTGATGCATCAAAAAGGACTAACATTGATGCATCAAAAAGGACTAACATTGATGCATCAAAAAGGACTAACATTGATGCATCAAGGACTAACATTGATGCATCAAGGACTAACATTGATGCATCAAGGACTAACATTGATGCATCAAGGACTAACATTGATGCATTAAGGACAAACACTGATGCATCAGGGACTAACACTGATGCATGAAAAAGGACTAACATTGATGCATCAAAAAGGACTAACATTGATGCATCAAGGACTAACATTGATGCATCAAGGACTAACATTGATGCATTAAGGACAAACACTGATGCATCAGGGACTATCACTGATGCATGAAAAAGGACTAACATTGATGCATCAAAAAGGACTAACATTGATGCATCAAGGACTAACATTGATGCATCAAGGACTAACATTGATGCATTAAGGACAAACACTGATGCATCAGGGACTAACACTGATGCATCAAAAAGGACTAACATTGATGCATCAAAAAGGACTAACATTGATGCATCAAGGACTAACATCGATGCATCAAGGACTAACATTGATGCATTAAGGACAAACACTGATGCATCAGGGACTAACACTGATGCATCAAAAAGAATTAACACTGATGCATCAAGGAGTAAAATTGATAAAGCAAGGACTAACACTGATGCATCATGCACTAACACTGATGCATCATGCACTAACAATGATGTCTCAAGCACTAACACTGATGCATCATGCACTAACACTGATGCATCATGCACTAACACTGATGCATCATGCACTAACAATGATGTCTCAAGCACTAACACTGATGCATCATGCACTAACACTGATGCATCATGCACTAACACTGATGCATCATGCACTAACAATGATGTCTCATGCACTAACACTGATGCATCATGCACTAACAATGATGTCTCAAGCACTAACACTGATGCATCATGCACTAACAGTGATGCATCATGCACTAACACTGATGCATCATGCACTAACAATGATGCATCATGCACTAACAATGATGCCTCAAGCACTAACACTGATGCATCATGCACTAACAATGATGCATCATGCACTAACAATGATGTCTCAAGCACTAACACTGATGCATCATGCATTAACAATGATGTCTCAAGCACTAACACTGATGCATCATGCACTAACACTGATGCATCATGCACTAACAATGATGTCTCAAGCACTAACACTGATGCATCATGCACTAACAATGATGCATTATGCACTAACACTGATGCATCATGCACTAACACTGATGCCTCAAACACTAACACTGATGCATCATGCACTAACACTGATGCATCATGCACTAACAATGATGCCTCAAGCACTAACACTGATGCATCATGCACTAACACTGATGCATCATGCACTAACACTGATGCATCATGCACTAACAATGATGCCTCAAGCACTAACACTGATGCATCATGCACTAACAATGATGTCTCAAGCACTAACACTGATGCATCATGCACTAACAATGATGCCTCAAGCACTAACACTGATGCATCATGCACTAACAATGATGCATCATGCACTAACAATGATGTCTCAAGCACTAACACTGATGCATCATGCACTAACACTGATGCATCATGCACTAACAATGATGTCTCAAGCACTAACACTGATGCATCATGCACTAACAATGATGCCTCAAGCACTAACACTGATGCATCATGCACTAACAATGATGCATCATGCACTAACAATGATGTCTCAAGCACTAACACTGATGCATCATGCATTAACAATGATGTCTCAAGCACTAACACTGATGCATCATGCACTAACAGTGATGCATCATGCACTAACACTGATGCATCATGCACTAACAATGATGTCTCAAGCACTAACACTGATGCATCATGCACTAACAATGATGCATTATGCACTAACACTGATGCATCATGCACTAACACTGATGCCTCAAACACTAACACTGATGCATCATGCACTAACACTGATGCATCATGCACTAACAATGATGCCTCAAGCACTAACACTGATGCATCATGCACTAACACTGATGCATCATGCACTAACAATGATGCCTCAAGCACTAACACTGATGCATCATGCACTAACACTGATGCATCATGCACTAACAATGATGCCTCAAGCACTAACACTGATGCATCATGCACTAACAATGATGCATCATGCACTAACAATGATGCCTCAAGCACTAACACTGATGCATCATGCACTAACACTGATGCATCATGCACTAACAATGATGCCTCAAGCACTAACACTGATGCATCATGCACTAACACTGATGCATCATGCACTAACACTGATGCATCATGCACTAACAATGATGCCTCAAGCACTAACACTGATGCATCATGCACTAACAATGATGTCTCAAGCACTAACACTGATGCATCATGCACTAACACTGATGCATCATGCACTAACAATGATGTCTCAAGCACTAACACTGATGCATCATGCACTAACAATGATGCCTCAAGCACTAACACTGATGCATCATGCACTAACAATGATGCATCATGCACTAACACTGATGCATCATGCACTAACACTGATGCATCATGCACTAACAATGATGTCTCAAGCACTAACACTGATGCATCATGCACTAACACTGATGCATCATGCACTAACACTGATGCATCATGCACTAACAATGATGTCTCAAGCACTAACACTGATGCATCATGCACTAACACTGATACATCAAGCAAGATTAACATTGTTACATTATCTAGGCCTAACATTGTTCCATATAGAAGGCCTACTGTTGTTCTTCCAGGTTTGACCAATAATGTTTTATGTGATCATTAAACCTTATTGTATCAGAGAGGCCTAAGTGTTGCTTCATATAGGTCTACCATTCTGCATAATATAGGTCTACCATTCTGCATAATATAGGTCTACCATTCTGCATAATATAGGTCTACCATTCTGCGTCATATAGGTCTACCACTCTGCGTCATATAGGTCTACCACTCTGCATAATATAGGTCTACCATTCTGCGTCATATAGGTCTACCATTCTGCATAATATAGGTCTACCATTCTGCGTCATATAGGTCTACCATTCTGCGTCATATAGGTCTACCATTCTGCGTCATATACGTCTACCATTCTGCGTCATATAGGTCTACCACTCTGCATCATATAGGTCTACCACTCTGCATCATATAGGTCTACCACTCTGCATCATATAGGTCTACCACTCTGCGTCATATAGGTCTACCACTCTGCATAATATAGGTCTACCACTCTGCGTCATATAGGTCTACCACTCTGCGTCATATAGGTCTACCGCTCTGCGTCATATAGGTCTACCACTCTGCATCATATAGGTCTACCACTCTGCATCATATAGGTCTACCACTCTGCGTCATATAGGTCTACCACTCTGCATAATATAGGTCTACCACTCTGCGTCATATAGGTCTACCACTCTGCGTCATATAGGTCTACCACTCTGCGTCATATAGGTCTACCACTCTGCATAATATAGGTCTACCATTCTGCGTCATATAGGTCTACCATTCTGCGTCATATAGGTCTACCATTCTGCGTCATATAGGTCTACCATTATTGCCTCAGTAAGACAAAACTCTGCCGCGTACGATAAGTTTAATGTTATTACGTCAGAGATCCAACACTGTGGCAGCCTCAGGTTTGTATAATATCAATGTTCAGTCATATCTAATATTGTTATCTCAGACTGACATAACACTGCTGCATCAGATATGCCTTGAGGCGTTGCTTCGCTTAGGCCTAACATTCTTGTGTCACCATGGAAAAGTTCTCCAATGGAAATAGATCATACCTATAATAATAATAGTATAATATATTAATTTTTACGAGAACAAGTACAAGGTATACAAACTTAGCTGTTCTGGTGGGTGTTCAAGCTTCGGTACTTTATTTGGAGGGACATGCTAAGGAGGGAGTGACGTCGGCTGCCTGAGTGATGTCGGCTGCCTGAGTGACGTCGGCTGCCTGAGTGATGTCGGCTGCCTGAGTGACGTCGGCTGCCTGAGTGAGGCAGGGTAAGCGTGTAGGCTGATGGGTAGGCTGATGCCACTAGGTGTCAGCACCATAGTGCCGCTATATATGAACCCAGGTGGGCATACGCATACTACTGTATAGAACGCTGGTCGTTATCAAGAGCATTTCGGGTAAATTAGGTCATTTTTGTCCCAGGATGCGATCCACACAAGTCGACTGACACCCAGGTTCCCATTTTACTGTTGGGAATCATAGGCAATTGGTGTAAGGAAACACGTCCAATGTTTCTACCCTCGCCGGGAATCGAGCCCGGACGCTCGACGTGTGAAGCGAGAGCTTTACCACCCGGCCGCGGGGCACCATGTTAGACCTCATGTTAGACCATGTTAGATCCATGTTAGACCATGTTAGACCTGCAGTATATAAGCTCCTTAGTGCAAATGTTGTACTTTTATGAAGATTGATGGATTGATGACTTCGAATCCAGACTGAACGACTGATTACCTCAAACTCTAACTTATCTCCTATATTAGAATTTAGCTAAAAACTTAGGTTAACTTAAGTTAGATTTGGTAAAGTTTCTAAGTTAATTTAGTCAAAAAACAAAAACTAAAATTCCTTATATAATTGCAAATTAAAAATAATTTTTGTATCAGCACGTCAGCCGTTTCCCACCAAGGTTGGGTGACCTGAAAACGAAGAACACTTTCATCATCATTCACTCCATCACTGTCTTGCCGAAAAAGCACCTAAACTACAGGTAAAGAAACTGCAACATCAATATTTATATATCATTTACCAAACTGCGGCAGGCCAGGATTCGACCCCACGACACATTGTCCTGCCTCAAGAGACAACACAACGTACATGTCACTATATCCACTGTGACTATGCCATCGATCCTACAAACGTAGTGGATAGGGTGTCACATACGTTGTGTTGTTTCTTGAGGCGGGGTCAGATCCTGTCTGGCCACAGTTAAATAGCAATGTTCATCTTGCCGAATAAGGCAAGCAAAATTTTGTGTATGCAATAATTTCGCAAAAATCATTCTGAAGCTTATGAAAAAATCTATTTCATTATGTTTGTTTATTACTAATTATTGTAAACTTGTCTAAAATATACTTAGCACTTTGAGAGTCCGTGCCGTAGATCTACGGCTATATGTGGAGGGTCCAAACTGTAGATCTTATAAGAGTGAGCTCAGTTCGCTCTTATAAGCTGTGAGCGGTAAATTTGGGCCTAGATGTGAGAGAATACATCTATGTGGTATGTGTGCACCACATAAAAGAAATCCTGCAGCACACAGTGCATAATGAGAGAAAAAAAAACTGAGACCGTGATTTTTTATTAAAACAGCGACTTTGCAGTTTTTTCTCGTATGTTTTTTAAATTTGTATTTGCGATTTCTTGGTCTCATTTGATAGAATCGAAGATAAATTACAGAAGTAGAGATGAAATGGGTTGAAACTGAGCTCAAAATAGCAGAAATGTTAAATTTTTGCCGATGTTCAAGAGTAAACAAACGACCCCACACGTCTAATACACACCAGCTGGTGGGTCTAATACACACCAGCTGGTGGGTCTAATACACACCAGCTGGTGGGTCTAATATACACCAGCTGGTGGGTCTAATATACACCAGCTGGTGGGTCTAATATACACCAGCTGGTGGGTCTAATATACACCAGCTGGTGGGTCTAATATACACCAGCTGGTGGGTCTAATATACACCAGCTGGTGGGTCTAATATACACCAGCTGGTGGGTCTAATATACACCAGCTGGTGGGTCTAATATACACCAGCTGGTGGGTCTAATATACACCAGCTGGTGGGTCTAATATACACCAGCTGGTGGGTCTAATATACACCAGCTGGTGGGTCTAATATACACCAGCTGGTGGGTCTAATATACACCAGCTGGTGGGTCTAATATACACCAGCTGGTGGGTCTAATATACACCAGCTGGTGGGTCTAATATACACCAGCTGGTGGGTCTAATATACACCAGCTGGTGGGTCTAATATACATACACAAATGTGGTGATGATATTTATACAATTATTACAATATTGCATAACAGTAAATCTTCCATTTTTTGGTTTGAATAAAAATTCATTATGTGAATAAAAAATCAAAATGGAATTCATTAGTAAAGCCTGAAAACATAACTAATGAACAGAGGAAATGTTAGTTTAGCGCCAGGAATGTCTGCAGTGTTTATTCTGGACCCGATTTTGAAATAATAATATTTTGAACTTTGCGTTAAATTGGCCAAATTACCAATTTCCTATCACTTTATTTTGTAGTTGAAACAGTTGACTTGGCGGTTTTTTTGTGCTCAATAGATGGAATAGCAGTAATACTAGTGAAGTAGCTAAGAATTTGGTCGACTGGAGTAATATAATTGGCGTAAAATGGGAGTCAAAGTCGACAAAATCGCCGATGCGTATACATCGCTGACACATAAAAATTCGCGAGAGCATAATTTCGTCAATTTTCCATCAAATTTCGTACTTTGTGTTTTATTGCCTTCAGAAAAAGATTCTCTACCATTTCATAAGAAAAAATAACAAAATTATTTTTTGAAATTTCTTGGACCCTGGTGCACTTTGAAACTTGGCCTCTGGACCCTGAAAGGGTTAGTTGGGTTAGGCTAAATTAAATTGCACTTGTTATAATAAGGTTAGGTAAGTTTTCTAAGGTTCTTTTAGTACAAAACTATTAATTTTTACAGTAATATTATCAATGAACAATTATTGTTCCTTGATAATGTGAGTAGTCACGAGAGCATTTGAAATTTCATTATTCTTTCACAGTGGTTGTTTTGCATATTCTGAAATCACCTGTTTACTGTGATCTTATTGCACACACACACACACACACACACACACACACACACACACACACACACACACACACATATATATATATATATATATATATATATATATATATTCATATATATATATGGAAGGCAGGATGAAAGACATTGATACACATGATGCCTTCTGCCTACTCAACAGGTGCCTGTCAATCCCAAAACTTACCTACTTTCTGAGATGCTCTCCAGCCTTCAGCAGTCCGAAATTCAAGGAATATGACTCTGTCCATAAGACCATGCTAGAGAGTGTATTGAATCTTTCCCTGGAAGATGGACAGTGATCGCAAGCATCACTTCCGGTCAGGCTTGGGGAGCTAGGAGTACGCAGATCCTCCCAGATTGCTCTCCCAGCTTTCCTATCCTCTTTCATAGCATCAAACGAGTTAATAAGACAAATTCTTCCTGAAAACCTGACTGAATGGGGGACTCTTGCTGCTTCAGCACCAAACCCTAGAGCAGCACTGGCTCACAAACAGTCATGCTGGGATGGTCTGATCGCTAAAAAGGTGTTTGCCAACATGCTCAGGGCTGTAACATCAGACATGGAGACTCCCCGTCTCCAGGTTGTGAGCACACATCACTCCAGGGACTTCCTCCAAACAGTTCCCATATCGGCAATGGGAACGCGACTCGACTCTAAGACCCTCCATACTGGAGTGGCTCTGCACCTTGCTGCCCCAATTCATACAGAATATACGTGAATTTGCGGCGAAGAGCAAGCCGACCAATATAGTCTACATGGTCTTAACTGTTCCAAAACCAAGGGCTGGTATGCAAGACAAAATGAGGTCGATGCCATCATAAAGAGATCCCTTGCCACAGCTGGATGCCCAGCCGAGAGGGAGTCCCGATCACTAGCAGCTAACAAGACCCACAACCCAGCAAACCGCCCCCGAGGGGATCACCGTCTATCCTTGGAAGAATGGTAAGCTCTTAGCATGGGACTATACCTGTGTGTCCACACTGGCTGACACCTATATCCATCACAGTGTGGGGCGACAGGAAGCTGCTGACCACAGGGAGGAGTACAAGATCAGCAAGTACAGAGACATTAGCCAACAGTATCAATTTGTCCCAGTGGGATCAGAGACCTTGGGATCATGGGGAAAAAATGCCACACGTTTCCTTAAAGAACTGGGTTCCAAACTCATCGACATCACCAGGGACTCAAGGGCAGCCACTTTCATGTTCCAGCGCCTCAACATGGCCATCCAGAGGGGAAATGCTTGCTGCATACTTGGTTCGCGTCCGGCTTCAGAGGAGCTGGAAGAAATCCAAAATCTTTAACATATTGTACCATTGTATTCATGTTTGTGTTTCCTGTAAATGTATTCTGTCTATTAATAAATTTTCCCATAGAATATATATATATATATGTCGTGCTGAATATGTAAAACTGGTCAATTAGCAAGAACTCATTTAAAATTAAGTCCTTTCTGAAATTTTCTTTTATACGTTTAAAGATGTATTTTTTTCATTAATGTTAATGTAAAAAAAATTAATTTTGCACCAAAAGAATCTTAGAAAACTTACCTAACCTTATTATAACAAGAACAATTTATTTTAACCTAACCCAACTAAATATATTTTAGATTTGTTTACAATAATTTAATACTAAACAAACACAGTGAAACATTTTTTTTTCGTTAGGTTCAGAATGATTTTGGCGAAATTATTGCATACACAAATTTTCACTTGTCCTATATGGCAAGATGAGCGTTGCTATTTAAGCCAAGATCGCAAGTTCTGCCTATTCGGCACGACATTTTATATATATATATATATATATATATATATATATATATATATATATATATATATATATATATATATATATATATATATATATATATACATATATATATGTGTGTGTGTGTGTGTGTGTGTGTGTGTGTCTGTATATATATATTGTAGCATTGATGACTTACTTTAAAGCGATCATCCACAGGATTTTGGGAAACTGTACCATTACCGCGTGATATGAGCGGATTGAGGAAGATTGTTGGATGTCGTCGTCAGACTCACTGTGGCTGAGCTGCTTGAGTGTGTGTTCAACCGTAGCTGATATTCTCCCCAGGCCTCCCAGGCCTCCCGAGCTCTCCCTCTTCTGCTTCTTATCGCTGGGAGACGACGAGGGAAGAGGGATTAAAGAGAGAGTCGTATTATAAAAGGAAAGAGGGAGAGAGAGACAGGTGGAAAAAATGAGGGAGAGAGAGACAGGTGGAAAAAATTTTGTCGGTTTGCGAAGAGTAATAGAAAGAAAGATTTAATAAATGTGGGAGAAAGAGAGATATTTAAAGGTGAAAATGAAGAAAATAAACAAAAGCGTTAAAGGAGGAATGTAAAACGGATTTTCCCTCTACCAAAAATGACTAAAGTGAAAATAAAAGTTAAATTGAATAGAAAAAAATGAAAATGGGCTCGTAAAACCTGAAGAAAAATGCTGAAATTAAAAAAATAAAAAATAATTTATAAAAAAAAGATATTTTCTAACAGGATAAATGATAAATTGCGATAAGCGATGATGATTGAGGAGAAAAATGAACAAGAAATAAGAATACAGAACAAAGAAGAATGGTTGTTAGACAAGGATAAATATGTCTCAATGGTTGTTAGACAAGAATAAATATGTCTCAATGGTTGTTAGACAAGGATAAATATGTCTCAATGGTTGTTAGACAAGGATAAATGTCTCAATGGTTGTTAGACAAGGATAAATGTCTCATTGGTTGTTAGACAAGGATAAATGTCTCAATGGTTGTTAGACAAGGATAAATGTCTCAATGGTTGTTAGACAAGGACAAATCAATCAATCAAGTTTATTCTCTATAAGGGTTACAATGTGGGGTTTACAGTTTTTAGATATTGTGTGGTTTACATGTTTTAAAATACTAATAACAGAGGGGGCCACTAGGACACCTAGCATGACTAGGCATTTCGGGCAGACTTAGATTAATTCTAAACTTAAATTATTATAGATTATGGTATTAAGGATAAGTGACTACATTATAGTTTGTGAGTTTAGCAATGTGAATGCTTTTGTTTTGGCACAATACAAAGTGTCTATATTGGAGTATCATAGGCAAACTTATGACTAGTTAGGATTTATTATTTAAAGATTAAGATTAGTATTTCTAGGTTTATAGTCAGTGGGTGAGTGTAATTGTGAACCACCAGGTGGTTATCATGTAGTTAGTTGTCAGGATGGATCAGGGAGATAAGATGTTTTCTAACTGTAGTTTTGAAAGTGATGAATGTGTCTGCAGTTCTAGAGTTTTCAGGTAGGGTGTTCCAGATTTTAGGTCCTTTGAAATACATTGAATTTTTGTAAAGGTTTAGTCGGACACGGGGAATGTCATAGAGATGTTTGTGTCTGGTGTTATGCCTGTGGGTCCTGTCACAACTATCAAGAAAGCGTTTTAGGTCAGGGTTAATATTGGAATTTAAGGTCCTGTAGATGTAGATTGCACAGTAGTAAGTGTGAATGTACTGAACAGGGAGTAAGTTTAGATCTATGAAGAGTGGGGGGGGGAGTTGCCAGGGAAGGGACTTAGTGATTATTCTTATTGCGGCTTTTTGTTGGGTTATTATTGGCTTTAGATGTGTTGCTGCAGTTGATCCCAAAGCACAAATAGCACGATGTCTCAGTGGTTGTTAGACAAGAATAAATAATGTCTCAATGAGGAAATGGTGTGGTGATACCGACAAGATGTGGAAAAAGACACTTATGTACAGTTCAGGACATTTATTAAAGGAAACGTTTCACCACGAGTGGCTTCTTCAGTCCTAATACAGAGAAAACTAAGAAAACACACATATATATAGTGGCGGGAGTCAGGTGAGGTGATGCGTGGGTAGAGGTGGTAGTAGTAGTAGTAGTAGTAGTAGTAGTAGTAGTAGTAGTAGTAGTAGTAGTAGTAGTAGTAGTAGTAGTAGCAGTAATGGAACCAAGGAGGTGAGGCAAGAGAGGGACCTGCTGGCATCAAGTAACACCAGTTCCCAGGATGGGTAATATCCTCTTGCTTAGTAATTTTGAAATACTGTAACTACCGGATTTTTGCTTTATAGTGTTACTGACAGAAATTAGTGCAGCTTCAATGCATTTTCTCCGTCTTAAGTCGTCTTCTTTAATAACTAGTTTAGCTTCATTGAATTTCATGAGGTGTCCAACATCGTCTCTATGTTGAACACATGCGTTTTTGCGGTCATCATTTCTGCAAGCATTTTTGTGTTCTGCTATCCTAATGTCCAGAGTTCTGGCTGTTTCCCCTACATATACTTTGTCACACCCCCCACATGGTATAGTGTAGATTCCTGCACTTGTGCCAGAATCATGCTTGGGTTTTTGTATCAGGTTCCTAATAGTAGTTGAAGAGCTGGTAGATATTTTAGCCAGTTTTCTGTCAAACATTTTTGAAACATTAGTGGCAACGTTGCTGACCGGTAAAACGATGTAATCGGAGGCTTTTCTTCAATTTGATAGGTGTTGGTCTTGCTGAGGATACGTGTTGCACGTTTCCTGCAGTCACGTATGAAGTGTAGGGGAAAGTGTAGTGAACTAAAAGAGTTGGTGATGTATGTACATTCTTCTTCGAGGAACTGCGGACTGGAAATTCTGTAGGCTCTCAGAAAGAAGCCGATAACTACCCCTCTTTTAGTTCTTGTGTCATGGTGAGAGAAGAAATGTAGAAGATCATTCTTGTAGGTAGGCTTCCGGTAGACTTTAAAAGAAAGTTTGCTTTCCCCTGTGCGTAAGAGAACGTCGAGAAAAGGTAACTGGTTGTCCTTCTCCTCCTCTAGAGTAAATTTAATAGTAGGTTCCAGAGTGTTGATGGTGTTGAGGATGCCCTGTACGTCAAGATTTTTGGGTACAATGACCAAAATATCATCTACGTACCGCATCCAAGTAACTGAACGAGGGATGTTATTGAGGATCCTTCTTGATTCCAGGTCCTCCATATATAAATTGGCAAGAACTGCACTAAGGGGGGATCCCATGGCTAGTCCGAAGAGTTGTTTGTACTTTTTGTCCTCGAACCTAAAACAGTTGTAACGAACACAAAGTTCGACAAGGCTCACAAAATCTTGGCGGGGTACAGGTAACTCTGTATCATCTTTAATCACCCTGCGAAGAAGATCAATGGCTTGATCAACTGGGACATTGGTGAATAAGGCAGTCACGTCAAAACTTGCAAGCTTCTTATCACTCATGTCGAGATCCCTGATACGGTTAAGGAGGTCACCCGAATGCTTCAGATGAGCCTGACTGATTGTACCCAGGAGCTTTGACAAATATTTCGCCAAAACTCCTGCTAGACTGTGAGGGGCGCTGCCGATACCAGATGTAATGGGTCTCATAGGCACATTTGGTTTGTGGGTCTTTGGTAAACCATAAAGTCTAGCTGACTTGGGGTTGGTAGGGATGAGGCGCAAGAGCTTTTTACCTTCTTCTGACTTCCTGAGTATACTGCGGGTCTTACTGAGAAAAGAATCTGTTTCTTTCCTCCATGCATGTTCGGGGATGGAAACGTATGTGTTGGCGTCGTTCAATAAATCTTGCATCTTACTAACGTAGTCTGTACTGTTGAGGATGACCACTCCTCCTCCTTTGTCCGCTGTGGTGATGAGAATATCATTATTGGTAGCTAAGTGTTTGAGTGCCTGGATGTAGCGACGAGGAATGACTGGACGACTAGGTTCAGAAACTGCAGCTGCAATAAGTCCTTGTATGAAACCTTTGTTAAACTCAGAGTCACCGAAGAAATGGTTTTTGATCACTGTGTCTAACTCGCATTTAGGCTTCCGTATGCCAGTAGCAAACTTGAGACCTAAGCTGAGTGCTTCGGATTCTGTATCACTGAGAACATAAGAAGAAAGGTTATTGATGATGTCAGCTCTACCAATATCTTTCCATTTGCTGTGTTGACAGAGAGACTACCTTTCTCTCCTCCTGAAGGCACACAGCTTCAAGAACCGTTCCTCTTTTCTGCAAGACTGCATAGAAGAAATGGTCGCACCTAGATCCACTCCACACCATCTCACGGATTCTAAACATCCCTTCTCTCCTGCTACTTACCACTATCTACGAGAGTGCAAGGAAGATCTATCAGCTTGCTCCAAAGATTATTTCCATAGTGCTCACCTAGCTCTCACTTCCCTTCCCACTCCTGACAGACGCACCGCCGAACACATCCTAAGCAAAGTTACCACCGCCAACCTACAGCAGAAACTACGGCTCTCAAGAAAACTTTCCTCTCTCTGTCAACACAGCAAATGGAAAGATATTGGTAGAGCTGACATCATCAATAACCTTTCTTCTTATGTTCTCAGTGATACAGAATCCGAAGCACTCAGCTTAGGTCTCAAGTTTGCTACTGGCATACGGAAGCCTAAATGCGAGTTAGACACAGTGATCAAAAACCATTTCTTCGGTGACTCTGAGTTTAACAAAGGTTTCATACAAGGACTTATTGCAGCTGCAGTTGCTGAACCTAGTCGTCCAGTCATTCCTCGTCGCTACATCCAGGCACTCAAACACTTAGCTACCAATAATGATATTCTCATCACCACAGCGGACAAAGGAGGAGGAGTGGTCATCCTCAACAGTACAGACTACGTTAGTAAGATGCAAGATTTATTGAACGACGCCAACACATACGTTTCCATCCCCGAACATGCATGGAGGAAAGAAACAGATTCTTTTCTCAGTAAGACCCGCAGTATACTCAGGAAGTCAGAAGAAGGTAAAAAGCTCTTGCGCCTCATCCCTACCAACCCCAAGTCAGCTAGACTTTATGGTTTACCAAAGACCCACAAACCAAATGTGCCTATGAGACCCATTACATCTGGTATCGGCAGCGCCCCTCACAGTCTAACAGGAGTTTTGGCGAAATATTTGTCAAAGCTCCTGGGTACAATCAGTCAGGCTCATCTGAAGCATTCGGGTGACCTCCTTAACCGTATCAGGGATCTCGACATGAGTGATAAGAAGCTTGCAAGTTTTGACGTGACTGCCTTATTCACCAATGTCCCAGTTGATCAAGCCATTGATCTTCTTCGCAGGGTGATTAAAGATGATACAGAGTTACCTGTACCCCGCCAAGATTTTGTGAGCCTTGTCGAACTTTGTGTTCGTTATAACTGTTTTAGGTTCGAGGACAAAAAGTACAAACAACTCTTCGGACTAGCCATGGGATCCCCCCTTAGTGCAGTTCTTGCCAATTTATATATGGAGGACCTGGAATCAAGAAGGATCCTCAATAACATCCCTCGTTCAGTTACTTGGATGCGGTACGTAGATGATATTTTGGTCATTGTACCCAAAAATCTTGACGTACAGGGCATCCTCAACACCATCAACACTCTGGAACCTACTATTAAATTTACTCTAGAGGAGGAGAAGGACAACCAGTTACCTTTTCTCGACGTTCTCTTACGCACAGGGGAAAACAAACTTTCTTTTAAAGTCTACCGGAAGCCTACCTACAAGAATGATCTTCTACATTTCTTCTCTCACCATGACACAAGAACTAAAAGAGGGGTAGTTATCGGCTTCTTTCTGAGAGCCTACAGAATTTCCAGTCCGCAGTTCCTCGAAGAAGAATGTACATACATCACCAACTCTTTTAGTTCACTACACTTTCCCCTACACTTCATACGTGACTGCAGGAAACGTGCAACACGTATCCTCAGCAAGACCAACACCTATCAAATTGAAGAAAAGCCTCCGAGTTACATCGTTTTACCGGTCAGCAACGTTGCCACTAATGTTTCAAAAATGTTTGACAGAAAACTGGCTAAAATATCTACCAGCTCTTCAACTACTATTAGGAACCTGATACAAAAACCCAAGCATGATTCTGGCACAAGTGCAGGAATCTACACTATACCATGTGGGCGGTGTGACAAAGTATATGTAGGGGAAACAGCCAGAACTCTGGACATTAGGATAGCAGAACACAAAAATGCTTGCAGAAATGATGACCGCAAAAACGCATGTGTTCAACATAGAGACGATGTTGGACACCTCATGAAATTCAATGAAGCTAAACTAGTTATTAAAGAAGACGACTTAAGACGGAGAAAATGCATTGAAGCTGCACTAATTTCTGTCAGTAACACTATAAAGCAAAATTCCGGTAGTTACAGTATTTCAAAATTACTAAGCAAGAGGATATTACCCATCATGGGAACTGGTGTTACTTGATGCCAGCAGGTCCCTCTCTTGCCTCACCTCCTTGGTTCCATTACTGCTACTACTACTACTACTACTACTACTACCACCTCTACCCACGCATCACCTCACCTGACTCCCGCCACTATATATATGTGTGTTTTCTTAGTTTTCTCTGTATTAGGACTGAAGAAGCCACTCGTGGTGAAACGTTTCCTTTAATAAATGTCCTGAACTGTACATAAGTGTCTTTTTCCACACAATGTCTCAATGGTTGTAAGAGTGCTCGGGTGTTGGCAAGAGGTGTTGGGTTAAAATATAAAGGATCTAACACAAAGTGGGAGTTGTCACATTTGTTTTTTGCTGATGACACTGTGCTTTTGTGAGATTGTGAAGGGAAGGAAGTTTCAGTGGTTGATGGACGAATTTGGGAGAGTATTTAAAAGAAGGATAGTAAAGATGAACATAGGAAAGAGCAAACTTTGGGCAATCCTGACAACAAATAATGTACATAAACACAGCAATTTATTTTCTAGTCCAGCAATCTTCCTTTGACTAATTTTTCTAATGTTTCGTGTAAGCAATTTGCTAATATTTATAAATCCAACAAATTATGTTAATTTTTACCATATTGTAGACTCAAACGAAACTGAATTGAATATTATAAAGTTATTATTAATTGTTACGAGTGAACTCAGGTTCACACATACAACACACTCACCTTACTATCTGTATCTTCTAAAATTGAGGGAGTGGCTAGATACAATATTATTGTTTGAGAGATGGATGAAGAGGACTGCATACACTGGTAGCAGTTTAAATACACACAACTATTTATGTTATTACAATGGTAGATTTAATGATAAGAAATGTATACAAGGTCAAATTGACGAATTTATTAATATAGTCGCCGGGTGTTGAGTAGCAAGTAACTCCTCAGCACAAAGAGTTTAATTAAACTAGCTGAGGGTCCAACATAGAACTAGCACACTTGTACCCTTAAGGAACAGGAGATAATGATAAATAGGTATGTAAATCCCGTCTGTGGCGTCGCTGTGGCGTCGCTGTGGTGTCGCTGTGGCGTCGCTGTGGCGTCGCTGTGGCGACATAGTAATACTGCATGCAGATCACCCATTTTTCTCCTAAGAAAAATTCACACATATTCTGAGTAAGAATCACCATATTCAAAGTAAGAATCAACATATCCAAAGTAAGAATCACCATATCCAAAGTAAGAATCAATATATCCAAAGTAAGAATCACTATATCTAAAGTAAGAATCACCATATTCAAAATAAGAATCACCATATCCAAAGTAAGAATCACCATATTCAAAGCAAGAATCACCATATCCAAAGTAAGAATCACCATATTCAAAGCAAGAATCACCATATCCAAAGTAAGAGTCACCATATTCAAAGTAAGAATCACCATATCCAAAGTAAGAATCACCATATTTAAAGTAAGAATCACCATAATCAAAGTAAGAGTCACCATATTCAAAGCAAGAATCACCATATCCAAAGTAAGAATCACCATATTCAAAGTAAGAATCATCATATCCAAAGTAAGAATTACCATATTCAAAGTAAGAATCACCATAATCAAAGTAAGAGTCACCATATTCAAAGCAAGAATCACCATATCCAAAGTAAGAATCACCATATTCAAAGTAAGAATCACCATATCCAAAGTAAGAATCACCATATTCAAAGTAAGAATCACCATAATCAAAGCAAGAATCACCATATCCAAAGTAAGAATCACCATATTCAAAGTAAGAATCATCATATCCAAAGTAAGAATTACCATATTCAAAGTAAGAATCACCATAATCAAAGTAAGAGTCACCATATTCAAAGCAAGAATCACCATATCCAAAGTAAGAATCACCATATTCAAAGTAAGAATCACCATATCCAAAGTAAGAATCACCATATTCAAAGTAAGAAACACCATAATCAAAGCAAGAATCACCATATCCAAAGTAACAATCACCATATTAAAAGTAGGAATCACCATATTCAAAGCAAGAATCACCATATGCAAAGTAAGAATCACCATATCCAAAGTAAGAATCACCATATCCAAAGTAGGAATCGCCATATTCAAAGCAAGAATCACCATATCCAAAGTAAGAATCACCATATCCAAAGTACGAATCACTATATCCAAAGTAGGAATCGCCATATTCAAAGCAAGAATCACCATATCCAAAGTAAGAATCACCATATCCGAAGTAAGAATCACAATATCCAAAGTAAGAATCACCATATCCAAAGTAAGAATCACCATATCCAAAGCAATAATCACAATATCCAAAGTAAGAATCACCATGTCCAAAGTAAGAATCACCATATTCAAAGTAAGAATCACCATATTCAAAGTAAGAATCACCATATTCAAAGTAAGAATCACCATATCCAAAGCAAGAATCACCATATTCAAAGTAAGAATCACAATATCCAAAGTAAGAATCACCATATTCAAAGTAAGAATCACCATATACAAAGTAAGAATCACCATATCCGAGGTTGGAATCACCATATCCAAAGTAAGAATCACAATATCCAAAGTAAGAATCACCATATCCAAAGTAAGAATCACCATATCCAAAGTAAGAATCACCATATCCAAAGTAAGAATCACCATATTCAAAGTAAGAATCACCATATCCAAAGTAAGAATCACCATATCCAAAGTAAGAATCACCATATCCAAAGTACGAATCACCATATCCAAAGTAAGAATCACCATAATCAAAGTAAGAATCACCTTATTCAAAGTAAGAATCACCATATCCAAAGTAGGAATCGCCATATTCAAAGCAAGAATCACCATATCCAAAGTAAGAATCACCATATCCAAAGTAAGAATCACTATATCCAAAGTAGGAATCGCCATATTCAAAGCAAGAATCACCATATCCAAAGTAAGAATCACCATATCCGAAGTAAGAATCACAATATCCAAAGGAAGAATCACCATATCCAAAGTAAGAATCACTATATCCAAAGTAATAATCACAATATCCAAAGTAAGAATCACCATGTCCAAAGAAAGAATCACCATATTCAAAGTAAGAATCACCACATCCAAAGTAAGAATCACCATATTCAAAGTAAGAATCACCATATCCAAAGCAAGAATCACCATATTCAAAGTAAGAATCACAATATCCAAAGTAAGAATCACCATATTCAAAGTAAGAATCACCATATTCAAAGTAAGAATCACCATATTCAAAGTAAGAATCACCATATCCAAAGTAAGAATCACCATATTCAAAGTAAGAATCACCATATCCAAAGTAAGAATCACCATATCCGAAGTTGGAATCACCATATCCAAAGTAAGAATCACAATATCCTAAGTAAGAATCACCATATCCAAAGTAAGAATCACCATATCTAAAGTAAGAATCACCATATCCAAAGTAAGAATCACCATATCCGAAGTTGGAATCACCATATCCAAAGTAAGAATCACAATATCCAAAGTAAGAATCACAATATCCAAAGTAAGAATCACCATATCCAAAGTAAGAAACACCATATCCAAAGTACGAATCACCATATCCAAAGTAAGAATCACCATATTCAAAGTAAGAATCACCTTATTCAAAGTAAGAATCACCATATCCAAAGTAAGAATCACCATATTCAAAGTAAGAATCACCATATGCAAAGTAAGAGTCACCATATCCAAAGTAAGAATCACCATATTCAAAGTAAGAATCATCATATCCAAAGTAAGAATCACCATATTCAAAGTAAGAATCACCATATCCAAAGTAAGAATCACCATATCCGAAGTTGGAATCACCATATCCAAATTAAGAATCACAATATCCAAAGTAAGAATCACCATATCCAAAGTAAGAATCACCATATCCAAAGTAGGAATCACCATATTTAAAGTAAGAATCACCATATCCAAAGTAAGAATCACAATATCCAAAGTAAGAATCACCATATCCAAAGTAAGAATCACCATATCCAAAGTAAGAATCACCATATATAAAGTAAGAATCACCATATCCAAAGTAAGAATCACCATATCCAAAGTAAGAATCACCATATCCAAAGTAAGAATCACAATATCCAAAGTAAGAATCACCATATCCAAAGTAAGAATCACCATATCCAAAGTAAGAATCACCATATCCAAAGTAAGAATCACCATATCCAAAGTAAGAATCACCATATTCAAAGTAAGAATCACCATATCCAAAGTAGGAATCACCATATCCAAAGTAAGAATCACCGTATCCAAGGTAAGAATTACCATATCCAAAGCAAGAATCACCATATCCGAAGTTGGAATCACCATATTCAAAGTAAGAATCACCATATCCGAAGTAAGAATCACCATATCCAAAGTAAGAATCACCATATTCAAAGTAAGAATCACCATATCCAAAGTAAGAATCACCATATCCAAAGTAAGAATCACCATATCCAAAGTAAGAATCACCATATCCAAAGTAAGAATCACCATATCCAAAGTAAGAATCACCATATTCAAAGTAAGAATCACCATATCCAAAGTAAGAATCACCATATTCAAAGTAAGAATCACCATATCCGAAGTTGGAATCACCATATTCAAAGTAAGAATCACCATATCCGAAGTAAGAATCACCATATCCAAAGTAAGAATCACCATATTCAAAGTAAGAATCACCATATCCAGAGTAAGAATCACCATATCCAAAGTAAGAATCACCATATCCAAAGTAAGAATCACCATATCCAAAGTAAGAATCACCATATCCAAAGTAAGATTCACCATATTCAAAGTAAGAATCACCATATCCAAAGTAAGAATCACCATATCCGAAGTTGGAATCACCATATCCAAAGTAAGAATCACCATATCCAAAGCAAGAATCACCATATCCAAAGTAAGAATCACCATATCCAAAGTAAGAATCACCATATCCAAAGTAAGAATCACCATATCCAAAGTAAGAATCACCATATCCAAAGTAAAAATCACCATATCCAAAGTAAGAATCACCATATCCAAAGCAAGAATCACCATATCCGAAGTTGGAATCACCATATTCAAAGTCAGAATCACCATATCCGAAGTTGGAATCACCATATTCAAAGTAAGAATCACCATATCGAAAGCAAGAATCACCATATCCTAAGTTGGAATCACCATATCTGAAGCAAGAATCACCATATCCGAAGTTGGAATCACAATATTCAAAGTAAGAATCACCATATCCAAAGTAAGAATCACCATATTGAAAGTAAGAATCACCATATTCAAAGTAAGAATCACCATATCCGAAGTTAGAATCACCATATTCAAAGTAAGAATCTCACCCACATTAGCGGGGTGACGCTCCTCCTTAAGACTTTCTGTCTCATTACTAAAGTTAATTTATATATTTACATACAATTATTATCTAGTAACTGAAGAACTCTTATTAATTATATAATTATTATAATCATGGGGAAGCGCTAAACCCATAGGATCATATAGCGCATGTGGGGGAGGGGGGGATGTGGAAGGCATTCAGGCTGAACTCGGGGAACTGGAGCACAGATCCAATTCCCTAAATCGAGAGCCCCTCACCAACATCAAGGAACCTCCCTTGAGGGGATTAATTATAATAACAATATTAGAAGATCAATTTTTCTTCTGAATACTAACGCCATCAGTATTCCGATAATGAGTAATTGTAACATGAATATCTAATTACCTAATATTCTAATTAGATGGAACAAATGGCCATCAAATGGGAACAATATTATAAGCTAGCGTGAGCAGCTCTTCTGGCTTATTCATATCAATAACAGCATTGTATTAATTGTTCTATACCATAATGTAGTTAGATTGATCGTAATTCTCAATCATGTTAAATTTTTCCTAAATAATGCGCAAGACTCTGTTCCTTAACTATTTAACAAAAGAGACCTCCAATGAAATACTTGCTTCGTGAAAAATATTCCTGCCCACAGTCACTGGGTAGTGGCATAAGTAAGCAAAGGTGGATAACAGGTTGTATAGTAATTTATTTTCATTATAGTGATTAATTTTGCAAGTGCTGCCATCCATTAATCTATGTAAGACTCATTAACGAAAATGATCGTCATCGTACAGTAGAGAATTTAGTTTTTATACTGATAAATTTTCTGTCTCATAAACACGCTAAGATAACAGGGATATCTTGCTACTCCTACTTACACTTTGGTCACACTTCACAGACACGCACATGCATATATATATATACATACATCTAGGTTTTCCTCCTTTTTCTAAATAGCTCTTGTTCTTTTTTATTTCTTCTATTGTCCATGGGGAAGTGGAAAAGAATCTTTCCTCCGTAAGCCATGCGTGTCGTATGAGGCGACTAAAATGCCGGGAGCAATGGGCTAGTAACCCCTTCTCCTGTATACAATTACTAAAAAAGAGAAGAAGAAAAACTTTATAAAACTGGGTTGCTTAAATGTGCGTGGATGTAGTGCGGATGACAAGAAACAGATGATTGCTGATGTTATGAATGAAAAGAAGTTGGATGTCCTGGCCCTAAGCGAAACAAAGCTGAAGGGGGTAGGAGAGTTTCAGTGGGGGGAAATAAATGGGATTAAATCTGGAGTATCTGAGAGAGTTAGAGCAAAGGAAGGGGTAGCAGTAATGTTAAATGATCAGTTATGGAAGGAGAAAAGAGAATATGAATGTGTAAATTCAAGAATTATGTGGATTAAAGTAAAGGTTGGATGCGAGAAGTGGGTCATAATAAGCGTGTATGCACCTGGAGAAGAGAGGAATGCAGAGGAGAGAGAGAGATTTTGGGAGATGTTAAGTGAATGTATAGGAGCCTTTGAACCAAGTGAGAGAGTAATTGTGGTAGGGGACTTGAATGCTAAAGTAGGAGAAACTTTTAGAGAGGGTGTGGTAGGTAAGTTTGGGGTGCCAGGTGTAAATGATAATGGGAGCCCTTTGATTGAACTTTGTATAGAAAAGGGTTTAGTTATAGGTAATACATATTTTAAGAAAAAGAGGATAAATAAGTATACACGATATGATGTAGGGCGAAATGACAGTAGTTTGTTGGATTATGTATTGGTAGATAAAAGACTGTTGAGTAGACTTCAGGATGTACATGTTTATAGAGGGGCCACAGATATATCAGATCACTTTCTAGTTGTAGCTACACTGAGAGTAAAAGGTAGATGGGATACAAGGAGAATAGAAGCATCAGGGAAGAGAGAGGTGAAGGTTTATAAACTAAAAGAGGAGGCAGTTAGGGTAAGATATAAACAGCTATTGGAGGATAGATGGGCTAATGAGAGCATAGGCAATGGGGTCGAAGAGGTATGGGGTAGGTTTAAAAATGTAGTGTTAGAGTGTTCAGCAGAAGTTTGTGGTTACAGGAAAGTGGGTGCGGGAGGGAAGAGGAGCGATTGGTGGAATGATGATGTAAAGAGAGTAGTAAGGGAGAAAAAGTTAGCATATGAGAAGTTTTTACAAAGTAGAAGTGATGCAAGGAGGGAAGAGTATATGGAGAAAAAGAGAGAAGTTAAGAGAGTGGTGAAGCAATGTAAAAAGAGAGCAAATGAGAGAGTGGGTGAGATGTTATCAACAAATTTTGTTGAAAATAAGAAAAAGTTTTGGAGTGAGATTAACAAGTTAAGAAAGCCTAGAGAACAAATGGATTTGTCAGTTAAAAATAGGAGAGGAGAGTTATTAAATGGAGAGTTAGAGGTATTGGGAAGATGGAGGGAATATTTTGAGGAATTGTTAAATGTTGATGAAGATAGGGAAGCTGTGATTTCGTGTATAGGGCAAGGAGGAATAACATCTTGTAGGAGTGAGGAAGAGCCAGTTGTGAGTGTGGGGGAAGTTCGTGAGGCAGTAGGTAAAATGAAAGGGGGCAAGGCAGCCGGGATTGATGGGATAAAGATAGAAATGTTAAAAGCAGGTGGGGATATAGTTTTGGAGTGGTTGGTGCAATTATTTAATAAATGTATGGAAGAGGGTAAGGTACCTAGGGATTGGCAGAGAGCATGCATAGTTCCTTTGTATAAAGGCAAAGGGGATAAAAGAGAGTGCAAAAATTATAGGGGGATAAGTCTGTTGAGTGTACCTGGTAAAGTGTATGGTAGAGTTATAATTGAAAGAATTAAGAGTAAGACGGAGAATAGGATAGCAGATGAACAAGGAGGCTTTAGGAAAGGTAGGGGGTGTGTGGACCAGGTGTTTACAGTGAAACATATAAGTGAACAGTATTTAGATAAGGCTAAAGAGGTCTTTGTGGCATTTATGGATTTGGAAAAGGCGTATGACAGGGTGGATAGGGGGGCAATGTGGCAGATGTTGCAAGTGTATGGTGTAGGAGGTAGGTTACTGAAAGCAGTGAAGAGTTTTTACAAGGATAGTGAGGCTCAAGTTAGAGTATGTAGGAAAGAGGGAAATTTTTTCCCAGTAAAAGTAGGCCTCAGACAAGGATGTGTGATGTCACCGTGGTTGTTTAATATATTTATAGATGGGGTTGTAAGAGAAGTAAATGCGAGGGTCTTGGCAAGAGGCGTGGAGTTAAAAGATAAAGAATCACACACAAAGTGGGAGTTGTCACAGCTGCTCTTTGCTGATGACACTGTGCTCTTGGGAGATTCTGAAGAGAAGTTGCAGAGATTGGTGGATGAATTTGGTAGGGTGTGCAAAAGAAGAAAATTAAAGGTGAATACAGGAAAGAGTAAGGTTATGAGGATAACAAAAAGATTAGGTGATGAAAGATTGAATATCAGATTGGAGGGAGAGAGTATGGAGGAGGTGAACGTATTCAGATATTTGGGAGTGGACGTGTCAGCGGATGGGTCTATGAAAGATGAGGTGAATCATAGAATTGATTAGGGAAAAAGAGTGAGTGGTGCACTTAGGAGTCTGTGGAGACAAAGAACTTTGTCCTTGGAGGCAAAGAGGGGAATGTATGAGAGTATAGTTTTACCAACGCTCTTATATGGGTGTGAAGCGTGGGTGATGAATGTTGCAGCGAGGAGAAGGCTGGAGGCAGTGGAGATGTCGTGTCTGAGGGCAATGTGTGGTGTGAATATAATGCAGAGAATTCGTAGTTTGGAAGTTAGGAGGAGGTGTGGGATTACCAAAACTGTTGTCCAGAGGGCTGAGGAAGGGTTGTTGAGGTGGTTCGGACATGTAGAGAGAATGGAGCGAAACAGAATGACTTCAAGAGTGTATCAGTCTGTAGTGGAAGGAAGGCGGGGTAGGGGTCGGCCTAGGAAGGGTTGGAGGGAGGGGGTAAAGGAGGTTTTGTGTGCGAGGGGCTTGGACTTCCAGCAGGCATGCGTGAGCGTGTTTGATAGGAGTGAATGGAGACAAATGGTTTTTAATACTTGACGTGCTGTTGGAGTGTGAGCAAAGTAACATTTATGAAGGGATTCAGGGAAACCGGCAGGCCGGACTTGAGTCCTGGAGATGGGAAGCACAGTGCCTGCACTCTGAAGGAGGGGTGTTAATGTTGCAGTTTAAAAACTGTAGTGTAAAGCACCCTTCTGGCAAGACAGTGATGGAGTGAATGATGGTGAAAGTTTTTCTTTTTCGGGCCACCCTGCCTTGGTGGGAATCGGCCAGTGTGATAATAAAAAAAAAAAAAAATTACAAACTTGCAGCTGTTATGCAGCATCTGCTCCTTTTAAATTCCGATCTTATCTATGTTATTAATGCAAACCCATTACTGGGAGGGGCTGGGTGGTGACGTGTACTTAGCTCAGTGAAGACCTGTTTGTGTGCTCTTGAGTGGTGACCTGTACTTTGAGTGCTGACCTGTACTTAACTCTGTGGGGATAGCCAGGTTAGATACATGGATAGGGCATTCTGCTTGAAGGACAGGAGTAGGAGACAAAGGGTATGCTTTCCTGGGGCTGGGATGGAGGACATTGTTAGCCGGCTTGACAACATCATGAACGGTAATGGGATCAATCCTATTATTTGCCTCAGTGCTGGAGGCAATGATGTAGGCAAGCGTAGAAGTGAGGATTTAGTTAGAAAGTTCAGGACAGCTATAGACATGATTAGGAAGAAGGGGGGGGCGCCCTGTTATATGTGTCATTTTGCCAAGAAGAGGTGTTGGTAATGAATGGTTGTCCAGAGCAATTGGTATTAATTGTTGGCTGGATAAACACTGTAAGGATAATGCAGTACCATTCATTGACAACTGGGACAACTTCTATGGCCGAAATGACATGTATGCCAGGGATGGGGTTCACTTATCCAGGGCAGGTGTGGGTTTTCTTGCTAACTCAGTTGAGGGGGTTGTTAGGACTTTAAACTAGGATTAGTTAGAGGTATGGGTTTTGAAATGATTAATAATGAATATGGATATATTGACTTAGAACATAAGAACATAAGAATGTAGGAACACTGCATAAGGCCTACTGGCCCATACGAGGCAGGTCCTTATCAAAACGACATCTGATATTGGGAATCTTAATAGTAACTGTCATGGAGTTACTCTGGGTAATGATAATTTCAGAAATTGTGTAAAAACAAAGATGAATAGTAAAAATGTGCAGAAGAAAAAACATATGATGGTATTTTATGCTAACAGTCGAAGTGCAAGAAATAAAATTAATGAACTACGTTTGGTAGCATATGCTGGGAACTTTGATATCATTGCATTAACTGAAACGTGGTATGATTTAAAGAGTCGGGATATGACTGCTGAGTGTAATATTCAGGGATTTAAGTTATTCAATGTGGATAGATGTAACGGGAAGGGGGGAGGAGTTGCATTGTATGTTCGAGAAAATATTAATTGTTGCATAAAAAAAGGTATAAAAATAGATGGAGCAGTAACAGAGTCTGTTTGGGTAGAGTTCGTGGAGGGTCAAGAAAAACTAATTCTAGGTGTAATATACCGACCTCCAGGCTTGGATCACGATAGAGGGAGACTTCTTTGGGACGAAATTGTTAGGGCTTCTGGACACAGTAACATAGTCATAGTAGGGGACTTTAACTTTAGCCAAATTGACTGGAATTCTTTGACAGGTAATCTAGAGTCCAGTGACTTCATGGAAACAGTTCAGGACTGTTTTCTGAAACAGAGTGTAACTGAACCTACCAGGGGTAATAATTTGCTAGACCTAGTCTTGTCAAATAAGGAAACACTCGTGAATAATCTGGAGATCACTGAAGAGCTTGGCGCAAGTGATCACAAATCCATCACCTTTAGCATTAATTGGGAATGCAAGAATAATGATAATACAGTAAAAATCCCCGATTTTCGTTCTGCCGATTATAATGCACTTAGGGAACATCTGTCTAATCTTGATTGGGGTTATCTAGCTAATGATTTTATTGACGATAATCATACTTATGAATATGAAGGGATCTGCTTTTATGATTGTTTTCTTAATAATGTACACAGTGCCCAGAGTATATACATTCCCCAGAGAGAAATTAGGTCTAATAATAACGATCCCAAATGGGTTAACAGGAGGCTAAAGCATCTATTAGGGGAGAAAAGGGGAATTTATAGGCGCATCAGAAGAGGAGAGGTTAACCTTACTGACCAATATGTTCAGCTTAAAAGAGAAGTAAAAGAGGCGATTAGAAAGGCTAAACGTGACTATGAAATTAGAGTTGCTAATGAATCAAAGACTAATCCAAAGGGGTTCTTTCAAGTGTATAGGACGAAGGTGAAGGAAAAAGTAGGACCTCTGAAATCTGGGAATGGACAGCTGACGGATAATGAACTGGAAATGTGTTCCTTATTTAATGACTATTTTTTGTCAGTTTTTACACAGGAAGATGTAAATGAGATTCCAGTAATTAACAATTATTTAGTTCCTGATGAATTTAAGTTAACTAATATTACTGTCACGAGGGACATGGTTATTAAACAGATAGACAAACTGAAACAAAATAAGTCCCCAGGACCCGATGAGTTGTTTTCAAGGGTACTTAAGGAATGCAAGATGGAGCTTAGTCAGCCATTAACGAGTGTATTCAATGCGTCCATCCTTACCAGTGTTGTGCCAGAGATGTGGAAGATGGCTAATGTGGTTCCTATATTCAAATCAGGGGATAAGTCCACTCCTTCAAATTACCGTCCAATAAGCCTGACATCTATAGTGGGCAAGTTATTAGAATCAATTATAGCTGACATTACCAGAAGTCACCTTGAAGAGCATAACTTGATAAATGAATCTCAGCATGGATTCACGAGAGGTCGTTCCTGCCTGACAAACTTACTGACGTTCTTCAATAGAACATTTGAGGCAGTTGACAGTGATAAGGAATATGATATTGTTTATTTGGATTTTAGTAAAGCCTTCGACAGAGTACCTCACAAGAGACTCTTAAGAAAAGTGGCAGCTCATGGTATAGGAGGTAAAGTTCTAGCATGGATTGAGGCATGGCTTACCAATAGAAAGCAGAGAGTTACCATTAATGGAGTGAAATCTGAATGGGGATTAGTCACTAGTGGCGTTCCACAAGGATCAGTTTTAGGCCCTCTCTTGTTCATAATTTACATTAATGACCTTGATGAAGGGATTACTAGTGACATGAGTAAGTTTGCTGATGATACAAAGATAGGCCGTATAATTCACTCTGAGGAGGATATCAATGAACTCCAGGACGATTTGAACAAATTAATGTCTTGGTCTGAGAAATGGCAGATGAAGTTTAATGTGGATAAGTGTAAGGTACTTGCCCTTGGTAATGAAAATAACCCTCGAAGCTATAATCTAGGTGAAGTAGAGCTTGGTCATACAGAATGTGAAAAAGACTTGGGAGTCATGGTAAGCAGAAATCTAAAGCCAAGACAGCAGTGCCTCAGTGTGCGCAACAAGGCCAACAGATTACTTGGATTTATCTCAAGAAGTATAAGTAACAGAAGTCCAAAAGTTATTTTGCAGCTCTATACATCACTAGTGAGGCCTCATTTAGATTATGCTGCTCAGTTTTGGTCCCCTTACTACAGGATGGACATAGACTCATTAGAGAACATACAGAGAAGAATGACTAAAATGATTTACTGTGTAAGGAACCTCCCGTATGAAGATAGACTTAAAGCCTTAAATCTCCACTCTCTGGAGAGGCGTAGAATGAGGGGAGATATCATTGAAGTGTATAAGTGGATGACGGGCATAAACAAGGGAGACATTAATAAAGTACTGAGGGTGTCGAACCAGGTAAGAACCAGGAATAATGGATTTAAGTTGGATAAGTTTAGATTTAGAAAGGACATAGGTAAGTACTGGTTTTCTAACAGAGTTGTAGATGCGTGGAACAGTCTTCCCAGTGGGGTGATAGAGGCTAGGACCTTGGGTAGCTTTAAGAAGAGACTGGACAAATATATGAGCGGGAGGGGCTGGGTTTGATTGGTGTTGGGGGGTGTGGGAGTTGTTTCTTGAGTAGCTTTAGGTAGATGTCGTTTTGATAAGGACCTGCCTCGTATGGGCCAGTAGGCCTTCTGCAGTGTTCCTACATTCTTATGTTCTTATGTTCTTATGACAAGGGTGATGGACTGATTACATCGTCTTCACATCTCTACTGTTCCTGCCTACTTTCTGTATTCGACCTAAGAAGCCTACTGTGTAGGCGAAACGTTTCGGAATAAAGTTGCCTACTGTTGCCTATGTGTCTTACCTACCAGTGCTATCTAAACTGAACTACCTCCCCCAAGATGCGACCCAGACTAACACATGTCAACCTGGTAAGACACATAGGCAACAGTTAGGCATCTTTAATCCGAAACATCTCGCCTACACAATAGGCTTGTTAAGTAGCCTTCTTCAGAAGCCTTATGTGTAGGCGAAACATTTCGGATTAAGATGCCTGACTGTTGCCTATGTGTCTTACCAACCTGTCGGTATTGTATACTATTTTGATACTCACATGTGAACCTATTTGCCACGAGGTTAACAGAGGTGAGATGTATTAGAAGACATGTTGGTAGAAAAATCAGATCATACACCAGTTTATATCAGAAATGTTGTTTCGAATTAATTCTGTTACGAAACAGATGATTGTAATAAAGTTGGTAGAATTACCGACAATATGTAAAGTAAAAGGACACAAGTGCAACTAATGTGACATTTATTGTGGCAACGTTTCGCTCTCCAGGAGCTTTATCAAGCCATTACAAACAATACATGGACACAGAGGGTATATAAAGGCTCAGAGTGAGGTGAATACTAGTGAGGTACCATTCCGATGTTCACTAGTGGTAGTAGTAGTAGTAGTAGTGGTAGTGACAAAAGCAATTAATTCGTACATGAGTAAAAGGATATAAAAGCTATTACTTGGGTAACATAAAAATAGGTTGGACAAATATAAACTGGAATGAGGCAGGTTGTTTCAGTGTTCACTCTCTATTACAACCTAGGCTTTCAAATGGCCTGTTAACCCAGGTGTAATGGGAGCAAATAAACACAGTAGAAAAAGTTTAAACTTATATTATCCTTCACCAAATTTAGAACAGCAATATGTACACTATGTACAGTAATAAATATAGTGCACGTCACGGTAAGCAAGGCAGAAATAGAAGCCACAAGAAAGCAGACCGTGCTTCAACCAGCTCTAGAATGGGAATGACAAGGGCAGACAGGAGAGCGGTATCCACATAACCTCTGCGATTGTCAATCCCACCTTCTTATTGGCTAGAACCTGGTCACTAGTTGAACGATGGGGCCCCATCATCAACTCTTAGCAACCTGGTTCGCTGGTTGGGGGAGATAGCCTGTAAATGAGGGTGTGTCCATGCGCCGAATAAAGGTTACGTACTCTTTGCATGCCACACCCCCACCCCCGAGAAGGCTCAGGATTAGGCTGCCACCTCCCAGTGGTAACCGTGCCGCCATGGCACAAAATAATGGGACCGCCTATCCTCTCCACCATCCAACTCTTAGATAGAGCTCAGCTTTCCTAGTGCCTGAAAGCCAAACCCTAAACTCAGAGTGAGACAGCAGGCAGATAAGCCAACATAGGTCCAAGATACAAGCGGACGGTAGCCCGTATCCCCTCACTAAAAAAAACCCCCACATCAGGGGATAAAAAAAAGAGCTTGAAAGGGGGGTTACCACAAATACATCCTAACCTAAATAAAATATTAAACTAGACTCTTGACAAAGAGTCTGCCAACACATTTTCTTTGCCGGCAATATATTTAATAAAAATATTGTAGGGCTGCAGCCTGAGAGTCCAACGCATAAGCCTTGTGTTGTGATTCTTCATGGCTTGGAGATAGACTAACGGGTTGTGATCACTGTAGACTGTGACCACCTGCGATGTTTGGCCCACATAAACATCGAAATGCTCCAAAGCCATTACCAGCGCGAGGGCTTCTTTTTCAATGGTAGAGTAAGCTCTCTGATGTGGCTGGAACTTGGCTGAAAAGTATGCGATTGGCTGCAGCTCCTTGTTCCCGATTTGTAATAGTACCGCCCCAACCCCAGACTCACAAGCATCAACCTGTAATGAAAAAGGTTTGGAGAAGTCTGGAGACAAGAGAATGGGTGCAGAGCACAATAATCTTTTTGCTTTATTAAAAGCAGTGTTACAATCTGACGTCCAATTAAAGGGAACTTTATGACTGGTAAGAGAGGTAAGAGGGGCTACAATATCTGAGAAATTCTTACAGAATCTTCTGTAAAATCCTATCATGCCTAGGAAACGTTGAAGAGATTTCCTATCATGAGGAACTGGATATTCTTTAATCGAAAGAACTTTAGCAAGTTTAGGTGCAACTTTACCACTACCTACTTCATGGCCTAGAAAAGTGACAGTGGCCTGGCCAAAGGAAGATTTAGACAAATTAACTGTTAATTGGGAATTCTTAAAGGTCTCAAACAGAGCTTTAAGTCTAAGTAGGTGTTGATCCCAAGTATCAGACACCACAACAATATCATCTAGGTATGCTGCCGTGCCTTCAAGTCCTTTAATAGCCTGATGGACGAGTTTCTGGAATGAAGAGGGGGAATTTTTCATTCCGAAGGGGGTAACTGTATACTGATAATGACCTCCTGGAATCACGAAGGCAGAGATTTCCTTCGCCTTATCTGTCAAAGGTACCTGATAGTAACCTTTAAGGAGATCTAATTTGGACACAAAAGTAGCCTTACCCACAAAGTCAATTACGTCATCCAGACGAGGAAGAGGGTAAGCATCTGTAATTGTGACCTCGTTCACTTTACGGTAGTCTGTGCACATACGAAACCCTCCATCAGCCTTTTTTACTAGGATGCACGGTGAAGCCCATGGACTAGACGACTCCTCCACTAAACCATGTTCTAACAAGAAGTCTACTTCCTGCTGAAGTAACCTTTGCTTTTCAGGATTAGCTCTGTAGGGGGAGAGTTTAATTGGTTTAGATTTTCCCACATCTACATCATGGTAACCTAACGTACATTTTTTCGGCACATCCGAAAAAATATTAGGATATGACTGTAGAAGCTCAGTTAAATTGGTTGCTTGTATTTCAGATAATCCATCCATTAACGGGCTAGGATCCTTGAGGAGGACAGAATTTGAAAGTTTAGTATTAATTTCAGAGATAGAGTGCAAAGAGTCAGAGTCGTCCTCAGAGGTAGAGGACAGAGTCATTACTGGGACTTTATCTGGTGTATGAAAGGCCTTGATTTGATTTATGTGGTAAGTTTTTTGTTTTTGAGGTCTTATCAATGGGAGCTACCACATAATTTAAATCAGATAATCTACTTACTATCTGCATAGGTCCCGTAAATCTAGCTTTCAAGGTGTGGCCAGGTATAGGTTCCTGCACCAACACCTTGTCTCCTGGATGGAAGGAGCGGAATTGTGCACTTTTGTCATACCTCTGTTTCATCTTACTTTGAGCTGTCTTTAGGTTAGCCGTGGCCAACTCACGTGCCACCTGCAACCTTGAAGACGGGTTGTAGAGTGCTGAGCTTACGTCTTCTCCCATCCATCCTTCTTTGAGCACCCGAAGAGGACCTCGTACATTGTGCCCAAAGATCAGCTCAAACGGACTATACCCTGTAGACTCTTGCACCGTCTCTCGTACTGAGAACAGCAACAATGGTAGAGATTCATCCCAATCTGTCGGAAAGTGCATGCAAAAACTTCTCATCATTGTTTTTAATGTTTGGTGGAATCTTTCCAAGGCGCCTTGGGACTGAGGGTGATAGGCAGTGGATAAGTTGTGAATTATCCCTAACCTAGTTAATACTTCCCTAAATGCTTTGGCAGTGAAGTTAGTACCTTGATCACTTTGTATAGTTTTAGGAATGCCAAAACAAGAAATGAATTTTGTTAAAGCTTTGAGAATAGCTTTAGTATTGATACTACGCATTGGGATCGCTTCAGGATATCTGGTTACTTTATCCATAATTGTAAATAAATACTGATTTCCAGACTTTGACTTAGGTAGTGGACCTACACAATCTATAATTAAATCTGCAAAAGGTTCTCCATCAGCAGGTATGGGTTGGAGAGGTGCAGGTTTAATGGAATGTCCAGGTTTTCCAACTTGCTGACATTCTCGGCAACACCTAATATGATTCTTCACATCTTTCTTTAATGTTGGCCAATAAAATTCTTTTGTGATTCTATACAAGGTTTTTGTAATTCCTAAGTGACCTCCTGATGACGTATTATGAGCTATATTTAATATCTGAGGTCTATACTTGGTTGGAACCACTAACCTGTCGTATAATTGCCGGCCCTCTTTCTCCTTACCAGTCTCAGTGCAAACCAAATAATCATTTTTAACTTCATACTTGACTGGATGACCCCAAGAGGATTTACCCATGGCTGCCTCAAAAGCGAATTTTAAAGAAGGGTCCTTTCGTTGTTCCTCCCGGAAGGACAGTCCCTCGGGCATGGAAACAGAGACATCTGGCAATCCTGCAACCTGGGAATAGGAAGGCTTGATCGGGGTCTGTTCACTTGATCTACGAGGCTCTGGCCAGTTTTCCTCGTAAAACAATGTGGCTATTCCGAGATCGGAGTCGTCCAAGGATAGGTCAACATTCTCTCCAGACAACCCTTGGGAAGTTGCCCGAGTTATGGCCAACACCGGAGAAGCATTAATCATTATAGGTTCAGGACACGAAGTAACAGTAGTAATGTTATTACCCAGTAATAACATGGCATTTTTCATGGGAAATCCTTTTGAGATACCTACAGTCAAGTACCCAGTGTAATATTTGCACTGTACATAAATTTTATGCAAAGGAACAGAATATATAGTTCCTCCATAGGCTTCCAATAAAACTGATGAATTCAAGGAAGTATTCTCTGAAAGGGGTAATATTCCTTCTCTGACAAGTGAGCAATATGCTCCAGTATCTCTAAAGGTATTTACTTTAGTTGGTTCTGAGTTTTCCTGAAGGGAAATAAGACTTTCGCAATAATAAGGGGCCATACCTTTTTCTACTTCTCTAGGGGACATGTTACTAGGGATATTAGAGATTTTCCCGATGGGTTGAGGTTTTTGGGGGCAGTTGGAACTGATATGACCTACTTTATTACACCTGAAGCAGACGACAGGCTTGCCCTTTACTCCCTGATGACGTTGCAAGTGGTGTCGTTCTGGCTGGTGCCTCTCTGGATATTGTTGTCGAGATGCTCCATAAGTAGTTTGCCTCTCCGCAGGGGGACCATATGTTGAGAAGCGTGGCTCACCAGGTGACTTGGTTGGATGTCGTAGACGCTCTCCCTCCGGCTTCATTCTCCAATGTTGTCGATCTCTGCTCACGCCAGACTGTTGAAAAGAGAGACGGGACCGCTCGGACAAGGAGCGGTTCGTTTCGAAGGTATCAGCCAACCTGGCCGCCTCCAATGCAGTGGTTAAGTCACGATCCTGCAGAAAGACACGAACCTCTGGTCCCACAGACTCCAGCAGGTTATCAATCAGAATAAGCTGCACCAGCTCCTCAAAGTTAGAGACACCACTCGCTTTATACCAGCTGGTAAAAGCTTTGGTTTGCTGTCTCACAAAGTCCACCAGGGATTGACCAAGCTGCCGCCTGTTCAATTTGAAGGTCTTACGATATTTAGCTGGGATACATGTATATGCTCCCAACACTGTGGTCTTCACTACTTGATAATCAGAGAATTCAGCGTCAGTTAATACCGACGTAAATTCCTGTGCCTTACCCAATAATGCTGTATGAACCAACGCTGCCCAGTGCTGTTCCGGCCACCTCAAGGCTCGAGCCTGATTTTCGAAGCTTTCGAAAAATTGCTCTGGTTCGGCCTCATTGAAGCGGGGAACAAGCTGTACTGCTTTTTGTAAACTGAAATCGTTTACAGAATGCGAAAACTGCCTCCTTTCTCTTTCCCTATCAAATTCTTCCCTTGCGAATGCTCTCTGTTCCCTAGTTTGCTCAAGATTGATTTTTGCCAGCTGAAGTGCCAACGACGCTGATTCACCCTGAGACAACCCATGTGCACTATACTGACCATTTTGCTCCGTAGGTGTATCATCTTCCTCCTGCGAGAACATAGTAGTTTTTGCCCTAGCTCCCGTAGAGGGAGGAGTCTGATGTGCCATCTCTTCTTCAATAAGTATGTCAGCAATAAGTGAACGCAGTTGCGCAGCTGTAAGAGTGCGTTTATAGGGAATGCCAATGGAACGAGCAATTTGCCAACAACGCTGTAGGGACAATTTAGGTAGGTTATGCAAAGTATATGCCGACACCAGGCGTCTGACTCGTCTAGGTGGCATAAGTTATTCGCTATGCACAGTACGAATACCCCAACGTAACACGTTAATTTGCAGAACACGCTTAGCTATACACAGTACGATTGCAGAATACGCATACAAGCAAAGCCGACTGCACACAAGACTGACCGTAGCGAAGCGAGCACACTGAACAAGCTAGTAGCGAGCTGCTGAACGATCACACAATAGCAAGGCTGATAATAAGCAAATGACACGCAAAATTTGTAAAGCGAAGCGAAACAGCAAGCTACACAATGTTCCTGCTACAAGCTTCACCCTAAGCTCAACCGTTTCTCTAAGTCCAGCTCTCGGACAGGCTACCCATATTACAACCTAGGCTTTCAAATGGCCTGTTAACCCAGGTGTAATGGGAGCAAATAAACACAGTAGAAAAAGTTTAAACTTATATTATCCTTCACCAAATTTAGAACAGCAATATGTACACTATGTACAGTAATAAATATAGTGCACGTCACGGTAAGCAAGGCAGAAATAGAAGCCACAAGAAAGCAGACCGTGCTTCAACCAGCTCTAGAATGGGAATGACAAGGGCAGACAGGAGAGCGGTATCCACATAACCTCTGCGATTGTCAATCCCACCTTCTTATTGGCTAGAACCTGGTCACTAGTTGAACGATGGGGCCCCATCATCAACTCTTAGCAACCTGGTTCGCTGGTTGGGGGAGATAGCCTGTAAATGAGGGTGTGTCCATGCGCCGAATAAAGGTTACGTACTCTTTGCATGCCACACTCTCTGTGCTTTGTGTAGTATAACAGGAGAGACTATGTGATGGCAGGGTTTACTGTTTTCAGGAGGATTCTTGCTAAGACTTCGGAGATGGTGAAGCTGCCGTTGTTTTGTTTAATTGTATTCGAAACAGCGATCAGTGCTGATTCAAGGCATTTGCGTGTGCGGAAATTAGTTTCTTTTATCACTAATTGGGCGTCTCTGAATTTCATAAGATGATTGGTGGAATTTCGGTGTTGTACACAGGCGTTGTTTAAGTTGTCGTTCCTACATGCGTATATGTGTTCATTGAGGCGGGTGTCGAGGTTTCTTGCTGTTTCACCTACGTAGATCTTGTCACAGCCTCCACAGGGTATAGTGTAAACTCCTGCATTGACTGGTTCGTGGTGCTTGGGTTTTGTCCTGGTTAGATCCTTTATTGAAGTGGTAGAAGCGATGGCGACTCTGGTGTTAGCTTGTGAAAGTACTTTTGAGACGTTTAGTGCAACCTGGCTGTTGGGAAGAATTATAACTTTGTTGGGAGCGGTGTTGATGCGTGGAGAATTGATGATCTGAAGAGCTCTTTTCTTGCAGTCTTTGATGAAAAAAGAAGGAAATTGTAACTCAGTGAATGTTTGGTGAATGTAAGTACATTCCTCGTCAAGAAACTCAGGACTACAAATTCGGTATGCTCTTAGGAAAAAACCGATGATGATGCCTCTTTTGGTCTTGGTATCTTGACTGGAATAGAAGTGTGTGAGATCATTTTTATTGGTGGGTTTCCGATAAACTTGAAATCTTAGGTTGTTGTCTACTTTGTGAATGAGGACGTCGAGGAAAGGTAGCTTGTCATTGGACTCTTCTTCTAGTGTAAACTGAATCGCTGGTTCAACTGCGTTGAGCCTTGCCTGAAGATCCCGTACATCAAAACGTTTTGGAGTTATTACGAGGACATCGTCCACGTAACGTAACCAAGTGACGCTTGAAGGGATGATGTTGGCGAAGTGTTCGGACTCTAGATGTTCCATGTATAAGTTGGCTAGGACGGCACTTATTGGGGACCCCATTCCCATGCCGTAGGTTTGTTTGTAGAGCTTGTTATTGAAGGAAAAACAGTTGAAGATAACACAGAGTTCAATCAAGTCAACAAAATCTCCGGGAGGTAAAGGAAGATTAAGGTCCTGGTTGACTTTACGTCGTAGAACCTCGATGGCTTTTTTGGTAGGTACTTTTGTGAAGAGGGAAGTCACATCCAAACTGCTTAGTTTCTTGTTACGGATGGAGAGGTTACGGATGCGGTTGAGAAGGTCGCCTGAGTGTTTAAGATGAGCGGGGCTGATGGTACCCAGAAGGCAGGAAAGATGTTTGGCAAGAACTCCGGCTAGTTTGTGTGGAGCACTGCCTATTCCTGACGTGATTGGTCTGAGAGGAATATTGTGTTTATGGGTCTTGGGTAAACCATACATGTGTGCTGGTTTAGGGTTGCTTGGTAACAAGTACAGGAGTTTCTTCCCTTCTCTAGTGCGTTTGAGTATTTGTCTGCTTTTGTATAGAAAGTCTTTGGTGAGCGTCTCCCACTGTTGAGTGCTGATAGGTTCGTATGTAGATTGATCATTCAAAAGGTCCATCATTTTAGTGTTGTAGTCACTGGTGTTGAGTATGACGACTCCACCTCCTTTGTCGGCGGTGGTGACGATAATGTTGGGGTCGTTGGCGAGGTCCTTAAGGGCAGTGATGTATCTTCTAGGAAGATTAGAAGAAGAAGGTTCACATAAAGCTGCAGTGAGAAGGCCCTGTATATAACCCTTCTGGAAGTTGCTGTCACTGTGTCTATGGTTCCTGGTAACAAGATTGAGTTGATAGTTAGGTTTGCGTATGTTGGTGGTAAATTTGAGTCCCAGACTCAGTGCTTGTTTCAATCTACATACGAACCTATCAGCACTCAACAGTGGGAGACGCTCACCAAGACTTTCTATACAAAAGCAGACAAATACTCAAACGCACTAGAGAAGGGAAGAAACTTCTGTACTTGTTACCAAGCAACCCTAAACCAGCACACATGTATGGTTTACCCAAGACCCATAAACACAATATTCCTCTCAGACCAATCACGTCAGGAATAGGCAGTGCTCCACACAAACTAGCCGGAGTTCTTGCCAAACATCTTTCCTGCCTTCTGGGTACCATCAGCCCCGCTCATCTTAAACACTCAGGCGACCTTCTCAACCGCATCCGTAACCTCTCCATCCGTAACAAGAAACTAAGCAGTTTGGATGTGACTTCCCTCTTCACAAAAGTACCTACCAAAAAAGCCATCGAGGTTCTACGACGTAAAGTCAACCAGGACCTTAATTTTCCTTTACCTCCCTGAGATTTTGTTGACTTGATTGAACTCTGTGTTAACTTCAACTGTTTTTCCTTCAATAACAAGCTCTACAAACAAACCTACGGCATGGGAATGGGGTCCCCAATAAGTGCCGTCCTAGCCAACTTATACATGGAACACCTAGAGTCCGAACACGTCGCCAACATCATCCCTTCAAGCGTCACTTGGTTACGTTACGTGGACGATGTCCTCGTAATAACTCCAAAACGTTTTGATGTACGGGATCTTCAGGCAAGGCTCAACGCAGTTGAACCAGCGATTCAGTTTACACTAGAAGAAGAGTCCAATGACAAGCTACCTTTCCTCGACGTCCTCATTCACAAAGTAGACAACAACCTAAGATTTCAAGTTTATCGGAAACCCACCAATAAAAATGATCTCACACACTTCTATTCCAGTCAAGATACCAAGACCAAAAGAGGCATCATCATCGGGTTTTTCCTAAGAGCATACCGAATTTGTAGTCCTGAGTTTCTTGACGAGGAATGTACTTACATTCACCAAACATTCACTGAGTTACAATTTCCTTCTTTTTTCATCAAAGACTGCAAGAAAAGAGCTCTTCAGATCATCAATTCTCCACGCATCAACACCGCTCCCAACAAAGTTATAATTCTTCCCAACAGCCAGGTTGCACTAAACGTCTCAAAAGTACTTTCACAAGCTAACACCAGAGTCGCCATCGCTTCTACCACTTCAATAAAGGATCTAACCAGGACAAAACCCAAGCACCACGAACCAGTCAATGCAGGAGTTTACACTATACCCTGTGGAGGCTGTGACAAGATCTACGTAGGTGAAACAGCAAGAAACCTCGACACCCGCCTCAATGAACACATATACGCATGTAGGAACGACAACTTAAACAACGCCTGTGTACAACACCGAAATTCCACCAATCATCTTATGAAATTCAGAGACGCCCAATTAGTGATAAAAGAAACTAATTTCCGCACACGCAAATGCCTTGAATCAGCACTGATCGCTGTTTCGAATACAATTAAACAAAACAACGGCAGCTTCACCATCTCCGAAGTCTTAGCAAGAATCCTCCTGAAAACAGTAAACCCTGCCATCACATAGTCTCTCCTGTTATACTACACAAAGCACAGAGAGTGAACACTGAAACAACCTGCCTCATTCCAGTTTATATTTGTCCAACCTATTTTTATGTTACCCAAGTAATAGCTTTTATATCCTTTTACTCATGTACGAATTAATTGCTTTTGTCACTACCACTACTACTACTACTACTACCACTAGTGAACATCGGAATGGTACCTCACTAGTATTCACCTCACTCTGAGCCTTTATATACCCTCTGTGTCCATGTATTGTTTGTAATGGCTTGATAAAGCTCCTGGAGAGCGAAACGTTGCCACAATAAATGTCACATTAGTTGCACTTGTGTCCTTTTACGAAACAGATGATGACACGGAGGAAATGGTATGGTGATACCGACAAGATGTGGAAAAAGACACTTATGTACAGTTCAGGACATTTATTAAAGGAAACGTTTCGCCACGAGTGGCTTCTTCAGTCCTAATACAGAGAAAACTAAGAAAACACACATATATATAGTGGTGGGAGTCAGGTGAGGTGAAGCGTGGGTAGAGGTGGTAATAGTAGTAGTAGTAGAAATGGAACTAAGGAGGTGAGGTTAGAGAGGGACCTGCTGGCATCAAGTAACACAAGTTCCCATGATGGGTAATATCCTCTTGCTTAGTAATTTTGAAATACTGTAACTACCGGATTTTTGCTTTATAGTGTTACTGACAGAAATTAGTGCAGCTTCAATGCATTTTCTCCGTCTTAAGTCGTCTTCTTTAATAACTAGTTTAGCTTCATTGAATTTCATGAGGTGTCCAACATCGTCTCTATGTTGAACACATGCGTTTTTGCGGTCATCATTTCTGCAAGCATTTTTGTGTTCTGCTATTCTAATGTCCAGATTTCTGGCTGTTTCCCCTACATATACTTTGTCACACCCCCTACATGGTATAGTGTAGATTCCTGCACTTGTGCCAGAATCATGCTTGGGTTTTTGTATCAGGTTCCTAATAGTAGTTGAAGAGCTGGTAGATATTTTAGCCAGTTTTCTGTCAAACATTTTTGAAACATTAGTGGCAACGTTGCTGACCGGTAAAACGATGTAACTTGGAGGCTTTTCTTCAATTTGATAGGTGTTGGTCTTGCTGAGGATACGTGTTGCACGTTTCCTGCAGTCACGTATGAAGTGTAGGGGAAAGTGTAGTGAACTAAAAGAGTTGGTGATGTATGTACATTCTTCTTCGAGGAACTGCGGACTGGAAATTCTGTAGGCTCTCAGAAAGAAGCCAATAACTACCCCTCTTTTAGTTCTTGTGTCATGGTGAGAGAAGAAATGTAGAAGATCATTCTTGTAGGTAGGCTTCCGGTAGACTTTAAAAGAAAGTTTGCTTTCCCCTGTGCGTAAGAGAACGTCGAGAAAAGGTAACTGGTTGTCCTTCTCCTCCTCTAGAGTAAATTTAATAGTAGGTTCCAGATTGTTGATGGTGTTGAGGATGGCCTGTACGTCAAGATTTTTGGGTACAATGACCAAAATATCATCTACGTACCGCATCCAAGTAACTGAACGAGGGATGTTATTGAGGATCCTTCTTGATTCCAGGTCCTCCATATATAAATTGGCAAGAACTGCACTAAGGGGGGATCCCATGGCTAGTCCGAAGAGTTGTTTGTACTTCTTGTCCTCGAACCTAAAACAGTTATAACGAACACAAAGTTCGACAAGGCTCACAAAATCTTGGCGGGGTACAGGTAACTCTGTATCATCTTTAATCACCCTGCGAAGAAGATCAATGGCTTGATCAACTGGGACATTGGTGAATAAGGCAGTCACGTCAAAACTTGCAAGCTTCTTATCACTCATGTCGAGATCCCTGATACGGTTAAGGAGGTCACCCGAATGCTTTAGATGAGCCTGACTGATTGTACCCAGGAGCTTTGACAAATATTTCGCCAAAACTCCTGCTAGACTGTGAGGAGCGCTGCCGATACCAAATGTAATGGGTCTCATAGGCACATTTGGTTTGTGGGTCTTTGGTAAACCATAAAGTCTAGCTGACTTGGGGTTGGTAGGGATGAGGCGCAAGTGCTTTTTAGCTTCTTCTGACTTCCTGAGTATACTGCGGGTCTTACTGAGAAAAGAATCTGTTTCTTTCCTCCATGCATGTTCGGGGATGGAAACGTATGTGTTGGCGTCGTTCAATAAATCTTGCATCTTACTAACGTAGTCTGTACTGTTGAGGATGACCACTCCTCCTTTGTCCGCTGTGGTGATGAGAATATCATTATTGGAAGCTAAGTGTTTGAGTGCCTGGATGTAGCGACGAGGAATGACTGGACGACTAGGTTCAGAAACTGCAGCTGCAATAAGTCCTTGTATGAAACCTTTGTTAAACTCAGAGTCACCGAAGAAATGGTTTTTGATCACTGTGTCTAACTCGCATTTAGGCTTCCGTATGCCAGTAGCAAACTTGAGACCTAAGCTGAGTGCTTCGGATTCTGTATCACTGAGAACATAAGAAGAAAGGTTATTGATGATGTCAGCTCTACCAATATCTTTCCATTTGCTGTGTTGACAGAGAGAGGCAAGTTTTCTTGAGAGCCGTAGTTTCTGCTGTAGGTTGGCGGTGGTAACTTTGCTTAGGATGTGTTCGGCGGTGCGTCTGTCAGGAGTGGTTTCATACAAGGTTTCATACAAAGGTTTCATACAAGGACTTATTGCAGCTGCAGTTTCTGAACCAAGTCGTCCAGTCATTCCTCGTCGCTACATCCAGGCACTCAAACACTTAGCTTCCAATAATGATATTCTCATCACCACAGCGAACAAAGGAGGAGGAGTGGTCATCCTCAACAGTACAGACTACGTTAGTAAGATGCAAGATTTATTGAACGACGCCAACACATACGTTTCCATCCCCGAGCATGCATGGAGGAAAGAAACAGATTCTTTTCTCAGTAAGACCCGCAGTATACTCAGGAAATCAGAAGAAGGTAAAAAGCTCTTGCGCCTCATCCCTACCAACCCCAAGTCAGCTAGACTTTATGGTTTACCAAAGACCCACAAACCAAATGTGCCTATGAGACCCATTACATCTGGTATCGGCAGCGCCCCTCACAGTCTAGCAGGAGTTTTGGCGAAATATTTGTCAAAGCTCCTGGGTACAATCAGTCAGGCTTATCTGAAGCATTCGGGTGACCTCCTTAACCGTATCAGGGATCTCGACATGAGTGATAAGAAGCTTGCAAGTTTTGACGTGACTGCCTTATTCACCAATGTCCCAGTTGATCAAGCCATTGATCTTCTTCGCAGGGTGATTAAAGATGATACAGAGTTACCTGTACCCCGCCAAGATTTTGTGAGCCTTGTCGAACTTTGTGTTCGTTACAACTGTTTTAGGTTCGAGGACAAAAAGTACAAACAACTCTTCGGACTAGCCATGGGATCCCCCCTTAGTGCAGTTCTTGCCAATTTATATATGGAGGACCTGGAATCAAGAAGGATCCTCAATAACATCCCTCGTTCAGTTACTTGGATGCGGTACGTAGATGATATTTTGGTCATTGTACCCAAAAATCTTGACGTACAGGGCATCCTCAACACCATCAACAATCTGGAACCTACTATTAAATTTACTCTAGAGGAGGAGAAGGACAACCAGTTACCTTTTCTCGACGTTCTCTTACGCACAGGGGAAAGCAAACTTTCTTTTAAAGTCTACCGGAAGCCTACCTACAAGAATGATCTTCTACATTTCTTCTCTCACCATGACACAAGAACTAAAAGAGGGGTAGTTATTGGCTTCTTTCTGAGAGCCTACAGAATTTCCAGTCCGCAGTTCCTCGAAGAAGAATGTACATACATCACCAACTCCTTTAGTTCACTACACTTTCCCCTACACTTCATACGTGACTGCAGGAAACGTGCAACACGTATCCTCAGCAAGACCAACACCTATCAAATTGAAGAAAAGCCTCCAAGTTACATCGTTTTACCGGTCAGCAACGTTGCCACTAATGTTTCAAAAATGTTTGACAGAAAACTGGCTAAAATATCTACCAGCTCTTCAACTACTATTAGGAACCTGATACAAAAACCCAAGCATGATTCTGGCACAAGTGCAGGAATCTACACTAAACCATGTGGGGGGTGTGACAAAGTATATGTAGGGGAAACAGCCAGAAATCTGGACATTAGAATAGCAGAACACAAAAATGCTTGCAGAAATGATGACCGCAAAAACGCATGTGTTCAACATAGAGACGATGTTGGACACCTCATGAAATTCAATGAAGCTAAACTAGTTATTAAAGAAGACGACTTAAGACGGAGAAAATGCATTGAAGCTGCACTAATTTCTGTCAGTAACACTATAAAGCAAAAATCCGGTAGTTACAGTATTTCAAAATTACTAAGCAAGAGGATATTACCCATCCTGGGAACTGGTGTTACTTGATGCCAACAGGTCCCTCTCTAACCTCACCTCCTTAGTTCCATTACTACTACTACTACTATTACCACCTCTACCCACGCTTCACCTCACCTGACTCCCACCACTATATATATGTGTGTTTTCTTAGTTTTCTCTGTATTAGGACTGAAGAAGCCACTCGTGGAGAAACGTTTCCTTTAATAAATGTCCTGAACTGTACATAAGTGTCTTTTTCCACACAGATGATGACAGGTTTGTGTTGTGACTAACCAAAACTGCAAAACATACGCTTTGAAAAATAAACTCTTTAAATTTTCTACATAAATAATGAAAGAAGTGAGCAAATATGAAAAAAAAATGATCAATAACAATAAAGCCATTGATGGAGCATCACGTGAAACAAGATCACAATGGAAATAAGTCACTCTGACATTTTTGGGTTATCCCAGGTTCTCTACACATATGCTGCTATGTATGATAATTATGTAACTGTATTTGTGTTAACCTGAATAAACTTACTTCTGCCAGGTGTGTTTACAACTTCACTTATACCATCATCAAAAACCATTCATCGCATTACATATATGATTTATAATTTGTAGATGAATGGTTCAGAGAACCTATATGTTGATAAATTAGACACATGTGCAACTCTTGGGTATCTTTACTGAGGAAACGTTTCGCCACACAGTGGCTTCATCAGTCCATACAAAGGAGAATCTTGAAGAACAGGAGGAGAATGAGGTAATCAGTCCCTCAACCTTAAGTCGATGTGGTCAGTCCATCAATCTTGAATAGAATACGGCATACGTCAGACACTGCAACTTCTTGGGATCTTAATACTTAGGAATTCTTCGCTTGCCTAATTCTTGGGCACGACCTACTTCCACATTGAACAAATGTGACACCACCTATGACTGCTGCACCTCTCCTACCAACGGTTTATAAGCTCCTTCTCAGCACGTATGCCGTATTCTATTCAAGATTGATGGACTGACCACATCGACTCAAGGTTGAGGGACTGATTACCTCATTCTCCTCCTGTTCTTCAAGATTCTCCTTTGTATGGACTGATGAAGCCACTGTGTGGCGAAACGTTTCCTCAGTAAAGATACCCAAGAGTTGCACATGTGTCTAATTTATCAACATGATTTATAATATACACACACTAAAATCATGATCATGTGTATGGAAATTCTCAAATTAGAGAATAATCAAGTGCAATGGCTATTCTTTTTCACTATTTTTTCTATGCTGCTTAGATCCGCACTCACATAATCTGGTAATAGGGATGTACACACTCTACCACAAAACATGGAATTTTAATGATGTCGATAAATGATAACCAAAATCTATTAGACCAAAAAAATAATTTCAGCAAAATATTATGCCCTCAGAAGGTGACGAAATTATTATGAATACTCATACCCACATACACAAATGCACTGAAATACACGCACACATAAAGCTCCCGCTTCACACACGGAGGGCCCGGGTTCGATTTCCGGCGGGTGGAAACATTTCGACACGTTTCCTTACACCTGTTGTCCTGTTCACCTAGCAGCAAATAGGTACCTGGGTGTTAGTCGACTGGTGTGGGTCGCATCCTGGGGGACAAGATTAAGGACCCCAATGGAAATAAGTTAGACAGTCCTCGATGACGCACTGACTTTCTTGGGTTATCCTGGGTGGCTAACCCTCCGGGGTTAGAAATCCGAACGAAATCCTATCCTATCCTATCCCTAGAAGAAAACAATTCAGAAACATTGTAAACCTTAGAAAGTGGCAGCTCATGGCATTGGGGAAAAAGTGCTCTCATGGATCGAGTCATGGCTCACAGACAGGAAGCAGTGTCCATAAATGGGGTTAAATCCGAATTGGGATCAGTAACAAGTGGCGTTCCACAGGGATCAGTCTTGGGCCCATTGTTGTTTATTATATCAATGATCTTGATGATTGAATTACTAGTGAAATGAGCAAATTCGCGGATGACACAAAGATAGGTAGGATAATTGATTCAAACGTAGATATCAGGGAACTTCAGGACGATTTAGACAAACTCAATACCTTGTCAGAAAAGTGGCAGATGCAGTTCAGTGTAGATAAATGCAAGGTTCTGAAGCTCGGGAGTGTCCACAACCCTAGTACTTATAAGTTAAATAATGTAGAACTTAGCCATACAGATTGCGAAAAGGACTTGGGGGTTATGGTGAGCAGCAACCTTAAACCAAGACAGCAATGCATTAGCGTACGTAATAAGGCAAACAGATTACTGGGATTTATATCAAGAAGTGTAAGCAACAGAAGTTCAGCGGATATATTACAGCTTTATACATCATTAGTAAGGCCTCACCTAGAATACGCAGCTCCGTTCTGGTCTCCACATTACACAATGGACATAAATTCGTTAGAAAACATTCAGCGTAGAATGACCAAAATAATACATGGCATTAGAAATCTTCCCTATGAAGAGAGAATGAAGACCCTTAAATTACATTCACTTGTTAGACGAAGAATGAGGGGAGACATGATCGAAGTGTATAAGTGGACATTAATATGGTTTTGAGGATATCTCTCCAAGAGAGAACCCGCAGTAATGGATTTAAATTAGGCAAGTTTAGATTTAGAAAGGATATAGGAAAGTATTGGTTTGGAAATAGGGTAGTTGATGAGTGGAACAGTCTACCTAGTTGAGTTATTGAGACTTGCAAATGAGTGGATAGAGTTATCAGAGCTTATTTCTTGGGTAGCATTGAAAATTAGGTTGGGCAAATGTTTTGTTAGTGGGATGGATTGTAAAGGACCTGCCTTTAGTGGGATGGATTGTAAAGGCCTGCTGCAGTGATCCTCCTTTCTTATGTTCTAAAAATTTAAACACCCTTCTCAATTATTATTATTATTATTATAATCAAGGGGGAAGCGCTAAACCCGGAGGATTATACAGCACCTGGGGGGTGGAGGTGGAAGGCATTCAGGCTTAATTCGGGGAACTGGAGCACAGATCCAATTCCCTAAATCAAGAGCCCCTCGCCAACATCAAGGAACCTTCCTTGAGGGGCACCCTTCTCAAAATTCCCGCAATTGCCGTCCCTGTGGTTGCGAGTAAGGGATTTACAGGAATTTTTTATTCATTGGAAGTTTTTAAAGAACTTCAGAATTTGGCCTGTTACGAAATTTCCCTCTGAGGCAACAAGGTATTGAATTAAAACTAGTTTAATATATTTCAGAGTCTAGGGGGAATTTCAACTAGGAAACTCAGTACAATAATATAAAAATCTTATTATGTTTAATTTTTAAGTATTTGAATACAATACTTTATCTTCTCTTTGTACGTAATATTATATCTTAATACTATATGTACAATAGTTTTATGCATTGACAGGAATATATATATATATATATATATATATATATATATATATATATATATATATATATATATATATATATATATTTTTTTTTTTTTTCAACAAGTCGGTCGTCTCCCACCGAGGCAGGGTGACCCAAAAAAGAAAGAAAATCCCCAAAAAGAAAATACTTTCATCATCATTCAACACTTTCACCACACTCACACATTATCACTGCTTTTGCAGAGGTGCTCAGAATACAACAGTCTAGAAGCATACACATATAAAGATACACAACATATCCCTCCAAACTGCCAATATCCCAAACCCCTCCTTTAAAGTGCAGGCATTGTACTTCCCATTTCCAGGACTCAAGTCCGACTATATGAAAATAACCGGTTTCCCTGAATCCCTTCACTAAATATTACCCTGCTCACACTCCAACAGATCGTCAGGTCCCAAGTATCATTCGTCTCCATTCACTCCTATCTAACACGCTCATGCACGCTTGCAGGAAGTCCAAGCCCCTCGCCCACAAAACCTCCTTTACCCCCTCTTTCCAACCCTTTCGAGGACGACCCCTACCCCTCTTTCCTTCCCCTATAGATTTATATGCTTTCCATGTCATTCTACTTTGATCCATTCTCTCTAAATGACCAAACCACCTCAACAACCCCTCTTGTGCCCTCTGACTAATACTTTTATTAACTCCACACCTTCTCCTAATTTCCACACTCCGAATTTTCTGCATAATATTTACACCACACATTGCCCTTAGACAGGACATCTCCACTGCCTCCAACCGTCTCCTCGCTGCTGCATTTACCACCCAAGCTTCACATCCATATAAGAGTGTTGGTACTACTATACTTTCATACATTCCCTTCTTTGCCTCCATAGATAACTTTTTTTGACTCCACATATACCTCAACGCACCACTCACCTTTTTTCCCTCATCAATTCTATGATTAACCTCATCCTTCATATATATATATATATATATATATATATATATATATATATATATATATATATATATATATATATATATATAAGTTCAAACACATAGAAATATCACAATAACAATGAAGACTAATCTTTAACTCTTTAAAATTTAAGTCTTCACAAACATGTAAGTCTTTGCCTCAACAAGACTGTTAAATAACAATACTTTGTAAAAGGTCCAAGTCGGAGCGAAACTTCGTGGTAAGCTCCTCTCTTCTACGTGCGAGTTATTTGTGTAGACTGTGATAAACCCAACTACATTGTGAGGGAAAAGTTCAATAGATAGGGAGTGTATAGTAACAATAGTTTCATTGCCGGCTACTTGTTAAGGTAGGGTCAGTCCAGCTCCCGCTATCCCTTCCCCTCCCTCTTCCCCCCCCCCCCGAAAGGTGACGTGTGGGTCTCCAGTCAAACAGTAAATCACTAGACTCACAGCGCCCAACACTACTGTAAGTACACGCCTGATCATATTTTAGTGGACTTATTGGTTGAAAGCTTCACTTTTGACCAATAATTAACTTAGTCCTTTCAGTCTTTATCTGTTAAATGTTTTAATAATCACCACATCTTTTAGGTATTGTACTTATCATGGAGAGTGATTTCTTAAGCAGTGGATAATCTGTCTCTCTTTACAGCTTGGAATGACAGAGAGGGTCATCTGCCAACCAACGAGAAGAATAGAAGGAGATGGACTAACGTCCTGAGACGTCCCATGTTCAATCTACTTACCTGTTATGTAAGCCAACACAGGACCTAACTCCTCATCATAACAGTTGTAACAAACTTGTTTTCCTGTCATCTGAAGTAATTACTCACGACCATACTCTGTGAAGAACGAGCCGGTGGTGGTCACCAACACCTGCTACCCCCCCCCCATCAGCAACGGCTACGATTTCAACAACACTCAGTGTCACCAACACCTGACACCCCATTACCACGATATACCTATATTAGCGTAGAGTTCAAATGTAATTTTTTTTTTCATTTCATTTTTCATTTTTCTTTCAATTAGAATACCCATTCATGTTTTATTGTTTTACATTTTCCGTTTCTAAATAATAAAGTGTTTATCATTGTCTGTTATTTCTTTTTCTATTCATTAATTTTCCTGAGGAGGAATCAGCCTTGATAATACTGACTGAAGTTGTTACAGGGATGAGTAAGCCTTCACAAGTGGCGACCTTGCCAGGATCAACTCTACTGAATCAAGATTCAATTCCATCTCGAATCTACCATTGGAACTTCAACGCTGCATACCACAGATGGTTACCACCAGCCATGAGTAATCATTCTCTATGGTAGGGATACAGTACAGGCATTTAAAAGATTTGGTGATTGTTATAGTCTCAATTTATTGTAAGTCAAATCAGGCAGGATATAATATTTAATTCTGCCACTTTTTTTTCCGAGCTTGAAACACTTTGGAGGATTAGACTCTAGGGACCCGAGATTTTCCAGTGACAATTTGTTTCATTGAGCTCTTTATTTTATCAAGGGAATTGTCGTAGGACACACTTAATTTGTTCGTGAGAAGATTGGATGGTCAAGTGACCCCATTCTACTTACTGTTTGCTTGGAGCCGGCATAGAAACCTTCGTTTTCATTAATACATATTGTTTAATTGAAGCAGGGATCGAGCCCTCTGGTTTATTTACAGTTTGAGTGGAGCAGGAATTGAATCCTCCATTTTCTTTGATTCCCATTTCATTTTCCCCTGGTAGTTTAAGTTGTTCTTGCAAGTATGGAGGAATACTAGTTTTGGATGAACGCTGGAAGTAAGTTAGGAATAACAGGGAAAAATTTAGAATCTTTCATTAGTGCTAAGATCCAGGAAAGACTTGAAAGAGAGAAAATTGAGAAAGAAGAGAGACAGAAAGGGAAAGAGAAGAGAATAAGGAGAGAGAAAGAATAGAGAGAGAGAATCAAGAAAGACAGTTAGAAAGAGAAAGAAAAGATAAAAAGGAGAGAGATCAAATTGAGAGAGAAAACTAAGATAGACAGTTAGAAAGGGAGAGAGAAGACAAAAAGGAGCGTGATAGACTTGATCGTGAGGAGAGAGCTAGAGTACCTGAGGAACAAGCTAAAGTACGTGAGGAACAAGTTAAATTAAGAGAACTTGAGGAAAGAGCAAAGGATAGAGAAGTTGAGGAAAGAGCTAGAGAACGTGAGGAAAAAGCTAGAGAACGTGAGGAAAAAGCTAGAGAACTTGAGTTAATAAAGAGAGAAAAGGATCACGAGCTCGAAAAAGCTCACCTTGAATTAGAGAATAAAAAGTTAACTCTTACACAACAACAATTAGAGGAAGGAGTAATTGACCATCATGCAGCTTGTGCACATATTCCAACACCTAAGTTACCTCCCTTTACAGAGGGTGAATTATTATTATTATAATCAAAAAGAAGCGCTAAGCCACAAGGACTATACAGCGCTGCTACAGAGGGTGAAGACATTTCTTCATACATCAGGTTTGAAAATACCGCTACCCTCTGTGAATGGCCTGCTGACACCTGGGCTACCAGGTTAGGAATGTTATTTTCTGGTACAGCTTTGAATATCTATGCAACTTTGTCGCAGGATATCATATGTAATTATAACCTACTGAAGAAGGCAATCCTTAAAGCATATCAAAAAACCACTAATTCTTACATGAAAGATTTCAGGTATACCACCTTACAGCCTGGCCAAAACTTTCAGCATTTACAGGTAACACTCTTTCGTTTGTTCGACTTTTGGATAGAGAGTCAGGAATTGATCGCAGTTATGAATCTCTTAGAGACTTCATGGTTGCTGACCAGTTCCTGACAGCTCTTTCCCACCAGATAAGAACATTCATCAGAGAACGTAACCTGATTAAAGCTGAGGAAGTTGCTGAGGCCACTGACTTGTATGCTGAGGCTCACAATTCCTATAAAGACCTAAAGGGATCGAACCTTAAGGGCAATGGTTCACCTGAACCAAAGATTAAGAAGCCTACAGTAGAAGCAAAGTCACCAGCTATTATACCAACCTGTCATCGATGTGGTGGTATCGGACATAAACGTCCAGATTGTCCTTCCAAGAAAATAGAGAAAGTTGGAAGATGTTTTGATGGTAATGACCAAGCACCCTTCTGTTCAGTAGCAGTTAATGGTATAAAAGTCTCAGACATATTACGTGACACTGGATGTAAGTGCATCGTAATTTCGGACAAACTGTTCCCTTACTTTAAAACCTCTCGTGTGTCCTCTTATCTTTCAGATTACTTGGGTCGTGAAAATACTTTCCTTACAATACGTTGTTACTTGAAAACTAGAAGGTTCACCGGTTGGACTAATGCGGTACTAGCCCCAATTACTTGTTCTATAATAGTGGGTAACATTAAAGGTGCCGTTCTTCCTTCAGAGGCGGATCTTTCATCACCACCCATGGATCTAAGTTTTCCAGCTCTTCCTCCTTGCAAGTTAAATAAGCCCCTTAACCGGAAGCTGGGGGTGGAATCGGATGATACTGCTCTCGATAGTGAGGTAGCAGGATCACCTGTCCACTCGTCGGGTGAAAGTAAGGGTATTGCTTCCGGCACTCTCAATGTCTTGACTAGGGCTCAGACCATAACCCTGGCTTCTCCTACCTCTTCTCCCACCGTAAGTCCTTTTATTTTCCCAGATTTTATGTCCAAGAATAACTTTGTCAGTATACAGCGCAATTGCCCTTCACTTCGAGATTGTCATAATCAAGCTTTTAACAACAAAGTTATCCATGGGAGATACATATCTCATAAGTTTGAATATATTAATGGTATCTTACATAAATCTGTATTTAAACCTCATTCTCCAGTGATAGATTATTCCCTCCTTGTTGTTCCTAAACCATGTCGAGAGACTGTTCTTCAAATGGCTCATGATTTGCCAGTGACCAAACACTTGGCCCATCGTAAGACGTGGCATAAACTCAAGCACACTTATTTTTGGCAAAGCATGTATTCTCAGGTTAAAAAGAAGTATAGTTCTTGCAATAGGTGTCAGGTGCTTACTGCACAAAATACACACACTCCTAAATCCTGTATGTTTATTAAATCTAAAACTTCCCTCCTGCAGAAACGAGATACTCCACCATAGAAAAGGAATGTTTGGCTCTTGTGTGGGGAATCTCCAAGCTTAAATTTTATTTACTGAGAAAAGAATTCATTTTAGAAACGGACCACAGACCTTTGATATACCTAGAAACTTTTAAGGAAACCAACAGTCGCCTCTTGAGGTGGACATTGGCACTCCAGGCTTGGGTAATATGCCAAATGTTTCAGTTTATTTTGATAACATTTACATAATGACATCCACGTGGGGCGAACATATCCAAACATTAACATCAGTTTTGCGTAGGTTACGCTCACATGGCCTCACTGACAAGCCGAAGAAATGCTTCCTTGGGTATAACAAGATTAGATATCTTGGACTGATACTTTCTAATAACTCTTTGCAGCCTCTCCCCAGTAAGATCAGCGCTTTATTAGAATTTAAATTCCCCAAAACCAAAAGGCTCATGCATAGCTTTCTTGGTTCTGTAAATTTTTATGCACGGTTTATCCCGAACCTTACTGACCTTACATGCATCTTATCTGACTTCCTTAAAAAGTCTGTGAAGGAACCTCCTGAACTTTCCGACGTAGCTCGGGAAAAGTTTAATGAGATTAAAAATATCTTCTCGAAAGACCCTATAATTAAGATTTCAGATATTAATAAAACATTTTGCTTAAGAACTGATGCCTCCAATACTGGCTTAGGTGTTACTACAATACCATGATGGTACTCCCTTCCCTGTATGCTTCCTAAGCCGGAAACTCCTTCCCGCAGAAACGAGATACTCCACAATAGAAAAGGAATGTTTAGTCCTTGTGTGGGGTATCTCCAAACTTAAATTTTATTTGCTGGGAAAAGAATTCATTTTAGAAACGGACCACAAATCTTTGATATACCTAGAAACTTTTAAGGGAACCAACAGTCGCCTCTTGAAGTGGACATTGGCACTCCAGGCTTTTAAGTTCCATATTGTGTATATCAATGGTTCATCCAATTATTTCTCAGACTGGTTAAGTCGTGACAGTCAGTAGAAGATTTGTTGCCTTAAGCGGCTTCCACATGATAGAACTTTTTCCTCGCCTATTCTTCTTATACTCCTTGAGTATAAGTCTTGGTATGGGGGAGTGTGAGGGAAAAGTTCAATAGATAGGAGTAGCGAGGGAGTGTATAGTAACAATAGTTTCATTGCCAGTTACTTGTTAAGGTAGGGTAAGTCCAGCTCCCGCTATTCCCCCCTTCATTTTGTCCCCCTCCCCGAAAGTGATAGTTTGATTGCCAGCTGCTTGTTAAGGTAGGGTCAGTCTAGCTCCCGTGATTCCTTCCCCTCCCTCTTCCCCCCCCCCCCGAAAGGTGACGTGTGGGTCTCCAGTCAAACAGTAAATCACTAGACTCACAGCGCCCAACACTACTGTAAGTACACGCCTGATCATATTTTAGTGGACTTATTGGTTGAAAGCTTCACTTTTGACCAATAATTAACTTAGTCCTTTCAGTCTTTATCTGTTAAATGTTTTAATAATCACATCATCTTTCAGGTATTGTACTTATCATGGAGAGTGATTTCTTAAGCAGTGGATAATCTATCTCTCTTTACAGCTTGGAATGACAGAGAGGGTCATCTGCCAACCAACGAGAAGAATAGAAGGAGATGGACTAACGTCCTGAGACGTCCCATGTTCAATCTACTTACCTGTTATGTAAGCCAACACAGGACCTAACTCCTCATCATAACAGTTGTAACAAACTTGTTTTCCTGTCATCTGAAGTAATTACTCACGACCATACTCTGTGAAGAACGAGCCGGTGGTGGTCACCAACACCTGCTACCCCCCCCCCCATCAGCAACGGCTACGATTTCAACAACACGCAGTGTCACCAACACCTGACACCCCATTACCACGATATACCTATATTACCGTTGAGTTCAAATGTAATTTTTTTTTCATTTCATTTTTCATTTTTCTTTCAATTAGAATACCCATTAATGTTTTATTGTTTTACATTTTCCGTTTCTAAATAATAAAGTGTTTATCATTGTCTGTTATTATTTTTTTTTCTATTCATTAATTTTCCTGAAGAGGAGCCAGCCTTGGTAATACTGACTGAAGTTGTTACACGGCTGAGTTTGCCTTCACATACATAAATGTACAAAATTTAACAAGACCTCTGAATTCTGTCATAAAGACGACAGACAACAAGAATTTGTCTGAAAAGACATATCTCTGAAAATCGCTGGAATGCCCAAGAATATATACCAATCAATCTTGGGAGCAATACAGAATGAACTATGAGCCAGCTCTTAAGTCTAATTTTCAAGAAAATTCAAACTGAGTGAATCTAAGAGAGAACTAATATATGATCAGTAGTCAGAGCTAGATCAGGGAGCAAACTGACTCACTGCCAGTCTGTTGACCCGTCATCAGGTTGGATCACGTGACCCAAACGTTGGTAAGCCGGACTTAAACAAGTGAACAATTTACCTGATGGTTTCCTGACTTTTGTATGTTTTACACGCATATAAGAAATCCTACCTAACAATAATAATAACAAAAATCATCGATATCAATAATAATAATAATAGTAATAATAATGATAATACCATGATATATTTTATATATTGACAGATAATAATACAACGCTAAAAATCTCTATTTTAGCTATAAACGGAGACTTTCGCACTATAATATTAAGTGATAATCACATTCTCAGACAACAGTTATATATTACAGGATGACCTATCTCCAAGGTACAATACTGTAATCGGGAACACAGCCGCAACATGCCAAACCTTACTATACAATAAAACATTTAAGACAATCATACGTTGGGCCAGAGTGAGATGCTTGGGCCTCAAAACACCCAGACGTCCCACGATCCTTTCTAACAACCTATCAGAGTTTTCCTCACGCACCACATCCATGTCATCCCTGTATATAATACCACAAACCATTCGCTGCCTGACCACAGTAGAGTGCGGTAGTGCTCTGCACCCCTCTGCTGTTTGTAGGCGAGCGCCCTTGTCAGTTACCTGGCTGCAGTGGTGTGAAGTGGTGCTGTCACACCTCGGCTAACAACTTAGGTGCACTGTGATTGTCAAGATGGCGGTTAGTCTGAGACGAAGGATAAATACTGTAGGCATTGAGCTACTTAAAGTAACGATAACGCCCAGTTCTGCGCAAGTCTTATTGCCAAAGATCATCCGGGAGACATATGGCGTACAAGATAGTGACTTGTATGGTGTAGCATTGAACGGAGGACAACGAATTTTCGTCAAACTGCTATCAGCAACGGTTTACGAATCGTTAGTCACCAGGTTTCAGGACGTGAGTCTTAACGTCACACCAGCTGTCACTGTAAGAATGATAGATGTTTCACGGTATTATACGTGGATCAAGTTACGCAACGTTCCCTTTGAGGCGGACGAGGCGGATATAAGGAAAGTTTTTGAGAAGTATGGGACGGTGCATTATGCTCAACATGGTACGTGGGCGGCAGGAGCCTATGCTGGTTTTCCAGAGGGTTCTTTCAACCTCAAAATGACTTTGAGGCTCCCAATACCATCCTATGTGTATCTACAAGATTTCAGGACGTAGGTAATGGTAATGTACCCAGGACAACGACGTACGTGCCGCCTATGTGGTATGATCACATAGCGGCGACCTGTGACAAGCGAAGACATGTGCCTGGACCTGTGGTGGACGTCGCAGCCCCTGCTTCAAAGGTGGCAGGTGAGGAACAAACATCGGATGGAGGGCGTGGTGTTTTGTGGAGCGAGATAGTGGATCGGGCACACAGGACTGGCGGTGAGTTGGAGTCCCGCCCCCAACTGCCTGATCAGGTGTCGTCTCCTGTGGATAAGGAGGAGCAGCAAGTACAAGACGTTCTTGAGATTGAGGAGGAATTGGTGGAGGTGTTGAAGACGTTGTCACCACCAGAGAGGGATGTTACATCTGAGCGTGGTGTTATTGGATAATCGTCGCTTCCAGAAAGTCTGAGACATGATAATTTGGGACGTGATGGTGGTTTGGAGTCGTCCATTGACTCATTAAACCATTCTCAGGTGGAGGTGGAGGTTCATCGAGAGGTAACATCTGACCAAGATATGTGTAACATGACTGTCACGAGAAAGAGGGCGGCTACATCAGATTCTGATGACGTCCTTACGCCTGTACAAAGGCCTGGGAAACAGACTGAGGTGAAGTGTGAAGGTAGTGGTGTAGGTGGTGGTAGCCATGATAGGAGGCACCGGAAGAAGGGGGGAGGGAAAGAGAGCACTCTGAAGGTGTTGAACGTAAATTCAAGCTCTGGAGTTGTAAAGAGTGATGAGAGGAAGCAGGGGTGGAAACTTTAATAGGCCTTAGGTGTATGTCTGTAAATGTTAATGGGTTATGTAGCGGTATGAAGAGAGATTGGTTTCGTAATTTTCTGAATAAATCTAGAGTGGATGTTGTGTTCCAGCAGGAGCACAATTTCAAAGAGGGTAGGGTGTTGGAGGTGGCAGGATTTCGGGTAGTTACCCTGCCATCTCCCCGTCTAAAAGGTGGTGTGGGAATTTTAATAAGGGAGACGAGCCCGTTTGTTTTGCAGAGAAGCGAGGGAGGAGGGGGAGGGAGGGTGTTGCGTGTGGATGGGTGGTGGATGGGTAAGCGTGTGTCTTTTGTGAGTGTGTATGCGCCGGCAGAAAATAACATAAAGGTAAAGAATGATTTTGTGTGTGAGGATCTTGTGTTTTTCCTAAGTGCACTGCCAGAGGTGGCGATAGTTGGTGGGGACTGGAATAGTGTAATCAGGGTGGCTGATGTGGACCCAAGAGGGGCTGGATATATGTCTGTGGCTCTTAGGGATTTATTAAGGGATGTTAGGTTACGTGATGCCTTTGGGGGAGCGGTGTGGGAGACTGAATATACGTTTGTTAGGAGTGGTTATGCTGCGAGACTAGATAGAGTGTACCTTTCTCAGGGAGTGGACGTGAAATCTTTCAGTACTGTTGAGGCTACAATGTCAGATCATAGGGCAGTGGTGGTGGACGCTCGCGGACATATATAGAAGTTATTGGAAATTAAATATAAGTGTGTTAGGTGATGAGGAGGGGTTGGAGAGGTTTTCAGTCCTATCGAGGGAGCTTAGTGTGGAAGAACAGGGAGTGGATGACAGTGTGACATGGTGGGATAGTGTCGCAAAGGAAAGGATTAGAAAGTTTTATGTGAGAGAAGGAAAACGTATTAATAATTTAAAATATGGACTGGCTAACTATTTAGAGGATAGGTTAAGAGGTTGCTATGGGAGGGGGGTGGGTGGGAATAATTTTCCTATGGATGAAATAGCTGAAATAAAGGGGAGGTTGAGGGTGTTGCAAAATGAAAGGTTTCAAGCTGTAAGGATGCAGGCAGGGGTGGAGGAAGTGCTTTGGGGCGACAAGCCGTCAGCGTGTGTTTTGCGGCATCAAAAGCAAAGGCAGGCACTGACGGCTATACCATGTTTAGAGGTAACGGAGATGGTTGGGAATTATAGAGTAGGGCAGGAGATACGAACCACGAAGGGGATGTGTGCGTATGCAGAGGCTTGGTACGAGAAGTACTGGAACAGTGGGGGGGTGGGTGACGGGGCATTGGACAAGGTGTGTACGTATGTGACGTGTAATTTAGGAAATAGTGATCGAAAGGCTTTAGGTGGGACGATTACGGCAGAGGAAATAGAGAATGCGTTAAGGGGAATGAGGAAGGGGAAAGCTCCCGGTATTGATGGTCTCCCGGTAGAATTTTATTTACAACATTGGGCATTGATAAAGGAATTTATAGTTAGGTTATTTAATAGTATGAAGGAGAAGGGTAAGTTGGGGGAGAAGCAGGAAACAGCAGTAGTAGTGTTGGTCCCGAAGGTCAAGGGGCAGCCCAGCCTTCGCGAGTACCGAGCCATGTCACTGATGTGTGCAGACTATAAGGTGTTTGCAAAAATTTTAGGTAATAGGTTCAAATGTGTAGTAGAGAGGGTGGTGTCAAAATCTCAGTTCGGGTTGCCGGGAAGGTCGATGATTGAAGGACATGGGATACTGAGAAGTTTTGTGGAAGCTAAGGGTGGGGGTGGAGGGGCGGCTTTGTTGGCTCTAGATTGGCAGGGAGCATATGATAAAGTGGAAAGGGGAGCTTTGCAGGTTATACTTAGGAGACAGGGATTTGGGGAGGAAATAGTCGAGTGGGTAAATACGTTGTACAAGGGAGCGAAAATGAGGATACAGATTAATGGGTGTATGGGGAGGGAAATTGCAATGGGAAGAGGCCTTAGACAGGGATGCCCCATGTCCCAAATATTGTTTGCGTGTTTCCAGGACCCCTTTTATAGAATGGTTGACCGTAGCTTATGTACGCCATGTGAGGGAAGTGTGGGGGGTGGGAGGGCCTGGCCGGGGTTAATTGGATATGTTGACGACACCACTGTTCTCATTCGTGCAGGGATGTCAATGAGAGTGTTGGACGAGGTGGTGCAATTATTTGGAAGTGCCACGGGTATGCAGGTAAATAGTGCGAAGTCAAGGTGCATGGGGTTGCGTTCTTGGGTGGGGGGTGTGGGGGGGAGATGTAATGTTGTTAAAGAATGGGCGGTGTCTTTAAAGATTTGTGGCATTATTTATAGGGATGACATGGTTGCAGCGCGGGAGGAAAATTCGGATAGGTTATTGGAAAGGATCGTGGGGCGTCTAGGTGTTCTGAGACCCCAGCACCTAACTCTGATACAGCGAGTGATAGTCGTGATCATTTTATTGTATAGTAAGGTTTGGTATGTTGCAGCTGTGTTCCCAATTACAGGGACAGCGATTGCGGGGATACTAAGACGGGTGTACAAATTTTTATGGGGTTCACGTTGTGATTGGTTACGGAGGGAGGTTGTAATGTTACCTGTAAGTCAGGGTGGGTTGGGGTTGTTGGATTTCAGACGGAGGGCTAAATGTGTGTTTATTAAATGGGAAGTGTTGCGTGAGGGTGTGAACGCGGGGCGTTTGGGAAGGATACACGACAGGCTGGGTATGTGGTATCGAGGAATGGAGTTGAGGGAATGTGAAATAGTTTTGAGGGCTGTGATGTTGGTTAGGGAACTGAGAAAGGTTCGTATAAGGGTTTTGTGTAGGTTACTTGTAGGTAGGTGCGTTGTCCCAGTTGAGGGTTTGTTCCCCATGTATGCGTGGAAGAGTATTTGGTTTAGATTTAGTAAATTGAAGTTAAAACCTCGGGCGCGTGAGGTGATGTTTCGTTTTCTGCATGGGATCCTTCCGTCTGGTGAGATATTACGAAACAGACAGGTTGTAGAGGGTGGGGGGTGTGGTATCTGTGGAGGGGATGAGACAGCGTTCCATGTAGTTTACTTTTGTGAAGGGCTAGAGGAGGTTAGGTGCTGGTTAAGTAGGTTGGTACAGAGGGTGGGTGGCCGTGGGGTGTCGGTTTTGCGTGCTCTAAGTCTAGATATGGGTGGGTTAGACGAGGGTGCCATAAGAGCTTTAGATTATATCATGGTAGATTATATATATATGTCGTGGGTGATGAGGGGGAGAGGGGATAGTGAGGAGAGAAGAAAGGTTCTTGCTGTAACGTTCTATAGTACGAGGTGTCGTAACAGAGATTTGTATGGGAGGAGGTGGGATCAGGCTTTCTCAGAGGGGTATAGAATGCTAACGTTAGGGATTCTCGTAAATCTGTGATTGGATATGAGTGAGTGAAGGGGTTTTCATAGGTTGGAGGGAGTCAGGGGGCAACAGCGGGCTCGCCTCCCTGGGGGGGGGGTCGTGAGAGTGTTGTGAATGTGGGTTTGGAATGGTTTCCTGGTTTTCATTGGGTCTTTATGGCATCCAAGTGTGGATGTAGAGCTCAAGATCTCGTTATGGTAGATATAACACTTTTCAGAATGTAGGTATAATATAGTAGATTTTTTATGTATAATTATGATGTGTATCAGTCTTGTATAACATGATTCTTGAGAAATAAGTTATTTGCGACATGAAGTGTGTTTTAGTTTGTTTTTATGTTACGTGCTGAGTTTTTGCACTATGAAATATACTTATATACTGTTTTGCATTGTGCATACAGTGCATCTGATTAATGTGATTTTGTGAAAATTTTTGTGTGTACGTGTGGGTGTGTGTGTGGATGTGGGTGTGTGTGTGTGGGTGTGTATGTGTATATATATAAATATATATCTCTTTCTATTGTATTGAGCCTTTGTCATGGGTCAGACGTTATGTAATACTTTATATATGCATGATTGATTCTTTTTAAAGTTTATAATTATGGTCTGTACCCTGATACCGGTTTGGTGTTCATGCAAGTTCTTGATGTTAAGTTTTAGTCTGTATGGTATACAGACATATCTAGACAGTTTAGTGACGTAGTCCATTTGTCTGAAATTTGTATATGGGTGTATTGTAACAGTATAGAGCTTCAGTTATTGTGTTCTAAGCTGGATTCTTTTTCTGTTTATTTGTATGTTGGGATATGTTCAGCTGTATTGTTAGGGATAAGTATGTAGATTATCTAGTCAGATTATGATGTTAGGTTTTGGTTTTTTGATTAATGTGAAGGATGGGATTTAACTGATATAACTTCTTTGTATATTTTATGTTCAAGTGTATTGAACCTTTGTCAGATGTCATTTATATGTACAATTTATATATATGCAAAGTTTTGTATATATGTCAATTCATGACCCTGTGACATGTAATTTTGTTTTTAGTTATGTTCTTGATGTAAGTTTTTGTTGTAATATCTTGCGAGCATGTAGGTACAATCCGTTTGTCAGTTAATTTGATTAGGTTCCATACTGTTTCTTTATTTTTATGTTAAACTGTATTGGTTTTAAATAAAATATATAAAAAAAAAAAACATAAACTTGCACCGGCTAAAGCTTGCCATATCTCCTCTTCCGTGATCTGTCCTTCCAATGTCTCCTTATCTGTACCATCAAGCTCACATTGCACAAAATCTCCCATTTTCCATAAAGCAGCATTTCGTATACCCACTTGTTGTGTATATGACCTAAACCATGCATCTAGATATCCAATCATGCCCTCAGTCATCACTAATACCTGCCCCTCCTTATACCCTTCCATCCCCACACGAACATCATCTCCGTAGCCGCTCTTCTCTTACGCTGTCCTCTCAACACACATGCAGAAGGCCTATCATCCCATAACACCTCATCCAGCCCAGCCAAAACTCGTGCACCATCGAATCTTTCATTTTGCAAATCCCTAATACTCTCCTTTAATCCCTCAATATCTCCCACCGGATAACTAACACTCCCACGCTCACAGCAAGCTCTCAACTGCCCCTCAAGATAAGATTGATACCCATACTTTAACCTATTATATTCCCTCCCACTACGTACATAAAAATCCTTAATACTTGATTTTGCCACCGAGTCTCACCAACTAACCAGATCAACATTCCCAGGCGCCTCCGCCACTAACCCCATCCAAAATTGCTTAAATGACTGTCGAGACTCTTCCTTCTGTAACAACTTTACATTTAAATTCCAATACCCCGTACACCTTCGTGGCAACCCCTCCCAACCTATAAATAACAAAAAGGCACAATACCGTGACTGGAACAATACACAAATAACCCGCACATAAAAGAGAGAAGCTTACGACGACGTTTCGGTCCGACTTGGACCATTGACAAAGTCACAGTGTGACTTTGTCAATGGTCCAAGTCGGACCGAAACGTCGTCGTAAGCTTCTCTCTTTTATGTGCGGGTTATTTGTGTATTACTCCCATCCTATATCCACCAAAACACCCCCTATGATCAGAAAATACCACGTTCATCACCCTCACACTATGTATTACTACTGTTCTGGGGACATGCAAATGATTGAGCCTAGCAGCATACCCATGCCTAATAAATGGTTTTCTCTTTCAATTCGATCTCTCTCCTTTTTCTCCTCTATCTCGATTCTCTCTCTCTTTTCTCTCTTCTCTTTCTCTTTCCAACTGTCTCTCTTCTCTCTCAATTCTTTATCTTTCAATTCTTTCCTGGATCTTAGCACTAATGAAAGCTTCTAAATTTTTCCCCGTTATTCCTAACTTACTCCCAGCGTTCATCCAAAACTGGTATTCCTCCATGCTTGCAAGAATAACTTAAACTACCAGGGGAAAACTGTAACAGATATATCAAAGAAAACGGAGAGTTCAATTCCTGCTCTGCTCAAACTGCAAATAAATCGGAGGGCCTGCTTCGATTAAACAGTATGTATGAATAAAAACGGAGGGTTCTATGCCGGTTCTGACCAAACAGTAAGTTGAATGGGGTCCCTTGACCATCTAATCTTCTCACCAACAAATCAAGATATAATAAATAGATATAGAGCTCAATGAAACAACTTGTCATTTGAAAATCTCGGGTCCCTACCTGGAGGTTATTCCGGGGATCAACGCCCCCGCGGCCCGGTCCATGACCAGGCCTCCCGATGGAGTCTATTCCTCCAAATCGTTTCAAGCTCAAAAATAAAGGTGACAGAATTAACTATTATATCCTGCCTGACTTGACTTACAATAAATTGAGACTATAGCAATCACCAAATCTTTTAAATACCTGTACTGTAGTCCTACCATAGAGAATGATTACTCATGGCTGGTGGTAACCGTCTGTGGTATGCGGCGTTGAAGTTCCAATGTTAGATTCGAGATGGAATTGAATCTTGATTCAGTCGAGTTGATCCTGGCAAGGTCGCCACTTGTGAATGCTTACTCAGCCCTGTAAGATCTTAAATAGGTCTTACCAAGGCTGGCTCTTCCTCAGGAAAATTAATGAATAGAAAAATAATTATTATGACTGAAAATATAAAACATTTAAATATGAACCTTTATCCTACTTAAAAAAAAATGAAATATGAAAATGATATCTGAATTCAACGCTAATATGTACAGTTAGACTGGGGTGTCTGGTTGATGTTGTTGACACCGCACATTGTAGAAACTGTAGCCATTGATTATGATGTAGGGGGAGGGGGTCACAGCTGTTGAGTGACAACCCAACAACTAGTTTGTAACAGAATCTGTAGCCTTGAATAATCCGTCAAGACGATAGGAACGCAGGTCTTTCACCACTGCAAAGATGAGAGGTAGTTGCCTGGGGTTGGCTACACTTATCAGGTATATAGATAAAAAAGTGATGTCCCAGAACTCGTGTGACGTTCGTCTCCTTCATCACTATTTCTTTGGTTGCCAGATGACCCAAGCTGACATTCCAAGCTAGAAGGAGGCCAAAAGTTACACACTGCTTAAGAAATCACTCTCCATGATAAGTAAAACATTTAAAGGACTGGTGAAGATTGAAATGCCATACCTTGAAATCAAGGCAGCATGAACTACATCTTGGAATTGGTTAAAAGTGAAGTTTTTAACCAATATATCCATTAAAAACAGGAGCAGAGGCTTTTACTTACAGTTGTGTTGGGAACTGTGAGTCAGTTTTTAGCAAGCCGCTAACCAGACTGAGAGTCGAAGATCAAAATGATTTTTTTATGAGAGAGCCACAGAATTTGGTTAACACAAGCCTATCTGATATTATTCTGACGCCAAATGACTTCGAGCAGGCGATAAATGACATGCCCATGCACTCTGCCCCAGGGCCAGACTCATGGAACTCCGTATTCATCAAGAACTGCAAGAAGCCCCTATCACGAGCTTTTACCATCCTATGGAGAGGGATCATGGACACTGGGGTCGTCCCACAGCTACTAAAAACAACAGACATAGCCCCACTCCACAAAGGGGGCAGTAAAGCAATAGCAAAGAACTACAGACCGATAGCACTAACATTCCATATCACACAAATCTTTGAAAGGGTACTAAGAAGCAAGATCGCCACCCATCTAGAAACGCATCAGTTACACAACCCAAGGCAACATTGGTTTAGAGCAGGTCGCTCCTGTCTGTCTCAACTATTGGATCACTACGACAAGGTCCTAGATGCACTAGAAGACAAAAAGAATGCAGATGTAATATATACAGACTTAGCAAAAGCCTCCGGCAAGTGTGACCATGGCATAATAGTGCACAAAGTGCGTGCTAAAGAAATAACAGGAAAAGTTGGTAGATGGATCTATAATTTCCTCACAAACAGAACACAAAGAGTAGTAGTCAACAGAGTAAAGTCCGGGGCGGCTACGGTGAAAAGCTCTGTTCCACAAGGCACAGTACTCGCTCCCATCTTGTTTCTCATCCTCATATCTGACATAGACAAGGATGTCAGCCACAGCACCGTGTCTTCCTTTGCAGATGACTCCCGAATCTGCATGACAGTGTCTTCCATTGCAGACACTGCAAGGCTCCAGGCGGACATCAACCAAATCTTTCAATGGGCTGCAGAAAACAATATGAAGTTCAACGATGAGAAATTTCAATTACTCCGATATGGTAAACACGAGGAAATTAAAACTTCATCAGAGTACAAAACAAATTCCTTCAACAAAATAGAGCGAAAAACCAACGTCGAAGACCTGGGAGTGATCATGTCGGAGGATCTCACCTTCAATGACCATAACATTATATCAATCGCAGATGCTAGAAAAATGACAGGATGGATAATGAGAACCTTCAAAACTAGGGATGCCAAGCCCATGATGACACTCTTTAGGTTACTTGTTCTATCTAGGCTGGAATATTGCTGCACACTAACAGCACCTTTCAAGGCAGGTGAAAATGCTGACCTAGAAAATGTACAGAGAACCTTCACAGCGCGCATAGCGGAGATAAAACACCTCAATTACTGGGAGCACTTAAAGTTCCTGAACCTGTACTCCCTGGAACGCAGGCGGGAGAGATATATGATTATATACAGCTGGAAAATCCTAGAGGGACTAGTACCGAACTTGCACACGAAAATCACTCACAACGAAAGCAAAAGACTTGGCAGACGATGCAACATCCCCCTAATGAAAAGCAGGGGTGTCACTACCACGTTAAAAGACAATGCAATAAGTGTCAGGGGCCCGAGACTGTTCAACTGACTTCCAGCATACATAAGGGGGATTACCAACAGAACCCTGGCAGTCTTCAAACTGGCACTGGACAAGCACCTAAAGTCGGTACCTGACCAGCCGGGCTGTGGCTCGTACGTTGGATTGCATGCAGCCAGCAGTAACAGCCTGGTTGATTAGGCTCTGATCCACCATGAGGCCTGGTCACAGACCGGGCCGCGGGAGCGTTGACACCCGGAACTCTCTCCAGGTAAACTCTAGGCAAGTGATTACCATTTGATCGGAGCCCCACACGTCACCTTTCCAGGTGTAGAAAAGGTATGGGGGATAGCGGAAGCTAGAACGACCCTACCTTAACAAGAAGACGGGCAATCAAACTATCGTCACCATATACTCACTCGCTACTCCTATCTGTTGAACTTTTCCCTCACAGGTTGATGGGGCAATGATACATTTGTGGAGACAGACAACTTTACTTGAAGCGGCGAAAAAGGGAATATACCAGTGTATAGTGTCACTAATACTGTTGTTTGGTTCTGAAGCATTTGTTTTGCATGTTATAGAAAGTAGGCTGAAGACACCAGAGATATCATATTTGAGGGCAATGTGTGATGTGAATATTTTGCAGAGAATTTTTTTTTTTATATATATTTTATTTTAAACAATGCGATACAAGGTGACAGAAATAATTAAAAAGATACACGAATAATTAATTAATGCACAAGAATCCCAATAACCCTAATACATAATAACGACACTATATAGTACAGTGGTAATACACTCTCACACACAACACACCGTATATTACAGTGGTAATACACTCTCACACACAACACACCGTATATTACAGTGGTAATACACTCTCACACACAACACACCGTATATTACAGTGGTAATACACTCTCACACACAACACACCGTATATTACAGTGGTATTACACTCTCACACACAACACACCGTATATTACAGTGGTAATACACTCTCACACACAACACACCGTATATTACAGTGGTAATACACTCTCACACACAACACACCGTATATTACAGTGGTATTACACTCACACACAACACACCGTATATTACAGTGGTATTACACTCACACACAACACACCGTATATTACAGTGGTAATACACTCTCACACACAACACACCGTATATTACAGTGGTATTACACTCTCACACACAACACACTGTATATTACAGTGGTAATACACTCTCACACACAACACACCGTATATTACAGTGGTAATACACTCTCACACACAACACACCGTATATTACAGTGGTATTTTTCTTTTTATTTAACAACACCACTAACAAGGTTATATGTAATAAAAACACAACATTACAAGGGTATGAACAAGAGTGTCCAAAAAAACAACATCAAACACTGGAAACAAACAAGAGGTCACAATTGGAAGTTGAAGACACAGATGAGTCAGAGAGATATTAGGAAGTATTTCTACAGTCATAGAGTTGTCAGGCTTTGGAATAGCCTAGAAAGTGATGTAGTGGAGGCAGGAACTATACATAGTTTCAAGACGAGGTATGATAAAGCTCATGGAGCGGGGAGAGAGAGGACCCAGTAACAACCGGTGAAAGGCGGGGCCAGGAGTAAGGACTCGACCCCTGCAACCACAAATAGGTGAGTACAAATAGGTGAGTACAAATAGGTGAGTACACAACATGACACTACATCTGGCACATTACTAGGTATGGCTTCCGCCTGTCAACACACTCGTATTCAAGACTTAATCTAAAATCTGAGGTGCCCAACATAGCACCACGATACTCAAACATTAATATAGGTGATTATCACGGGGCCTTAACATAGCCATAGGTATTTACATCATTCTTCAGTGGCTGATGACCAGCATCATTCTTCAGTGGCTGATGACCAGCATCATTCTTCAGTGGCTGATGACCAGCATCATTATTCAGTGGCTGATGACCAGCATCATTATTCAGTGGCTGATGACCAGCATCATTCTTCAGTGGCTGATGACCAGCATCATTCTTCAGTGGCTGATGACCAGCATCATTCTTCAGTGGCTGATGACCAGCATCATTATTCAGTGGCTGATGACCAGCATCATTATTCAGTGGCTGATGAACAGCATCATTCTTCAGTGGCTGATGAACAGCATCATTCTTCAGTGGCTTATGACCAGCATCATTATTCAGTGGCTGATGACCAGCATCATTCTTCAGTGGCTGATGAACAGCATCATTATTCAGTGGCTGATGAACAGCATCATTCTTCAGTGGCTGATGACCAGCATCATTATTCAGTGGCTGATGACCAGCATCATTATTCAGTGGCTGATGACCAGCATCATTCTTCAGTGGCTGATGAACAGCATCATTCTTCAGTGGCTGATGACCAGCATCATTATTCAGTGGCTGATGACCAGCATCATTATTCAGTGGCTGATGACCAGCATCATTCTTCAGTGGCTGATGAACAGCATCATTCTTCAGTGGCTGATGACCAACATCATTATTCAGTGGCTGATGAACAGCATCATTATTCAGTGGCTGATGAACAGCATCATTCTTCAGTGGCTGATGACCAGCATCATTATTCAGTGGCTGATGAACAGCATCATTATTCAGTGGCTGATGACCAGCATCATTATTCAGTGGCTGATGACCAGCATCATTATTCAGTGGCTGATGACCAGCATCATTATTCAGTGGCTGATGACCAGCATCATTATTCAGTGGCTGATGAACAGCATCATTCTTCAATGGCTGATGAACAGCATCATATTTTCCTCCAAGGAAGCTTTTCCTTGACTTTAACTTGCATAATTTATATGTGACTGTCTAGTGGAAAGTGGAGAAAGTCTTTTCTGATCAGAAATAAATGAGTAACTTTACTGTGTTATTATAGGTTAGATCTGCATAATATACTTGGCTGAAACATCTGTATGATCTCAAGACCATTGTTCTCTACCTAAGGCTTAAATATAACTTATGCATTTACTTTCTTATACAATTAATTAGTTATGTTTAGATAAAACCTGGATTGATAACAGACGAAGCTTCTGTCAGCACATGAACCCGTAATCAAGTACTGCTGCTGGGTAGCATTATGGAGGAGAGGCAAACACTACCAGAAACTCAAAGAAAGTGATTTTTGTAGTGAGTTGATGTGAACACACCAGGCAGAGGTGAACAAAAGAGGGAACAGAACAAAGGCGGAAGTTTTTCATAGGGAGAGTAAACAGGTGAGCGAGGGGCGGCACACTGGGTTACGTTCTCAGTGGAAGGTAGTGAATTACAAGAGGAATTTCTTTTCATTGGTGAAAGACACCGGAAAACATGAAACAACTGGATGTTAAGCACACACATTGCTAGTCAAGCTAAAAGGAAAATTAAAACAACAACTTGCTGGGAAACATGTCCACGAAATCGTAATAAGTGAAATCAAATTACGGAAAGAGTGGGGAAAGGTAGCAAGACTACCTTGCTACCTGTTCCAGAACAAGTGGGGAAAGGTAGCAAGACTACCTTGCTACCTGTTCCAGAACAAGTGGGGAAAGGTAGCAAGACTACCTTGCTACCTGTTCCAGAACAAGTGGGGAAAGGTAGCAAGACTACCTTGCTACCTGTTCCAGAACAAGTGGGGAAAGGTAGCAAGACTACCTTGCTACCTGTTCCAGAACAAGTGGGGAAAGGTAGCAAGACTACCTTGCTACCTGTTCCAGAACAAGTGGGGAAAGGTAGCAAGGATACCTTGCTACCTGTTCCAGAACAAGTGGGGAAAGGTAGCAAGACTACCTTGCTACCTGTTCCAGAACAAGTGGGGAAAGGTAGCAAGACTACCTTGCTACCTGTTCCAGACCAAACACTTGTGTGATTTGAGAGATTTACATTCCGTAAGAGGCACGTCAGTCCCCCGGACTTCTAATATGATCATTTTTCCACTTTAATCTACCTTGCCCATAATTACTATCGCATTTGCTTTGTTTGTATCGTAAGGTGAAGTCCAGGATCTTTCCTTAATTCATGGTACAAACTAACAAATCTTTTAGGACAATTGTGTTGCAGAGGTTTGAGCAAAACTCAGACATATGCTACACAACTGTCCTCAAATTTTTTCTAAGTTATACCATGAATTAAAGATCCTGGACTTCACCTTACGAAACAGACAAAGCAAATGTGATAGTAATTATGGATAACGTAGATCATAGTGGAAAAATGAACATGTTAGAAAACGGGGAACTTAGGCGCCTCTTAAGTAAACACACGAACGAGAACGGGAACACACAAACAGGCACGTAAAAATTATTTGCAGGGAAACATATATATAGAATTGGGAAAAAAATCACAATAAAGAAGAGAAACATACAAGTAAACAAGGAAAACCCACAAACTCACACACTAAAATAAATTTGTCAGAGAAAATGAAAGCTAGCAGAAGAATACTAAAATTGTCCAATAAATGCTGGAAAGATAATATTCAGTCCAGCATGGACTGGAAAAACACACATAAAGTATGAGAACGCTGAGTGTGGATGAAGTTATGTACTTGTCAGCTTACATACACACACACAGCTGTCAGTGAAGAGGCGGCGCCTACAACCACAAGTAAGTGAGTACAAATAGGTGAGTGCACACATACACACACACACGCACACACACACACACACACACACACACACACACACACACGCACACGCACACACACACGCACGCACACACACACACACACACACACACACACACACACACACACACACACACACACACACACACACACGCACACGCAAGGTGAAAGAAGTAAGACAAGAGAGAGAGGGGTGGATAGACTGCATTTTCTTGGACTGCAAGATAGCCTTTGACACAGTTCCTCACAAGAGGTTACTGCAAAAGCTAGAGGATCAGGCACATATAACAGGAAAGGCACTGCATTGGATCAAAGAATACCTGACAGGGAGGCAACAACGAGTCATGGTACGTGATGAGGTATCACAGTGGGCGCCTGTGACAAGCGGGGTTCCACAGGGGTCAGTCCTAGAACCTGTGCTGTTTTTGGTATATGTGAATGACATAACGGAAGGGATAGACTCGGAAGTGTCCTTGTTTGCAGATGATGTGAAGTTAATGAGGAGAATCAAATCGGTCGAGGATCAGGCAGGACTACAAAGAGACCTGGACAGGCTACAAGCCTGGTCCAGCAACTGGCTCTTTGAGTTTAACCCTGCCAAACGCAAAGTCACGAAGTTGGGGAAGGGCAAAGAAGACCGCAGACACAGTATAGTCTAGGTGGCCAAAGACTGCAAATCTCACTCAGGGAAAAAGATCTGGGGGTGAGTATAACACCGAGCACATCTCCTGAGGCGCACATCAATCAGATAACTGCTGCAACGTACTTGCGTCTGGCAAGCGTAAGGATAGCTTTCAGATACCTCAGTAAGGAATCGTTCAAGATTCTGTACACCGTGTACGTCAGTCCCATACTGGAGTATGCAGCACCAGTTTGGAATCCACATCTGGTCAAGCACGTCAAGAAATTAGAGAAAGTGCAAAGGTTTGCAGCAAGACTAGTCCCAGAGCTAAGGGGATTGTCCTACGAAGAAAGGTTAAGGGAAATCGACCTGACGACACTGGAGGACAGGAGGGTCAGGGGAGACATGATAACGACATATAAAATACTGCACGGAATAGACAAGGTGGACAAAGACGAGATGTTCCAAAGATGGGACATAGAAACAAGAGGTCACAATTGGAAGTTGAAGACTCAGATGAATCAAAGGGATGTTAGGAAGTATTTCTTCAGTCAAAGAGTAGTTAGGCCGTGGAATAGCCTAGAAAGTGACGTGGTGGAGGCAGGAACCATACATAGTTTTAAGACGAGATTTGATAAAGCTCATGGAGCAGGAAGAGAGAGGACCTAGTAGCAATCAGTAAAGAGGCGGGGCCAGGAGCTATGAATCGACCCCTGCAACCACAAACAGGTGAGTACAAATAGATGAGTACACACACACACACACACACACACACACACACACACCAGTGAAGAGGTGGGGCCAGGAGCTATGAGTCGACCCCTGCAACCATAACTAGGTGAATACAACTAGGTGAGTACAAACACACACACACACACACAGGCTCATGGAGCACGGAGAGAAAGGACCTAGTAGCGACCAGTAAAGAGGAGGGGGCAGGAGCTATGAAATGACCCTTGCAACCTCAATTTAGTGAGTACACATACACACACACACACACTCACACACACACACACACACACACACACACACACACACACACACACACACACACACACACACACACACACACACACACACATGGGTGAAAGAATGACTTGTTAACACACGCTAGTATTATAATTATTAGAATTACTCTCAGTGTTAATGGTATCTTATTAGTATTACGGATACACAGGGGTGAATTGTATTTCTGGGACATATAAACAACTGACGTGCTCACACACACACACGCGCGCACACACATACACTCGGGGCCAGGAGCTGAGTCTCGACCCCTGAAACCACAACTAGGTGAGTACACACAGCTGATCCTTGGAATTTGACCGTGTCCCCTCACCCCCCCACACACCTTTCCCTCCCCCACAGACCTTTCCCCTCCCCCGCTCTTGCCTTCACTCCCTCCTCCCTCCTATCTTTCCCTCCCTCGCGTTTCTCTCTCTCATAGCCTTTTTCCCTCCCCTTCCCCCTACTCTTTCTCTCTCTCTCTCTCTCTCTCTCTCTCTCTCTCTCTCTCTCTCTCTCTCTCTCTCTCTCTCTCTCTCTCTCTCTCTCTCTCTCTCCCTCACTCCCATAACCCTATCTCTCACCCTCCTCTCTCTCTATAGGCTTCTCTCTCCATCTCTCCATTTCTCTCTCTCATAGCCTTTTCCCTCGCCCTCCTTTCTCCCTCTCTCTCTCTCTCCCTCTCCCTCTCTTTCTCCCTCTCTCTACCCTTTCTCTCCCCCCTCACATTTCTCTCTCTCTCCCGCTTGGTCTTATCCCTCACCCCCATACTCTCTCCTCTCTCTCCCTCTTTCTACCCTTTCTCTCTCCTCTCTCTCCCTCTTTCTACCCTTTCTCTCTCCCCCTCGCACCCTCTCCCTCCTCTAGCCTTCTGTCTGTGGTAAAAAAAAAGAAAAAAGAAAAAAAATGGGTGGCCCTAGAGGACGGAAAACCAGAGATCTGGTAGACGAACCAGGGAGGAAAGACTGGGAGTTAGAGCTCCAAAAAAGGGAGGAAGAGTGGGGAAAGAAGATAGTAGAGCTTGGTAAGAAAATGGAGGAGCGGATAGCTGAAGAGTGCAGAAAGTGGGAAGTACAGGTCTTAGCAGCAGAAGCTAGGATACAGTGCTTAGAAGAGAAACTGCAAAGCCTGAAACAGATTAGAGAGACAAATGACAATTCAGATGTGACATCAGGAAATTCAATGTCAGGCGCAGACAAGGGGACGGTAAGCAACAACGGAGACATGCCGTACACGAAGGCCCTATCAGACCCACGTGGGGCCAGGGAAAAACCGAGGAGCACACTAAGATCAAATGACAGGTCCGAAGACAATGAAGGTATGCTATATGCAGAGATTCTAACAGCCAACTGCAGTAGCAAGGGACAGCTGGTCAGGAAAGACAGTTCACTGAGAATAGAAGTTTCAGATATGACAGGGACTGAAGTCAAGAACATGTCAATGGAAGGAAATAAAATGCCTCAGAGGAAGCAGATGGAGACTCAGTGGGAGGAGGAAAGGGCGAGGTCAGTTTTTGTGTATGGGCTCCAAGAAGCCAAGGGGGACAACTTTGAAGAAATAAAACAGGAGGAGAAAAAAATGATTGAAGGCATCATGAAAACAATAGGTGAGGGCGATATGACCCAGGTGACAAATTTTCAGAGAATTGGGTGGTTTGCGAGTGGAAGGATACGGCCTGTCACAGTAACTTTCAAGGAAGAATCAGTTCAAACCAGGATTCTGCAAGAGAAAGCAAGATTGAAGGACAAAGAGGGGTACCAGAGAGTATACCTCGACGGCGACAGAACACAAGAAGAAAGGACTACACTGAAAGAGAGGGTACAGAGACGCAAGGAGGAACGAGAGGCAATGACGAAAATGAGCAGGACCCAGACACAGGAGGAAGGGCAAACACACCCCACAGAATCTCCCACCAAAAGACTCCAACCGCGACATTCCCAACGCAACTGAGCAACCTATACTACAACCCACTCACTGTTCCCTCTGCCACCAACCCCCATATCACAAACCTCACCCCAACAGCTGTCCCTTATGGGCATTCTGACCCCACCCCCATCATCACAAACCCCACCTACACCACAGCCCCATATAGGCCCCCACCAAGGCTCTCGCTCCCCCAACCCCAATATTCTTGCATGACCACAATGATAGAAAAGAAACTGAAAGTTTGGTACACAAACGCGGATGGAATAACGAATAAACATGAGGAGTGGAACGAAAGAATCAGTGAAAAATCCCCAGACATCATAGCAGTCACAGAAACAAAACTCGCTGAGACAATAACAGACACAATCTTCCCAACAGGATATCAGATCCTGAGGAAAGATAGAAGGAGTAGAGGGGGAGGAGGGGTTGCACTGCTCATGAAACACCGATGGGGATTTGAGGAAATGGAAGGCATGGACATTATTGGAGAAAGAGACTACATTGTAGGTACAATTCAGTCCGGAGAACATAAAGTAGTCATTGGAGTGATGTATAACCCACCACAGAACTGCAGGAGGCCAAGAGAGGAGTACGAAGAAAACAACAGGGTGATGGTGGACACACTGGCTGAGGTGGCAAGAAGAGCTCACTCGAGCAGAGCAAAGTTACTGGTAATGGGCGATTTCAACCACAGGGAGATCGACTGGGAAAACTTGGAGCCACATGGGGGTCCCGAAACATGGAGAGCCAAGATGATGGATGTGGTACTTGAAAACCTCATGCATCAACATGTCAGGGACACAACCAGAGAGAGAGGGGAGGATGAGCCAGCAAGACTGGATCTTGTGTTCACCCTGAGCAGTTCAGACATCGAGGACATCAATTACGAGAGGCCCCTTGGAGCTAGCGATCACGTGGTTCTGAGTTTTGATTATATAGTAGAGTTACAAGTGGAGAAGGTAACAGGAACTGAAGGGGACAGGCCAAACTATAAAAGGGGGGACTACACAGGTATGAGAAACTTCCTGCAGGAGGTTCAGTTGGACAGAGAAATGGTAGGAAAATCAGTAAACGAGATGATGGAATATGTGGCAACAAAGTGCAAGGAGGCAGAGGAAAGTTTTGTTCCCAAGGGAAACAGAAATAATAGGAAGACCAAAACGAGTCCTTGGTTTACCCGAAGGTGTAGGGAGGCAAAAACTAAGTGCAACAGAGAATGGAAAAGGTACAGGAGGCATAGGACCCAGGAAAACAAGGAGATTAGTAGAAGAGCCAGAAACGAGTATGCACAGATAAGGAGGGAGGCCCAGCGACAGTATGAAAACGACATAGCATTGAAAGTCAAATCTGACCCGAAACTGCAGTATAGCCACATTAGGAGGAAGACAACAGCCAAGGACCAGGTGATAAGACTGAGGAAAGAAGGTGGAGAACTCACAAGAAACGATCAAGAGGTATGTGAGGAGCTCAACACGAGATTTAAGGAAGTATTTACAGTAGAGACAGGAAGGACTCTGGGGGGACAGACCAGATGGGGACACCAGCAAGGAATACACCAACAAGTGTTGGACGACATACATACAGATGAGGAGGAGGTGAAGAAACTGCTAAGGGACATCGATACCTCAAAGGCAATGGGACCGGACAACATCTCCCCGTGGGTCCTTAGAGAAGGAGCAGATATGTTGTGCGTGCCACTTACCACAATCTTCAACACGTCCTTGGAAACTGGGCAACTACCTGAGGTATGGAAGACGGCAAATGTAGTTCCCATTTTTATAAAAGGAGACAGAAAAGAGGCACTAAACTATAGACCTGTGTCATTGACGTGTATAGTATGCAAAATTATGGAGAAGATTATCAAGAGGAGAGTGGTGGAGCACCTGGAACGGAACAAGAGTATAAATGCCAACCAGCACGGATTCATGGAAGGCAAATCCTGTGTCACAAACCTTCTGGAGTTTTATGATAAAATAACAGAAGTAAGACACGAGAGAGAGGGGTGGGTTGATTGCATCTTCTTGGACTGCAAGAAGGCCTTTGACACAGTTCCTCACAAGAGATTAGTGCAGAAGCTAGAGCATCAGGCGCATATAACAGGAAGGGCACTGCAATGGATCAGAGAATACCTGACAGGGAGGCAACAACGAGTCATGGTTGTTAGGTAAGACACATATGCAACAGTTAGGTATCTTTATTTTGAAACGTTTCGCCTACACAGTAGGCTTCTTCAGTCGAGTACAGAAAAGTTGATAGAAGTAGAAGATACTTGAAGACGATGTAATCAGTCCATCACCCTTAAAGTTTTGAGGTGGTCAGTCCCTCAGTCTGGAGAAGAACATTGTTCCATAAAATGAAACAATATGGAGATGAAGTGACAGGATGGAGCCTTATATAGCGCCAACAGGTGAGACGTAGGTCACTAGAAGAGGTAAGAACTCAGATGTTGGGAGGTCAGGTCCCTCTCAAATCCTGCCGTTCTCACTAGTAGAGGTTGTAGAAGTTGATTGTAGGTCTGTACCAAGATACCCCTGTGTTGCAGTGTCTGACAGATTGAACATTAAAATGGTATAAAATACCGACAGGTTGTTAGGTAAGACACATATGCAACAGTTAGGTATCTTTAGGTATCTATCAACTTTTCTGTACTCGACTAAAGAAGCCTACTGTGTAGGCGAAACGTTTCAAAATAAAGATACCTAACTGTTGCATATGTGTCTTACCTAACAACCTGTCGGTATTTTATACCATTTTAATGTTCAACGAGTCATGGTACGTAATGATGTATCAAAGTGGGCACCTGTGACGAGCGGGGTCCCACAGGGGTCGGTCCTAGGACCAGTGCTATTTTTGGTATATGTGAACGACATGATGGAAGGGTTAGACTCAGAAGTGTCCCTGTTTGCAGATGATGTGAAGTTAATGAGGAGAATTAAATCTGATGAGGACCAGGCATGACTTCAAAGAGATCTGGACAGACTGGACACCTGGTCCAGCAAATGGCTTCTCGAATTTAATCCTGCCAAATGCAAAGTCATGAAGATAGGGGAAGGGCACGGAAGACCACAGACAGAGTATAGGCTAGGTGGCCAAAGACTGCAAACCTCACTCAAGGAGAAAGATCTTGGGGTGAATATAACACCGAGCATGTCTCCGGAAGCACACATCAATCAGATAACTGCTGCAACATATGGGCGCCTGGCAAACCTGAGAACAGCATTCCGATACCTTAATAAGGAATCGTTCAAGACACTGTACACCGTGTATGTCAGGCCCATACTGGAGTATGCAGCACCTGTTTGGAACCCGCACTTGATAAAGCACGTCAAGAAACTAGAGAAAGTACAAAGGTTTGCGACAAGGTTAGTTCCAGAGCTAAGGGGAATGTCCTATGAAGAAAGATTAAGGGAAATCGGCCTGACGACACTGGAGGACAGGAGGGTCAGGGGAGACATGATAACGACATATAAAATACTGCGTGGAATAGACAAGGTGGACAAAGACAGGATGTTCCAGGGAGGGGACACAGAAACAAGAGGCCACAATTGGAAGTTGAAGACACAAATGAGTCAGAGAGATATTAGGAAGTATTTCTTCAGTCATAGAGTTGTAAGGCAGTGTAATAGCCTAGAAAATGACGTAGTGGAGGCAGGAACCATACACAGTTTTAAGACGAGGTTTGATAAAGCTCATGGAGCGGGGAGAGAGAGGGCCCAGTAGCAACCGGTGAAGAGGCGAGGCCAGGAGCTAAGACTCGACCCCTGCAACCACAAATAGGTGAGTACAAATAGGTGAGTACACACACACAAGAAGTGAAGGCTTCTGAGTGAGCTAGATACCTCAAAGGCAATGGGGCCGGATAACATCTCTCCATGGGTCCTGAGAGAAGGTGCAGAGGCCCTGTGTGTACCCCTAACAACAATATTCACCACATCTATCGAAACAGGGAGATTACCTGAGGTATGGAAGACAGCAAATGTAATACCAATTTATAAAAATGGAGACAGACACGAAGCACCAAACTATAGACCAGTGTCACTGACATGTATAGCATGCAAAGTCATGGAGAAGATTATCAGAAGAGTGGTGGAACACCTAGAAAGAAATGAGCTTATCAACAACAGCCAACACGGATCCAGGGATGGAAAATCCTGTGTCACAAACCTATTGGCGTTCTATGTAAGGGTGACAGCTGTAATACAAGTGAGAGAAGGGTGGGTAGATTGCATTTTCTTGGACTGTAAGAATGCGTTTGATACAGTTCCACACAAGAGATTAGTGCATAAACTGGAGGACCAGGCAATGATAACAAGGAAGGCACTGCAATGGATCAGGAAATAAATGTCGGGAAGACAGCAGCGAGTCATGGTACGTGGCGAGGTGTCAGAGTTGGCACCTGTGACGAGTGGGGTTCCACAGGGGTCAGTCCTAGGACCGGTGCTGTTTCTGGAATTTGTGAACGACATGACGGGAGGGATAGACTCCGAAGTGTCCCTGTTTGCAGATGATGTGAAGTTGATGAGAAGAATTCAATCGGACGAGGACCAGGATGAACTACAAAGGGATCTGGATAGGCTACAGACCTGGTCCAGCAATTGGCTCCTAGAGTTCAACCCCACCAAGTGCAGTCATGAAGAGTGGGGAAGGGCAAAGAAGACCGCAGACGGAGTACAGTCTAGAGGGCCAGAGACTACAAACCTCACTCAAGGAAAAAGTTCTTGGGGTGAGTATAACACCAGGCACATCTCCTGAAGAGCACATCAACCAAATAACTGCTGCAGCATATGGGCGCCTAGCAAACCTCAGAACAGCATTCCAACATCTTAACAAGGAATCGTTCAGGACCCTGTACACCGTGTACGTTAGGCCCATATTGGAGTATGCGGCACCAGTCTGGAACCCACACCTATCCAAGCACGTAAAGAAACTAGAGAAAGTGCGTATAGGTTTGCAACAAGACTAGTCCCAGAGCTAAGGGGTATGTCGTACAAGGAGAGGTTAAAGGAAATCGACCTGACGACACTGGAAGACAGGAGAGATAGGGGGGACATGATAACGACATATAAAATACTGAGAGGAATTGGCAAGGTGGACAGAGACAGAATGTTCCAGAGATGGGACACAGCAACAAGGGGACACAGTTGGAAATTGAAGACACAGATGAATCACAGGGATGTTAGGAAGTATTTCATCAGTCACAGAGTAGTCAGGAAGTGGAATAGTTTGGGAAGTGATGTAGTGGAGGGAGAATCCATTCATAGCGTTAAGAAGAGGTTGTTCGCATTGCTGTTGGGGCGTGCGGACGTGCTGCGCAGTAGCTCCTGATTGAGTTGGCTTTTGCGCAGTGTTGACGTGTACTTGGCTCTGTGAAGACCTGTTTGCGCGCTCTCTAGAATTGAAGCAAGATGCCCTCCATCGAGCAACTTTACCAACAGCTTAAGGAAGAATTGAGGATGGCGAATATGGAAATTCGGCGACCGACCGAGGAAAACAAAAAGATTCGTAGTAGTCCCCCTGTTTTGAGTCCTCAGGTCAAGAAGGGAAGCTGGTCAGTGGCTGGACAGCAGGGAAAGAAGTTGACGATCAAGAAGACGAATGGAAAGGTAGAAACGATGAAGAAGAAAGAGACTGCCGTGGAAACTGTTGTGGAAACATCTAATACATTCTCAGTGCTACCCGACGAATGTGAGTCGACTACTGGAAACGTCACGACGAACGACACCAAAGGAAGGTACGAATATTGTTGTTGTTGGGCATAGCCAAGTAAGGTATATGGATAGGGCGTTCTGCTTGAAGGACAGGAGTAGGAGACAGAGAGTTTGCTTTCCTGGGGCTGGGATGGAGGATATTGTTAGCCGTCTGGATGACATCATGAGAGGTAATGGGAGTAATCCTATTATCTGTCTCAGTGCTGGAGGCAACGATGTTGGCAGACGTAGGAGTGAAGACCTGATTAGCAGGTATAGGTCAGCAATAGAAATAATTAGGAGTAAGGGTGGGAACCCTCTCATATGTGGTATTTTGCCAAGGAGGAGAGTTGGAAATGAATGGTTGTCCAGGGCAATTGGTGTCAATTGCTGGCTGGACAAATACTGTAAGGAAAATGCGGTAACATTCATTGACAACTGGGACCTCTTCTATGGCAGAAATGACATGTATGCCAGGGATGGGGTTCACTTATCTAGGTGTGGGGTGGGAGCACTGGCAACTGCAGTGGAGGGAACAGTTAGGACTTTAAACTAGGAGTAGTTAGTGGTATGGGTTTTGGCAGGAAAACAGTGAAGTCCCAGTGTAGTAATATTACGAGTTCTAGGGGAACTAGTAATAATAAGAACGAGGTAGATATTGAAAAGCCAGGGACCTTGGGTGATAAGGACAGTAATAGGTTTAGTAGAAAAATAGAAATGAGCAGGAAGGGTAAAGAGAAAGGAGAGTCTTTCAATGTTTATTATGCTAATTGCCGTAGTGCTAGGAATAAGATGGACGAGTTGAGATTAGTTGCTAGTTCAGATAACATTGATGTATTTGCCTTAACTGAGACGTGGTTTAATTCAAAAAGTCGGGACATGCCTGCGGAATGTCATATTCAGGGTTTTAAATTGTTCCAAGAAGAAAGAAGTATTGGGAAGGGGGGTGGGGTGGCATTGTATGTCCGAGATCGCTTGAACTGTTGCATAAAAACGGGTATTAAGTCTGAAGTAACACATACAGAGTCTGTTTGGATAGAATTTTCAGAGGGGCATGAAAAACTGATATTAGGAGTGATATACCGTCCCCCAAACTTAGATAGGGACCAAGGGAAACTACTATTATTTTTATTTATTATCACACCGGCCGATTCCCACCAAGGCAGGGTGGCCCGAAAAAGAAAAACTTTCACCATCATTCACTCCATCACTGTCTTGCCAGAAGGGTGCTTTACACTACAGTTTTTAAACTGCAACATTAACACCCCTCCTTCAGAGTGCAGGCACTGTACTTCCCATCTCCAGGACTCAAGTCCGGCCTGCCGGTTTCCCTGAATCCCTTCATAAATGTTACTTTGCTCACACTCCAACAGCACGTCAAGTATTAAAAACCATTTGTCTCCATTCACTCCTATCAAACACGCTCACGCATGCCTGCTGGAAGTCCAAGCCCCTCGCACACAAAACCTCCTTTACCCCCTCCCTCCAACCCTTCCTAGGCCGACCCCTACCCCGCCTTCCTTCCACTACAGACTGATACACTCTTGAAGTCATTCTGTTTCGCTCCATTCTCTCTACATGTCCGAACCACCTCAACAACCCTTCCTCAGCCCTCTGGACAACAGTTTTGGTAATCCCGCACCTCCTCCTAACTTCCAAACTACGAATTCTCTGCATTATATTCACACCACACATTGCCCTCAGACATGACATCTCCACTGCCTCCAGCCTTCTCCTCGCTGCAACATTCATCACCCACGCTTCACACCCATATAAGAGCGTTGGTAAAACTATACTCTCATACATTCCCCTCTTTGCCTCCAAGGACAAAGTTCTTTGTCTCCACAGACTCCTAAGTGCACCACTCACTCTTTTTCCCTCATCAATTCTATGATTCACCTCATCTTTCATAGACCCATCCGCTGACACGTCCACTCCCAAATATCTGAATACGTTCACCTCCTCCATACTCTCTCCCTCCAATCTGATATTCAATCTTTCATCACCTAATCTTTTTGTTATCCTCATAACCTTACTCTTTCCTGTATTCACCTTTAATTTTCTTCTTTTGCACACCCTACCAAATTCATCCACCAATCTCTGGGAGGAAATTGTTAAGGCCACAAGGCACGATAATGTAGTAATTCTAGGAGACTTTAACTTTAGTCATGTTGATTGGAATTTCTTGACTGGGAATTTAGAATCATACGACTTCTTAGAAGTATTTCAGGATTGTTTTTAGAAGCAGTTTGTGACAGAACCTACAAGGGGAAATAACCTGCTTGACTTAGTTATGGCAAACAATGAATCCCTTGTTAATAATTTAGAAATTTCAGAGGAACTGGGTGCTAGCGACCACAAATCAATTACATTTAGCATTGAATGGAAGTACGATAGTAGCGATAACTCAGTAACAGTCCCAGATTTTCGCTTAGCAGATTACGATGGGCTTAGAGAACACTTATCATCTGTTGACTGGAGTAACGAAGAGAGCTATCAATATGACAGTTTTCTGAACACTATACATGCTGCTCAAAGAGCGTTTATCCCATATAAAGAAATTAGATCAAATAGAAATGACCCAAAATGGATGAATAATAGGCTCAAATATCTACTAGGGCATAAGAAAGGAATTTATAGGCGTATCAAAAGAGGTGAGGGTCATCTTATGAATCAGTATATTGACATTAAGAGGGACATTAAAAAGGGGATAAGAAAAGCTAAAAGGGACTATGAAATTAAAGTTGCTAGGGATTCTAAAACTAACCCAAAAAGTTTTTTCCAGGTCTATAGAACAAAAGTTAGAGATAAGATAGGTCCCCTTAAAAATAACTATGGGCACCTTACTGACAAAGAGAATGAAATGTGCTTGATTTTAAATAATTATTTTCTCTCAGTTTTTACACAGGAAGACACTAACAATATTCCAGTAATTAATTTTTACAGTGGGCTAGAAGAAGATAAATTATGTAACATCACAGTCACTAGTGAGATGGTTGTGAAGCAGATAGACAGACTGAAGCAAAATAAGTCGCCGGGTCCTGATAAGGTTTTTTCTAACTAATTTATTAACTTTCTTCAGTAAAGCTTTTGAGGCTGTTGACAACAATAAAGAATTTGATATTATTTACTTAGATTTTAGTAAGGCTTTTGACAGAGTTCCGCACCATAGACTATTAAAGAAAGTGGCAGCTCATGGCATTGGGGGAAAAGTGCTCTCGTGGATCGAGTCATGGCTCACTGACAGGAAGCAGAGAGTGTCCATAAATGGGGTTAAATCCGAGTGGGGATCTGTAACAAGTGGCGTTCCACAGGGATCAGTCTTGGGCCCGTTGTTCTTTATAATATATATCAATGATCTTGATGAGGGAATTACTAGTGATATGAGCAAATTCGCCGATGACACAAAGATAGGTAGGATAATTGATTCAAACGTAGATATTATGGAACTTCAGGAGGATTTAAACAAACTCTATTCTTGGTCAGAAAAGTGGCAGATGCAGTTCAATGTAGATAAATGCAAGGTTCTGAAGCTTGGGAGTGCCCATAACCCTAGTACTTATAAGTTAAATGATGTAGAACTTAGCCATACAGATTGCGAAAAGGACTTGGGGGTTATGGTGAGCAGCAACCTTAAACCAAGACAGCATTGCCTAAGCGTACGTAATAAGGCAAATAGATTACTGGGATTTATATCAAGAAGTGTAAGCAACAGAAGTCCAGAGGTCATACTGCAGCTTTATACATCATTAGTAAGGCCTCACCTAGATTATGCAGCTCAGTTCTGGTCTCCGTATTACAAAATGGACATAAATTCGTTAGAAAACATTCAGCGTAGGATGACTAAATTAATACATAGCATTAGAAATCTTCCTTATGAAGAAAGATTGAAGACTCTTAAGTTACATTCACTTGTTAGACGAAGAATGAGGGGAGACCTGATCGAAGTGTATAAGTGGAAGATAGGTATTAATAAAGGGGATATTAACAAGGTCTTGAGGATGTCTCTCCAAGAGAGAACCCGCAGTAATGGATTTAAATTAGATAAGTTTAGATTTAGAAAGGACATAGGAAAGTATTGGTTTGGAAATAGGGTAGTTGATGAGTGGAACAGTCTACCTAGTTGGGTTATTGAGGCTAGGGCTTTGGGTAGTTTCAAATCTAGGTTGGATAAGTACATGAGTGGGAGGGGTTGGATTTGAGTGGGACTTTCACATCAGAGCTTATTTCTTGGGTGGCATTGAAAATTGGGTTGGGCAAATGTTTTGTTAGTGGGATGAATTGTAAAGGACCTGCCTAGTATGGGCCAGCAGGCCTCCTGCAGCGTTCCTCCTTTCTTATGTTCTTATGTTCTTATAAAGCTCATGGTGCGTGGAGAGTGACCCAGTAGCGGCCAGTGAAGACGCGGGGCCTGGAGCTATGACTCGACCCCTGCTCTCATAACTAGGTGAGTACAACAAGGTGAGTACACACAAACTCACGTTAAATTTAGATATGATTACTTACTGGACAAAGCCATTAATTGTTAAATACACAGAAGATGCTTCACCTAAATCCAAAGATACTTTTCAACCTGGTATGATATAGACACAGTGAAGGTGGCACAGGTGCACCAGACTATTCTAGTCTGTAGTTGTTGTGAGTAAGTGTGGTGATAACAGTGGTGGTCCTAATGTGATGGTACCGTAGTGCAGCTGCCAACCAACAACACTATGGACCTCATATTCACTACACTTGTAGTGTTATTGTATATACACATCGTGGTAATGTATACGTATTTAGTGATATTGTATGTACTGTATATATGTATGGCTGTATGTATTTTTGTATGTTTCTGAATAAATTTCTATGTTGTATATATATATATATATATATATATATATATATATATATATATATATATATATATATATATATATATATATATATATATATATATATATATATATATATATATATATATATATATATATGTATATGCAAAACAACCACTCTGAAAGAATAGAGAAATTCCCTTACCATGAAAACTTGGTTGATATGCCTTCTCTTCTTAAGACTTTTAATATTAAAGTTGTATTCAAAAGTCTTGATACAGTAAAAAAAAACTTTTGATAAAGAATTCCCCCCAAAATGCTGATGGATGTGTCTATAAGATTCCTTGTAAAATTTGGGATAAAGTTTATTACAGTCAAACTGGTGAAAGTCTCGAACTAAGATTAAAACAACATAAATATAGCAATAGAACTGGACAAAATTCCAATGCTCTATTTATTCATGTAAGAGATTTTAACCATCCAATTGATTTTCAAAAAGTTGAGAAAGTTGTATCAAGCAAGTCTATGGTCGACAGGAATATAATTAAACCTTGTTTCATAAAAAGCAGTTTTGACAATAATATGAATATTTCTTTTGGTTTATATAAATTAGATCCATTTATAATTAATAGAATTTGGGAAGAATTTAATAATACACTGGACAAATAAATTTTTTAAAATTTTCTTGGGTAGAATAGTTTGTTGGTGGATTGCGCAAAGGACCTGTCCAGTTGGGCCGACGCGCGTCAGGTGTTTAACCGTTGTGGGATCTGATAGTGAGGTGTTGGCCAGACCCCTTATATACCTTGGATGCTTTACTTTCATAGTTCCTTGATAATGTGAGTAGTCACGAAAGCGCTTGGAATTTCTCTATTCTTTCAGAGTGGCTGTTTTGCATATTCTAAAATCACCTGTTTACTGTGACCTTATTGCATATATATATATATATATATATATATATATATATATATATATATATATATATATATATATATATATATATATATATATATATATATATATATATATATATATATATATATATATATATATATATATATATATATATATATATATATATATATATATATATATATATATATATATATATATATATATATATATATATATATATATATATAGATATATATCTTTCTTCTTTCTTTCAACACACCGGCTGTATCCCACCAAGGCGGGGTGGCCCAAAAGGAAAAACGAAAGTTTCTCCTTTTACATTTAGTAATATGTACAGGAGAAGAGGTCACTAGCCCCTTGCTCCCGGCATTTTAGTCGCCTCTTACAACACGCATGGCTTACGGAGGAAGAATTCTGTTCCACTTCCCCATGGAGATAAGAGGAAATAAACAAGAATAAGAACTAGAAAGAAAATAGAAGAAAACCCAGAGGGGTGTGTATATATGTGCTTGTACATGTATGTGTAGTGTGACCTAATTGTAAGTAGAAGTAGCAAGACGTACCTGAAATCTTGCATGTGTATGAGACAGACAAAAGACACCAGCAATCCTACCATCATGTAAAGCAATTACAGGCTTTTGTTTTACACTCACTTGGCAGGACGGTAGTACCTCCCTGGGCGGTTGCTGTCTACCAACCTACTACATATATATATATATATATATATATATATATATATATATATATATATATATATATATATATATATATATATATATATATATATATATATATATATAAATTTATATATATACATACATATATATATATATATATATATATATATATATATATATATATATATATATATATATATATATATATATATATATATATAAATGTATATATACATACATATATATATATATATATATATATATATATATATATATATATATATATATATATATATATATATATATATATATATATATATATATATATATATATATATTATTTATTTATTATCACACTGGCCGATTCCCACCAAGGCAGGGTGGCCCGAAAAAGAAAAACTCTCACCATCATTCACTCCATCACTGTCTTGCCAGAAGGGTGCTTTACACTACAGTTTTTAAACTGCAACATTAACACCCCTCCTTCAGAGTGCAGGCACTGTACTTCCCATCTCCAGGACTCAAGTCCGGCCTGCCGGTTTCCCTGAACCCCTTCATAAATGTTACTTTGCTCACACTCCAACAGCACGTCAAGTATTAAAAACCATTTGCCTCCATTCACTCCTATCAAATACGCTCACGCATGCCTGCTGGAAGTCCAAGCCCCTCGCACACAAAACCTCCTTTACCCCCTCCCTCCAACCTTTCCTAGGCCGACCCCTACCCCGCCTTCCTTCCACTACAGACTGATACACTCTTGAAGTTATTCTGTTTCGCTCCATTCTCTCCATATGTCCGAACCACCTCAACAACCCTTCCTCAGCCCTCTGGACAACAGTTTTGGTAATCCCGCACCTCCTCCTAACTTCCAAACTACGAATTCTCTGCATTATATTCACACCACACATTGCTCTCAGATATGACATCTCCACTGCCTCCAGCCTTCTCCTCGCTGCAACATTCATCACCCATGCTTCACACCCATATAAGAGCGTTGGTAAAACTATACTCTCATACATTCCCCTCTTTGCCTCCAAGGACAAAGTTCTTTGTCTCCACAGACCCCTAAGTGCACCACTCACCCTTTTCCCCTCATCAATTCTATGATTCACCTCATCTTTCATAGACCCATCCGCTGACACGTCCACTCCCAAATATCTGAATACATTCACCTCCTCCATACTCTCTCCCTCCAATCTGATATCCAATCTTTCATCACCTAATCTTTTTGTTATCCTCATAACCTTACTCTTTCCTGTATTCACTTTCAATTTTCTTCTTTTGCACACCCTACCAAATTCATCCACCAATCTCTGCAACTTCTCTTCAGAATCTCCCAAGAGCACAGTGTCATCAGCAAAGAGCAACTGTGACAACTCCCACTTTATGTGTGATTCTTTATCTTTTAACTCCACGCCTCTTGCCAAGACCCTCGCATTTACTTCTCTTACAACCCCATCCATAAATATATTAAACAACCACGGTGACATCACACATTCTTGTCTAAGGCCTACTTTTACTGGGAAATAATTTCCCTCTTTCCTACATACTCTAACTTGAGCCTCACTATCCTCGTAAAAACTCCTCACTGCTTTCAGTAACCTACCTCCTACACCATACACCTGCAACATCTGCCACATTGCCCCCCTATCCACCCTGTCATACGCCTTTTCCAAATCCATAAATGCCACAAAGACCTCTTTAGCCTTATCTAAATACTGTTCACTAATATGTTTCACTGTAAACACCTGGTCCACACACCCCCTACCTTTCCTAAAGCCTCCTTGTTCATCTGCTATCCTATTCTCCGTCTTACTCTTAATTCTTTCAGATATACCATACACTTTGCCAGGTATACTCAACAGACTTATCCCCCTATAATTTTTGCACTCTCTTTTATCCCCTTTGCCTTTATACAAAGGAACTATGCATGCTCTCTGCCAATCCCTAGGTACCTTACCCTCTTCCATACATTTATTAAATAATTGCACCAACCACTCCAAAACTATATCCCCACCTGCTTTTAACATTTCTATCTTTATCCCATCAATCCCGGCTGCCTTACCCCCTTTCATTTTACCTACTGCCTCACGAACTTCCCCCACACTCACAACTGGCTCTTCCTCACTCCTACAAGATGTTGTTCCTCCTTGCCCTATACACGAAATCACAGCTTCCCTATCTTCATCAACATTTAGCAATTCCTCAAAATATTCCCTCCATCTTCCCATTACCTTTAACTCTCCATTTAATAACTCTCCTCTCCTATTTTTAACTGACAAATCCATTTGTTCTCTAGGCTTTCTTAACTTGTTAATCTCACTCCAAAACTTTTTCTTATTTTCAACAAAATTTGTTGATAACATCTCACCCACTCTCTCATTTGCTCTCTTTTTACATTGCTTCACCACTCTCTTAACCTCTCTCTTTTCCTCCATATACTCTTCCCTCCTTGCATCACTTCTACTTTGTAAAAACTTCTCATATGCTAACTTTTTCTCCCTTACTACTCTCTTCACATCATCATTCCACCAATCACTCCTCTTTCCTCCCGCACCCACTTTCCTGTAACCACAAACTTCTGCTGAACACTCTAACACTACATTTTTAAACCTACCCCATACCTCTTCGACCCCATTGCGTATGCTCTCATTAGCCCATCTATCCTCCAATAGCTGTTTATATCTTACCCTAACTGCCTCCTCTTTTAGTTTATAAACCTTCACCTCTCTCTTCCCTGATGCTTCTATTCTCCTTGTATCCCATCTACCTTTTACTCTCAGTGTAGCTACAACTAGAAAGTGATCTGATATATCTGTGATCCCTCTATAAACATGTACATCTTGAAGTCTATTCAACAGTCTTTTATCTACCAATACATAATCCAACAAACTACTGTCATTTCGCCCTACATCTTATCTTGTATACTTATTGATCCTCTTTTTCTTAAAATATGTATTACCTATAACTAAACCCCTTTCTATACAAAGTTCAATCAAAGGGCTCCCATTATCATTTACACCTGGCACCCCAAACTTACCTACCACACCCTCTCTAAAAGTTTCTCCTACTTTAGCATTCAGGTCCCCTACCACAATTACTCTCTCACTTGGTTCAAAGGCTCCTATACATTCACTTAACATCTCCCAAAATCTCTCTCTCTCCTCTGCATTCCTCTCTTCTCCAGGTGCATACACGCTTATTATGACCCACTTCTCGCATCCAACCTTTACTTTAATCCACATAATTCTTGAATTTACACATTCATATTCTCTTTTCTCCTTCCATAACTGATCATTCAACTTTACTGCTACCCCTTCCTTTGCTCTAACTCTCTCAGATACTCCAGATTTAGTCCCATTTATTTCCACCCACCGAAACTCCCCTACCCCCTTCATATATATATATATATATATATATATATATATATATATATATATATATATATATATATATATATATATATATATATATATATCTGTATATATCTGTATCTCCTCACAAGGTGTCTTACTATGCCAAGACTCACTTACTTCCTGAGGTGTGCACCCCTCTTTTGACAACCCAATACTCGACGAATATGACGCACACCTGAGATCAACCTTTAAGAAGGCACTGAACCTGTCACTAGAGGATCAGCAACAGGATCAGGCAACCCTCCCAGTGCGACTGGGAGGTATAGGGGTGCGCAAAGCAACGCAGGTAGCTTTACCTGCTTTTCTGTCTTCGTGTTTGGCTTCCAGTGCATTAGTCAAGAAAATCCTCCCCGAATGCTTGAGAGACGTGGTAGGAGCTCAAGACCCCAGGTTTACTGAAGCAGCGATGCGGTGGGACACCCTTGCAGACTCCTCCAGTAGACCAGCTCCTCCCAAAGAACACTAACAGTCCCACTGGGACAAACCAATCATGAAGAAAATCGCCATAACAATGCTGACCAGCGCTTCAGGAAAGGACAAAGCTCGTCTCCTGGCGGTGAAGGCACCACACTCAGGAGATTTCCTGTTGCAACCCCTGAATGGGTTGCAATGATTAATATGTATATATATAATTATTACCTTTTCATATAATTTTATATTGCTTATATTTGCGATAATAGCTAAATCGTAAATGTATTGCTTTATATTATTATTTGACTTAGTTAAATTTTGTTAGGTAGGATGTAACATATTATGTGCTCAGTTCAAGTCTTGATTGTCTAACTACTGTAATTATCGCTCTTTGCTCGTTACTCTGCCGGTTTCTGTTGCTGAGCTGCAGCTGTCCACGGAGCTATCACGTGATCGAGGGGGGGGGGTCCTCACCTCGCCTGAAGTATTCAGTCTGGTCTAGACTCTCTTGGTGGTTGGTCGTATTCCAGACAAAGTGCCTAAATCTCTCTTATAGGCCCTTGTTGGAAGATCGTCTCTAGCTTTCTTGTAGGTTCTGTGGGACTCTGTTCACAGAACATTGTATAGACTTAGTGATTTTCGACGTTGTACTGAGGTTGTGCATCGCAAAGACACTCTGAGCAACTCAGGTCCTGAGTTGTAGCTTCTGACCTAACTTGTACTGGTATCTGTGTACTATCACCGTCGGTGATTTTCTTATGCTGAACTTAGATTCAATATTATGGGAGTTTTATGACTTTTGTGGAGGATCTGCTGATGGTCCCTACTTAGTGTCGTTATATTATCTCCTTGTTCCTGATTCTGTGTCGCAGTTGCTTGTTATATTGCTATTGGGCTTAGCATTCTTTTTATTGTTCAAGCAGACTGTTCTGATAGCCAGTTGGTCAAGAAGTTAGTTTATTTGAGGACTTTGTCAGTCACTTGTTTAAGCCTAGTCGAGTCGTTAGACATAGCGAACTACTTAGAGCATTTACACACATACACACAAACTTACTTGTACATATTTGTAATATCTTACTAAATGTTAATGTACCAGACGGTACTTAAGAATTATAAATGTGATATGTGCTTTCAGCACAATACTACTGTACACGAGAGAAGTGATTAATATTATTTTGATTACTGTGATTAATTTAATTTAATTTAATTTGATAATATACCTCTAGACTTAATTAATAAATTTATTAAATTTTATTTTCTCTAGTTAGTAGCCTACCAGTTGTAATCCTGAAGCACTACTGAATCATACTGAATTCTAATGGATAATTGGACAAGGATGCTGACTAATTGATCCAAGGTGTTGGAGAAATTGTACAGTTTGACATACTAGTAATTCTATGATCAAACACTTTGAGTATTTTCCTAATCTGAAGACTTTGAGTTTAGTCTTGTACAACATACTAGGTGGATGTATGTACCTGACTGAGTCTCTTGATCCAAGGAGATGGAAATACTGTTTATGAGTTCTAACTCTAAGATATCCAACACTAAAATTCCTATTAGGATTATAGTTTCCCATAATCACTCTCTCGTAGTACACTTATTTTCATGATGTATGCCAAAGTGAAACAGTTAATTGATACTCTGACTTTGTCTGAGTTAAGTACATTAAAACTTCAGACATGTTGGCGGGTAGCCAAATATCTCGGTGTGACGTATAACAGGAATTACACCGCAGAAACTGTCAGAGCATTGATTATAGATATATTGTTTCCTGCTCATACAGAGATGTCTGATTATGATTCAGATTCAAAAAGCCTAGTGTCACAATTAGGAAGTATGGCTCTATTTGATGATGGAGAAGAAAGAGCAACTAAGGCAGAAGTGAGTCTAGTGTCTGAGCCTAGTGTAGCTCAGTTCTCGCTCACGCCTTCCCTCCTAACTGTTAGTATGATGCAGCCTCATACTAGTACCGTATATGCTACACCTGTATCTAATTATCCTAGACCAGATCTAGACTCTCTACGGACGGTTGGACGAGGTGCCCGACCTAAGGACCGTCCAGAAACACATGTTAATTTCCCTACTCCTCCATTACCCACTGGTCCTATCTCTCAGGAACAGTTTGAGAGGTTTGAACGCCTCATCATGTTGCAGACTGCACAAATAGAGGCACAGAGGAAATTGAACGAAGAATATTTCCAGAGAGAAAATGTTCGTCTTGAAAGACAACAGACTGATAGATCACAGGACACATTTAATGTGCAGAAAGCTGCATCCACGGTTCATAAGTTTTTTGAAAGTGAGTTAGACACCTATTTTGATGTGTTTGAGAACCAGGGACGTGCTATGAACTGGCCACGTAAGCACTGCGCTACCTTGTTGCACACAGCTTTGACAGGAAGAGCTCAAACTTGTACTGCTGCTTTACTATTTGCCAAGCACATTAGCTATGACGCTGTCAAACAAACTATTCTAGAGACATATAACTTGTTACCCGTAAGTTATCAAAGCGCATTTAGTACGTTACAACGACGACAAGATCAAACTTGTGTAGAGTTTGCTCGTGAGAAAAAAGTTGCATTTGAGAGGTGGTGAAGGTCTGCCAAGTGTAACAACTACGACAGCCTTGTTCAGTTGTCACTACACGAAGAGTTTAACAACTGTATGTCTGCTGACATACAAGAATATCTGATCGATCATACTACCTCGGATATTCTGGAAACTGCAGCATTAGCAGATAATTACGAGATTTCTCACAAACTTGTACGTACTAAAACACAGAGAAACAAGGTAACTAAAAGTTGTCCTAGAAGTTGGCAACCTAAATCAGCTGCTCAGTGCCGGCCTGATGTATCTGCTACTGTAACTTCTCGTACCTTTACCAGGAAAACTCACAATCCTGAATCTGTCTCTGTGGCTAGACAGAAATCTGATATCGAGAAGAAGAAAGTTAAATGTACCTATTATAACAGAAAAGGACATGCTAGAGAGTATTGCTATAAGTCAGAAAGAGATACGAGAAGCAGTCGTGTGGCTGGCGCCCCCCCACAAGTCGTATCCTCTTCAGAGCAAGAAAGGCACCAAAATCCTAGTAATACCTCTGATCCTACTGTTTTAAATAATATTACTCAGGACAAATGACTAGCGTCAGAAAGTGTATCTGACGAAAAGATTCGCTCAGCGATGAGTCCTTGTTTTTCGAGAGGTAAAGTAGAATTTGACGAATCACATCTGACTGAGATAATTACTTTCAGAGACACTGGCAGTTATCTCACATTATTAAGAGAAGATGTACTGCCCATAACTAATGATACCTATTGCAAGATAGATGTATTGTTAGAAGCCTATGGTGGGGCTGTTATAAAAGTACCTCTTCACAAAGTTTACATTGAAACAAGCTATTATACTGGTTATATTTCAGTGGGTATATCCAGTGGTGTATTTCCCATCAGGTATATCAAGTGGTGTATTTCCCATCAGGTCAGTGGACTTGTTGATAGGGAACGATATCCTTCATGCTCGTATATGTAAAGAACCACTTGTGATTGATAATAACACTGATGATAATTATGCCATTGAAGCTTGTAGAGAGAAACCTATTTTATTTCCTCTTAGCGCAATTACTAGAGCTATGTCAAAGATACAACAACCATCCTTGTCTCCTGTTGAGTTAGTGGATGACAACGATTTGGGCTTGAATATGTTGTTTAGTGATGCGCTGCGCCCAGGGTCATTAACACCAACTCCCCACGGTCATCAACCTAGTCAGGACACACCGGACGTTAAATTTCTAACTCATGATGATTTAATCAAGGATCAGTTTGTTGATGAGTCACTGGAAAGACTGAGAGATATAGCGGTTACTGATAGTGAAGCAAAGGATCTCGATAATTGTTTCTATTGTAGTAACGGTGTACTGATGGAGAAAAATACATGCAAGTTGTCAGCTGATAGTGTTTCCACCACAGTCAAGCATCTCGTAGTGTTACCAGTTACATTTCGTGAACAAGCCATTGATTTTGCTCACAATAGTCCCATTGGAGGACATTTGGGTGTCAAGAACACACTCGGTAAACTGGCAAAACATTTTACTTGGCCGAAGATGAAGGAAACAGTAGCTGATCATGTGAGACGTTGCCACGTGTGTCAAGTGACAGACAAGCCAGCACACACACCACCTACACCTCTCACTATGTTCACTAGTAGCAAAGTTCAGTTCATCTGGACTAGTGATTGTTCAGATTTGTTCAAAAGGTTGAAGCATCTGCTTTCCTCTGTTCTTGTGAAGAGTCCTAATTTCAATCTTCCCTTTTTACATATAGATGCGAGTTATTATGCAGTGGGTGTTGTGCTGCTCCAACAGTCAACATCTACTGATATTCTCCATCCTATATGATACTATTCATCTAAGCTTAAAAGACACCAGAAAAATTATGCCAATATTGAGAAAGAGGCTCTAGCTCTTGTGGTGTCCTTTGAACATTTTGACTTGTATTTGGGCACTTCCCCATTTAAAATTAACGTAATTTTATGCCCAAATACCTTTTGTTACTTGCTATGTCAAAATCAGTAGAGTAACTTAATCCCTCCAGCCCATATTAACTATATATACTCATGTCTAATTATGTTATTTATATATTCACAGTATTGATGTGTGTGAGGAGGAGACAGAAGCTGAGTGTTGAGTGGGTAGTGTGGTGCGGGTGATGTACTGCATGACGAAACACTGTCCTGCCGCAGACCCCCCCCTCACTACTACTTTAAGCTGTTTCATACTCAGATGTCCATACTGCATAGCATTCCACAACCACTACTTTAGAGTGGAATGCAGTCTCCTCTACTATGATCGAGTCTCAACGTGCCATGCTTGTCTACGCTATCCTGTCTCTACACTGATGTACATAACCACGAGTATGCAGAGATACGATACTGTGTACTGCCCTAGTACTAGGGGCATATCTTAGTGTATAAACACTGACATTATAGAAGTGCTTGGCACAAGATTGACTCTCATTATTTTTTTTATATTAAACTGTTAGTAATGTAACCTGAGTAATCAGTAATGTGAAAGACATTAATGCCACTCCTAGTGCGACCGTTTGTCGTGTTGGGGGGGGGGGGTGTTGCAACCCCTGAATGGGTTGCAATGATTAATATGTATATATATAGTTATTACCTTTTAATATAATTTTATATTGCTTGTATTTGCGATAATAGCTAAATCGTAAATGTATTGCTTTATATTATTATTTGACTTAGTTAAATTTTGTTAGGTAGGATGTAACATATTATGTGCTCAGTTCAAGTCTTGATTGTCTAACTACTGTAATTATCGCTCTTTGCTCGTTACTCTGCTGGCTTCTGTTGCTGAGCTGCAGCTCACTATGAAACTAACACTGTCGATCAGGTGTGATGTTGTGAGGTGATGTCAGGGGGTGACATTGCAAGGTGACATCAGGCAGACATCGTGAAGTCGTGCAGCACCATGGGTGACGTCGTGAAGTCGGGCAGCATCGTGGGTGACGTCATGACATCAGTGGAGTGATGCAGCAGCAAATCACAGCATGTGGCTTGGGATGTGTGGCTTGGTAACCCACGTAACTTGTAGATTCACATGGCATTGTCCACACCCCACGTGACTTGCTCCATGTGGTTTTGTGATCTACATGGCATGCTGATCCACGTGGCTTGGTGATCCATGTGGCTGGCTGGTCCATGTGGCTTGCTGACCCAAGTGGCTTACTGATCCACGTGGCTTGTTGATCCACGTGGCTTGCTGATCCACGTGGATTGCTGATCTACATGGCTTGCTGATCCACATGGCTTGCTGATCCATGTGGCTTGCTGATCCACGTGGCTTGCTGATCCGCGTGGCTTACTGATCAACGTGGCTTGCTGATCCACGTGGCTTGCTGATCCATGTGGCTTGCTGATCCACGTGGCTTCGAGTGGCCTTGGGCACTCAGATACACAGCTCTGGCAATGAATTCACATGGAAAACAGCAGAAAACACAGCAGAGGGAGTGATGGCATGGTTGTGTAGTGTGGTGGCAGATGGGTGAGGTGTGAATGATTGGAGGAACCTGGCCGCTTCCTCTCCCACATAACCACTTGGAGAAACACCCACACTCGACGCTGAAATCACCACAAACTCACCTCTGACTTGCTGAAATAGCGGTACTGAGCTGAACAACAGCAGAACCATACACAGAACACGTGGCTTGAACAGCGTGGGATGCTGTGGCATGGAGTCACAGGGATGCCACTTAAAATTCTCGAAGAAATTCAATAAATTTCTGCCAAATCCTGCTTGTACCTGTGTCTGGATGCTGAAACGTGCAGACACGACATCAGGATAACTCGTTGCGAGATGGATGCTTCTTGTGTGGGGCGATGAAGTGAAGACGACTTCATCCCTCTTCCTTCCTCTCTCCGGGTAAACATACTTGCTGTGACCACCGCTTCCATCATTTATTATGAGTTTATTGGGTTCTTCTTGGTAGTGGGGAGTAATGATAAGGCTTCAGAGGCTTCTTACTTTATTTGGAATGTCATGGGGTACACAGGCAGTGTGTTTGTGCCCATGGCCCAGGGATGCCATGCCCAGCAAAGGGAGACAGGAGTAGGCCTTGTGGACTGAGTGAAGGCTGCTGAGAGAGAGAGGCAGGTCTGGGCATACTGAAGTGGCATAGACCTATACGTGGCAGCATGAGCAAGGCACATAATATGAACTCAGCTGGCAGACTGCATAGGCTGTCTATGCAGACAGTTCAGGCTGTCTGTTGCAACCCCTGAATGGGTCACAATGTACATAATGTATATTACCTTTTCATATAATTTTATATTGCTTATATTTGCGATAATAGCTAAATCGTAAATATATTGCTTTATATTATTATTTGACTTAGTTATGTTGTTAGGTAGGATGTAACCATATATATTATTATGTGCTCATAGTTCAAGTCTTGATTGTCTAACTACTGTAATTATCGCTCATCACTCGTTTCCCTGCCGGCTTCTCGTTGTTGCTGATCAGCAACTGTCCACGGAGCTATCACGTGATCGAAGGGGGGGGGGTGTACACACCTCGCCTGAAGTATTCAGTCTGGGCAAGACTCGCTTGGTGGTTGGACGTATTCTTGACAAGACGTGCCTAAATCTCCCTTATTGGCCCTTGTTGGAAGATCGTCTCTGTCTTATTATTGTTGTAGGTTCTGTGAGACTCTGTTCACAGAACATTGTATAGACTTAGTGATTTTCGACGTTGTACTGAGATTGTGTGTTGCATAGACACTCTGAGCAACTCAGGTCCTGAGCTGTAGCTTCTGACCTAACTTGTACTGGTATCTGTGTACTGTCACAGTCGGGGATTTTCTTATGCTGAACTTAGATTCAGTATTATGGGAGCTTTGTGACTTTTGTGGAGGATCTGCTGATGGTCCCTACTTAGCGTCGTTATATTATCTCCTAGTTCCTGATTCTGTGCTGCAGTTGCTTATATTGCAATATATTGCTATTGGGCTTAGCATTCTTTTTATTGTTCAAGCAGACTGTTCTGACTGCCAGTTGGTCAAGAAGTTAGTTTATTTGAGGACTGTGCCAGTCATTTGTTTAAGTCTATTCGAGTCGTGAGACATAGCGAACTACTTAGAGCACTTACACACATACACACAAACTTACTTGTACATATTTGCAATATCTTATTAAATGTTAATGTACCAGACGGTACTTAAGGCTTATAAATGTGATATGTGCATTCAGCACAATAATACTGTACACGAGAGAAGTGATTATTATTAATTTGTTTAAATTAATTAATTTAATTTAATTTGATAATGTACCTCTAGACTATGATTAATAAATTTATTAAACTTTAATTTCTCTAGTTAGTAGCCTACCAGTTGTAATCCTGAAGCATTATTAATTCTTATTGACTTCTAAAGGATAATTGGACAAGGATACTGACTAATTGTTACGAAAACCCAGTAACAGGCTGGATGCTAGAAGGGCAGTCCTTTCTGGTATTCACTGGAGATCTCTAAGCTTTATATATATATATATATATATATATATATATATATATATATATATATATATATATATATATATATATATATATATGTATATATATATATATATATGGAGTGCCTAGTAGGTAAAACTTGCTATTTTGACTTAAATAACAACACTTTTCTTGCTAAATAAAGCAAGAGAAAATTTGTTTATGCAATAATTTCGCAAAAATCATTCTGAACCTAACGAAAAAAAATTATTTCATTGTGTCTGTTTATTATTAAATTATTGTAAACTTACATAAAAGATAGTTAGATTTGGCTAAATTAAATTGCGCTTCTTATAATAAGGTTAGGTACGTTTCCTAAGGTTCTTTTGGTAGAAAATCATTAATTTTTATATTAACATAAATGTAAAAAATATATATTTCAAAGTATAAGAGAAAATTTAAAAAATGACTTATTTTTAAATGAGTTCCTGCTAATTGACCAAATTTATCTATACGGCACTACATACATTATTTTTTATTAACACATCGGTCGTTTCCCACCAAGGCAGGGTGGCACGAAAAAAAAAAACGTTCATCATCATTCACTCCATCACTGTCATGCCAGAGGCGTGCTTACACTACAGTTATAAAACTGCAACATTAACACCCCTCCTTCAGAGTGCAGACACTGTACTTCCCATCTCCAGGACTCAAGTCCGGCCTGCCGGTTTCTTTGAATCTCTTCATAAATGTTTCCTTGCTCACATTCCAGCAGCACGTCAAGTCCTAAAAGCCATTTGTCTCCATTCGCTCCTATCTAACACTTCCAGCATACTTGCTGGAAGTCCAAGCCCCTGGCACACAAAACCTCCTATATCCCCTCCCTCTAATCCTTCCTAGGCCGACCTCTACCCCTGCTTCCCTCCACTACAGATGTATGCACACTCAAAATCATTCCATTTTGATCCTTCCTCTCTACAAGTCCGAACCACCTCAACAACCCCTCCTCAGCCCTATGGATAATAGTTTTGTTATTCCTACAAGGAAGCAAAGAGGAGAATGTATGAGAGTATAGTTATATCAACGCTCTTATATGGGTGTGAAGCATGGGTGATGAATGTTGCAGCGAGGAGAAGGCTGGAGGCAGTGGAGATGTCATGTCTGAGGGCAATGTGTGGTGTGAATATAATGCAGAGAATTCGTAATTTTGGTCATTAGGAGAAGCCTCAGTGCACAACTCTCCTTTTTTCCCCTCGTCAATTCTATGATTCATCTCATCTTTCATAGACCCTTCTGCTGACACGTCCACTCCTAAATATCTGAATACATTCACCACCTCCATACTCTCTCCTTCCAATCTGATATCCAATCTTTCGTTACCTAATTTTCTTTTGGTATCCTCATCACCTTACTCTTTCCTATATTCATTTTTAATTTTCTTCTTTCACATACCCTACCAAACTCATTAACCAACCTCTGCAACTTCTCTTCAGAATCTCCTAAAAGCACAGTGTCATCAGCAAAGAGCAACTGTAACAACTCCCACTTTGTGTTAGAATCTTTCTATTTTAACCTCGCACCTCTTTCCAACACCCGAGCATTTACTTCTCTTGCAACTCCATCTATAAATATATTGAGCAACCTTGTCTAAGGCCTATGTTTACTGAGAAATATCTCCCTCCCTCCTACAAATTCTAACCTGAGCCTCACTGTCTTCGTAAAAACTCTTCACTGCTTTCACAAACCTACCTCCTATTCCATACACCTGCAACATCTGCCACATTTCCCTGCTATCCACCCTGTCATACGTATTTTCCAGATCCATAAGTGCCACAAAAACCTCTTTACCCTTATCTAAATACTGTTCACCTATATGTTTCATTGTAAGCACTTGGTCTACACACCCCCTACACTTCCTAAAGCCTCCTTGTACATCTTCTATCCCACTCTCCATCTTACTCTTAATTCTTTCAGTAATAACTCTACCATACACTTTACCAGGTATACTCAACAGACTTATTCCTTTATAATTTTTCGGTCCCTTTTGTCCCTTTTGCCTTTATACAAAGGAACTACGCATGCTCTCTGCCAATCTCTAGGTACCTTACCCTTTTCCATACACTTATTAAATAATAGCACCAACCACTCCAAAACTATATCCCCACCTGCTTTTAACATTTCTATCTTTATCCCATCAATCCCGGCTGCCTTACCCCCTTTCATTTTACCTACTGCCTCACGAACTTCCTCCCCACTCACAACTGGCTCTTCCTCACTCCTACAAGATGTTATTCCTCCTTGCCCTATACACGAAATCACAGCTTCTCTATCTTCATCAGCATTTAACAATTCCTCAAAATATTCCCTCCATCTTCCCGATACCTCTAACTCTCCATTTAATAACTCTCCTCTCCTGTTTTTTAAATATCATATCCATTCGTTCCCTAGGCTTCCGCAACTTATTAATCTCATTCCAAAACTTTTTCTTATTTTCAACAAAATTTGTTTATAACATCTCACCCACTCTCTCATTTACTCTCTTTTTACATGGCTTCACCACTCACTTAACATCTCTTTTTCTCACCATACACTCCTCCCTCCTTGTATCAGTTCTACTTTATAAAAACATGGCCTATTAATGTAAATATTATTAAAAATAATTCCTGGATTTTCTAGGCTAATTAATATTTATTTTATGACACTGTCCGGGCTGTGTATTGCTTCTTTGGATTAATTCCCCGTATTGTGACTTGAGGGCGGTATGCATCCTCCTCTCCTGACACCATAAGAACATAAGAAAGAAGGAACACTGCAACAGGCCCACTGACCCATGCAGAGCAGGTCCATGTCCCCACCGGATAAGCCCAACGTCCCACCCCCCCGGATTAGCCCAATAGCCCACCCAGTTTGGTCACCTCCACTCAAGGATGGAGCACGGCACCAGACCCATCAGCACAAGCTAGTCAGGTCCAACTCACACCCACCCACACCCACTCATGTAGCCTGAATAACTGTACTCGGGAGTTTGTTCCACTCATCCACAACTCTATTACGAAATCAGTGCTTTTCTATATCCTTCCTGAATCTGAATTTTTCCAACTTGAAACCATTGCTGCGAGTCCTGTCTTGGCTGGAAATTTTCAGCACGCTATTTACATCCCCTTTATTTATTCCTGCTTTGCGTTTATACCCCTCGATCATATCCCCCCTAATTCTACGCCTATCGAGAGAATGCAGATTCAGGGTCCTCAGTCTATCCTCATAGGGAAGATTTCTGATACATGGGATCATCTTTGTCATCCTCCTCTGTACGTTTTCCAGAGCATTTATATCCATTCTGTAATACGGTGACCAGAACTGAGCAGCATAGTCTAAATGAGGCCTAACTAAGGATATACAGAGTTGAAGAACAACCTGAGGGCTTCTATTATTTATACTTCTTGATATGAAGCCAAAAATTCTGTTAGCTTTATTGCGAACACTAATGCACTGTTGTCTTGGTTTTAGGTTACTGCTAACCAGAACTCCTAAATCCTTTTCGCAATCAGTAGTAATAAGATCTACATTATTTAGTTTATATGTGGCATGGTTATTTACCTGTCCAACATTTAGAACTTTGCATTTGTCAATATTAAACTGCATCTGCCACTTCTCCGACCATTGTATCAGTCTATTCAAATCATCCTGGAGTGCTCTAGTGTCCTCATTAGAATGAATTGGACGGCCTATTTTGGTGTCATCAGCAAATTTGCTTATGTCGCTATTTATTCCCTCATCTATGTCGTTTATGTAGATTGTGAACAACAACGGGCCCAACAATGACCCCTGAGGAACACCGCTTTTGACGTGCCCCCATTCTGATTTCTCCCCATTTATGCAAACTCTCTGCTGTCTATTTGTCAGTCATGCCTCTACCCAGGAAAAAATTCTCCTCCTATTCCGTGTGCCTTAAGTTTCTTCAATAGCCTCTGGTGTGGAACTCTATCGAAAGCTTTACTCAAGTCCATATACACAACATCATATTCATTACCATGATCTACCTCCTCAAACAATTAGTGAAAAAAAGTCAGTAAATTCGTAAGACAGGAACGCCCCTTTGTAAAACCGTGTTGAAATTCATTAATCAATATGTGCCTGTCAAGATGGCTACGAATTGCTTCGGCAATTATTGATTCCATAAATTTTCCCACTATGGAGGTAAGGCTTATTGGTCTATACTTCGAAGCCAAGGACCTGTCACCTGCCTTGAAAATAGGTATTGCATTTGTCATTTTCCACTTATCAGGCACTATGCTAAGTTCCTCTTTACATTCCTTAAACACCCTTGCAAACAGTTCATCAGGGCCTGGGGATTTGTTAGGTTTTAGTTTCTCTATTTGTCTGAGGACCATGTCACTAGTTACCACAATCGTACATAGTTTATTATCCTGTTCTACATAATCTATTATTTCAGGAATATCACTAGTATTTTCCTGGGTGAAAACTGAGAGGAAGTAGGTGTTGAGAATTTCACACATATCCTTGTCACTGTCAGTGATCTGACCAGAGTTACTCTTAAGTGGGCCAATCTTGTCCCTAATCTTACTTCTGTATGCCTGAAAAAACCCTTTTGGGTTAGTCTTTGAATCCCTTGCGACCTCATGATCCCTTTTTGCTTTTCTTATTCCTTTCTTTATTTCTCTCTTTAATTAAATATATTGATTTCTTAACTGCCCATCCTCTCTTTTGATACGCCTATGTATGCCTCTCTTTTGACCAATGAGATGTTTTAATCTATTGTTCATCCATTTGGGATCATTTTTGTTAGATCTAATTTCCCTACTCGGAAGAAAAGTTGTCTGGGCAGCTAGAACTATGCTCTGAAAAACGTCATATTGGCAACCAAGATCACCTACCTGACCCATAGTCAGGACATCCCAATTTAGCCCACCCAGGTAATTTTTCAGTCCCATGAAGTCGGCCAATCGAAAATCTGGGACAGAGATTTGATTGCAGTTATCTGGGTAATTCCATGATATATTGAAACTAAGTGATTTGTGATCACTTTCCCAAAGCTCATCATTAACCTCAAGATTATTATTTAGTGAATCTTTGTTGGCAAGAACCAAGTCAAGCAGATTGTTTCCTCTAGTTGGTTCTGTCACAACCTGTTCTTAAAAGCAATCCTGAACTGTATCAAGAAAGTCACTAGACTCAAGATTTCCTGTCATATTGTTCCAATCAATTTGTCTAAAGTTAAAATCTCCCATTATCACAACATTTTCATATCTAGATGCCTTATGAATTTCGTCCCATAACAGCTTACTGCCCTCCCTATCAAGGTTTGGGGGCCTATAAATCACACCCAAAATTAATTTGTCAGGTCCCTCGAGAAATTGTAGCCAAACAGAATCTGTGTTCGATGTTTTTAATCTTATATCATGTCTAAGACAACAATTTAAATTTTCTCTGACTTACATCGTCACTCCACCACCCTTCCTGTTGACCCTATCAGTGTGGAATAGTTTACAACCCTCTATGTTGCATTCAGAAGGCATTTCTCTATCTTTCAGGTTGAACCAGGTCTCTGTTATACCAATAATATCTATATTACCTACTTGACTCAAGAAATCGTAATGACACGATTGCAAACAAACCATACCCCGGCCGGGATTGAACCCGCGGTCATAGAGTCTCAAAACTCCAGCCCGTCGCGTTAGCCACTAGACCAGCTAGCCACAATAAGATTCATCCAACTAGGTATATTTCTACACCATAGGAAGGTTAGCACAGGCACCACTGTGACCACAAATGCAAGTTTTTACAGACGAATCTCCAGCTAGCATGGCCGTGACGAACTCTAGCTCAAGTCCCTTCACTGCCGTCAACATGACTGGTCTAGTGGCTAACGCGACGGGCTGGAGTTTTGAGACTCTATGACCGCGGGTTCAATCCCGGCCGGGGGTATGGTTTATATTACCTACACTTGCAAGTAATCTTAGCTAATCTATCTTATTTCTTAGACTCCTACTATTTGTATAGTATACCTTAAGGGAGCTAGTCACTCGTTGCCCTCTACTATCTCTCTTTGTTTGTTGATCAATTGATTTGCCATTACTAGCAACTTTATTTTGAATATTGTCTTTTAAACATATCCCTGAGGTATCCCTGTAGCAGTTTATCATCTTCCGAAAAACTGATGCAAATGTTATTTTCATTACCAGCTAAAATGAAAATCTCAATCTTCATAGTATTATCTGTTGAATATTTTTAGCTAGAATTATAGGCAGGATGTTACACATAAATTACACTTTTTTTTTTTTGCTGTCAGATTCGAGAGTTTAGGTGGGCTTCTGGCGCTGCTAAACTGTTTATTTGCTTTCTGGGACACCAGGCAAGAGAGTTCTCATCTCTCACCTGCAGCCGCTGCTGCTCTGTCTCTCCCTTAGATGTACATCAACGAGGCAACATTTTTTCTCTGCATACTGAGAGAATATTGTTCTCCTCTGCACTTGTCGTGTAGACTTATTTTCCGGTAATGTTTCTGTCGGGCAGCCGAAACATACACCTCATATTCTATGTAATTTTGCTGACGGAGCCTTATTTAGAATGATTTATTTTTGACATTTTATGAGATTGTGTCGTGAGACACAATGCAATGACATGTTAACTCGGGAAATTAAGGCCTTACACACCACCAACACACCGTACCTAGGCAAGATTACAACTCTGGAAATCAAACTACACACACTGGAACAACTATGCAACACACACACCCAGTCTGAGGACACCATCAACAGTCCAAAAGATCAAGTTACCCAACTAAATCCCAACATCAAGAATGAAAGAGCAAGAGTGGATTTGCAACTTACAGATGCTATTAACAACTTCAAATAGAGCTGGAACAACAACTGTCTGATTCAGCTGTAGTAAACAGCGATCTTCACCCACCAACTATAACTCAAGAAACGTGTAAACAAAGCATCTTACAACTTATCCATGACCAACTTCTCAGAATATCAATTGTATTTTTTACTGTCTAATGTATACAGTTTGTAATAGCACAAGTGCTATTACCAACTGTATACGTTTAGGTGCTATTGATATGTCTAGTCTTAATCGTTCAATATATTTAATTGCTCCTCTAACACTATGTGTTTATTAGTTTTTACAATCTATTGGAACAATTTACATTTACAGTATTGTTGTACAATCACCTTATTTCAGATAATATTACCTTTTATCACCCTCCTGCAGTTCATAATCATTTGAATATTTATCAGTTGACCTAAATGCTGAGAGCAACTCCTTCACTACACAACAACAGAAGCCAATACTGTCGTCAGTAATACCAATACATTATAATTTTCAATTACAGTTTTTATATCCCTATGTAAACACTATGATGGCCTCCTGGCACTCCTAGATTTATTAAACCTCCTGTATTATTGTTACTGACACCTGGTTTAACCCTTTGAGGGTCGACAGGCCCTCTCCGAAACTCGTTCTCAGGGTCGGCCAAATTTAAAAAAAAAAAAAAATTATTTTCTCTTATGAAAAGATAGAGAATCTTTTCCCGATCATAACGACACCAAAAGTTTGAAATTTGATAGAAAACTTACAGAATTATGCTCTCGCAAAGTTAGCGGTCTCGGCGATGTTTACGGATCGGCGATTTTGCCCACTTTGAGCCCCATTTTCGGCCAATTTCACTGTACTAGTCGACAAAAAACATGAATATTTCGCTAGAACTCCATTTTTTCTATCGAATGGGTGCAAGAAACCACCCATTTATAAATTCAACTATCCAGTACAGTGGTCAGAATTTAGCAATTTTGCCAATTTCACACAAATTTCAAAAGATGCCAATTTCGGAATAGGGTCCAGAATAAACAAGAAAGACATTCCTGGCACTAAAATGACATTTCCTCTAGTCATTAGTCACGTCTCAAGGCCCCTCTTATATTCTTTTGCTTTCCACTTTGAATTTTTATTCTCACAAAAAATATAAGATTTACTGTTATGCAGACTACTGCATTAGTGTAAAAAATGGTATAAATATTATTGGTGCACTTGTGAAAGAATATTAGACTCACCAGTTGACGTGTATTGCACGCTTGGCACGATTTGTTTACTTTTGAAGTTTGGTAAAAATTGAACATTTCTGCTACTTTGAGCTCAATTTCAAGGCACCTTTCATTGTAAAACCAGTCAAAATCATCTCAATTTCAGTAATATGTCTTCCATTCTATAAAATGAGACCAAGAAAACTAGAATACAACAATAAATACTATACGAAAATACACTGCAAAGTCGCTGATTTATTAAAAAAAAATGGAAAAAGTTTTTTTTTCTCATTATGCACCGTGTGCTGCAGGATTTTTTTTAGACTGTGCACACTGACCACATAGACCCATTCTTTCATATGAAGGCCTACCAGCTTTCTCCCACTAGATTTGAGGTCGCTAGAATTTATGAGTACTAGTACGTCAAAAACCCCTACGCGTAAGACGTACTAGTACGACGAAAACCCTCAAAGGGTTAAGCAAGACACAATAAACATCTACACACTACCAGGATACTCAGCAGTCCACAACTGCAGGCCAGAACAAATTGGTGGACGCACTGCCATCTATTATTCTAATGAACTAACATGTAGCAACACCAGCAAAAAATCAGCCAGAAAAATTCCAATTACCAATGCCCGAGCTAATGATTATCTAGATGGAAACTTCTCACCAACAGAGCCCACTGAGGTTACTGTGATTATTAACTCTCTAAAAAACAAATCAGGAAATGTAACCCAAGTGCCACCACTACTGTATAAACGAAGGGCTCAAATCCTTTCACTCACCATTGCATTACTCTTTAACAAATCACTAGAAACAAACACTTTTCCAGCATCACTCAAACTAGAAAAGATTACCCCAATACACAAAGGTGGTGATCCAACGGATGTAAACAATTATAGACCAATGTCAAACTTACCTTTACTCTGCAAAATCTTTGAGAAGCTCATACACAATAGATTATTCGCCTTCATAACAACACAAATCATCCTCAACTCCTGCCAGTTTGACTTCAGAAGAAACAAAAGTATAAATGATGCAATAATAAAAATGCTGAACCTACTTTACACAGCACTTGAAACAAATGAATACCCGCTTGGACTCTTTATCGACTTTAAGAAAGATTTTGATACAGTAGACCACAGCATCCTACTCCTCAAACTTGATAATTACAGTGTAAGAGGCCATGCACTTGCATATATCAAATCTTACCATGGCGTAATAGCGCACAAAATGCGTGCTAAAGGAATAACAGGAAAAGTTGGTAGACGGATCTATAATTTCCTCACAAACAGAACACAAAGTGTAGTAGTAAACAGAGTAAAGTCTGAGGCAGATACGGTGAAAAGGTCTGTTCCACAAGCCACAGTACTCGCTCCCATCTTGTTTCTCATCCTCATATCTGACATAGACAAGGATGTCAGCCACAGCACCGTGTCTTCCATTGCAGATGACACCCGAATCTGCATGACAGTGTCTTCCATTGCAGACACTGCAAGGCTCCAGGCGGACATAAACCAAATCTTTCAATGGGCTGCAGAAAACAATATGAAGTTCAACGATGAGAAATTTCAATTACTCCGATATGGTAAACATTAGAAAATTAAAACTTTATCAGAGTACAAAACAAATTCCTTCCACAAAATAGAGCGAAAAACCAACGTCAAAGACCTGGGAGTGATCATGTCGGAGGATCTCACCTTCAAGGACCATAACATTGTATCAATCGCATCTGCTAGAAAAATGACAGGATGAATAATGAGTACCTTCAAAACTAGGGAGGCCAAGCCCATGATGGCACTCTTCAGGTCGCTTGTTCTATCTAGGCTGGAATATTGCTGCACACTAACAGCACCTTTCAAGGCAGGTGAAATTGCTGACCTAGAAAATGTACAGAGAACCTTCACGGCGCGCATAACAGAGATAAAACACCTCAATTACTGGGAGGGCTTGAAGTTCCTGAACCTGTACTCCCTGGAACGCAGGCGGGAGAGATACAGGATTATATACACCTGGAAAATCCTAGAGGGACTAGTACCAAACTTGCACACGAAAATCACTCACAACGAAAGCAATAGACTCGGCAGACGATGCAACATCCCCCCAATGAAAAGCAGGGGTGTCACTAGCACGTTAAGAGACAATACAATAAGTGTCAGGGGCCAGAGACTGTTCAACTGCCTCCCAGCATACATAAGGGGGATTACCAATAGACCCCTGGCTGTCTTCAAGCAGGCACTGGACAAGCACCTAAAGTTGGTACCTGACCAGCCGGGGTAACTGTCTGGTTGATCAGGCTCTGATCCACCAGGAGGCCTGGTCACAGACCGGGCCGCGGGGGGCGTTGACCCCCGGAACTCTCTCCAGGTAAACTCCAGGTAAACTAATAGAAAGCAATACGTCTCTAAAAAACACGATACCTCCTCTACAAGACCCCTGGACACTGGGTACCACAGGGTAGGGTTCTTGGACCCCTCTTTTTACTTTTGTACATAAAGATCTTCCAAACGTATCACAACAACTTACGCTTATTCTCTTTGTTGACGACACGACTTTTGTCATCTCCCACCATAATTTAGCCCCACTCAACACTTTTGTTAACGAAGAGCTTGCAGAAATAGCATCCTGGATGATTGTCAATAAACTTACACAAAACTTTCTACATTATGTTTGGAATTAGAGTAAGTAAGGTCAAACTAAACATTATTGCTAAACATAATGAGGGAAAATTCCTGAGTCTCCACCTTGATAGCAACCTGAAATTCAACACCTAACAGTTGGCATCCTTTGAAAGATACGTTATTATGTACCACAAACAGCACTACTTACGCTATACAATTCACTGATCTACCACTACCTCACCTATGCTATTTGCACCTGGGGATCCACAATGGCAAATCACCTAAATCCAACAAAAGCCGAACACAAAGCTGAGGTGTGAATGATCACACAATCCACTGCTAGACAACCCCCCGTCTCCCCTACTCTTCAAAAAAGTGAACCTACTCATTATACAAAACATTTACTCGTAGTACTGTTAAACCTACATTTACAGAACAATCACTTTTAATACTAATCCTGACCTGAGACACTTTCTTGACACTTTCAATATGACCCATGGACACAACACCAGGCACAGAAATCTCTATGGCATTCCCCGTGTTAGGCTAATTTTTTTCAAAAACTCACTACATAAAAGGACCTAAAATCTGGAAGTCTCTGCCAGAAATCTCCAGAACCACTGACTCAACTAACATTTTTAAAACCAGTCAAAAAACACCTTATCTCCTTAGCCTACCCCAGCCCAACATAAATATATATGTAAAAACTATACACGCATTTGCTCAATATCATGAACATTGGTAAGACATTATAATCAATATATACTTAATCTCAGTATCTGTGCCGAGAAGGAGCTTATATACCGTAGGCAGGAGAGGTGCAGCAGACGTAGGTGGCGTCACACTTGTTCAATGTGGAAGTAGGTCGTGCCCAAGGGTTAGGCAAGCGAAGAATTCCCAAGTGTATTAAGATCCCAAGAAGTTGCAGTGTCTGACAGGATTGTAGATGAATGGTTCAGAGAGCCGACACGTTGATAAATTAGACACATGTGAAACGTTTCCTCAATAAAGATACCCAAGAGTTGCACATGTGTCTAATAGATCTAACTTGTTCTGACTGGGGTCCACGCCCCATCATAGTCGAGGTTTGGAAGTTGCTGACTCAGATTTAGCAGTTTGTGAGTTTTTTCTATCTCGTATAATGAACATTTCAAATGTCCTCAGTTACTGTCGTTTTTGTGTCTCCTTGACTGACTCTGTGATGGTCACGGCTGTGTTCTTCACTTTGCTGTTTGGCCAACTGCTCGCTTTACTGTTCCTGCTGTGGAAATTACCTCTCTGTTAGTCATAATTTAGTCTGTTTAGGGACTTGTTTCGTCAGTCACGCTCCATGTTAAGTCCTGCCGAGCACACTACACACTACCTGTACTCCCTAAAACGCAGGCGAGAGAGATACATGATTTGAAAATCCTAGAGGAATTAGTACCAAACTTGCACACGAACATCACTCCTATGAAAAAGACTCGGCAGACGATGCAACATCCCCCCAATTAAAAGCAGGGGCGCCACTAGCACGATAAGAGACTACACAGTAAGTTTGAGGAACCCAAGACTGTTCAACTGCCTCCCAGCATTCATGAAGACTGACTGTCTTCATGAAGGCACTGGACAAGCACCTAAAGTCAGTACCTGACCAGCCGGGTTGTGGTTCGTACGTCGGATTGCGTTTGGCCAACAGTAACAGCCTAATTGACCAGGCTCTGCTCCACCATGAGGCCTGGTCACAGACCAGGCCGCGGGGGTGAAGACCCCCGTCTCCAGGTATACTCCGGTATACTCATAATAACTGATAAGTTACCGAAGCTACGTACACGGAGGTATTTAGGAACATAATTCAATTATTATTAATTTTGACTTTATATTATCACTAGACAATTTTGTTTAAATAACGTTCTAAAAGTTATATTTGTAGATAATTATTCACTCGGTTATAATCTTCATAAACCCATCAGGAAAAGCGCTCGACAAATTATATATATATATGTTATGAAAAGAATAATTTGTTGCACGATAATTGGTGTTGAATTATTGCTAACGAAGTGTTAGAGCTAAACTCAGGTTATATGATAGAGGAGTATTAACAGTGTGTACTTGTATTATCAGCTAATATTATTTTATCATTATCATAGGGAAGCGCTAAATCCGTAGGATTATACAGCGCCTGGGGCAAGGATGGAAGGTATTCAGGTTTAATTCAGGGAACTGGAGCACAGATCCAATTCCCTAGATCAAGAGCCCCTCAGCAGCATCAAGGACTCTCCCTGGAGGGTCCTTAGATCAAGAGCCCCTCACCAGCATCAAGGACTCTCCCTGGAGGGTCCATAGATCAAGAGCCCCTCACCAGCATCAAGGACACTCCCTGGAGGGTCCATAGATCAAGAGCCCCTCACCAGCATCAAGGACTCTCCCTGGAGGGTCCATAGATCAAGAGCCCCTCACCAGCATCAAGGACACTCCCTGGAGGGTCCATATATCAAGAGCCCCTCACCAGCATCAAGGACACTCCCTGGAGGGTCCATATATCAAGAGCCCCTCACCAGCATCAAGGACTCTCCATGGAGGGTCCATATATCAAGAGCCCCTCACCAGCATCAAGGACTCTCCCTGGAGGGTCCATAGATCAAGAGCCCCTCACCAGCATCAAGGACTCTCCCTGGAGGGTCCATAGATCAAGAGCCCCTCACCAGCATCAAGGACACTTCCTGGAGGGTCCATATATCAAGAGCCCCTCACCAGCATCAAGGACTCTCCCTGGAGGGTCCATAGATCAAGAGCCCCTCACCAGCATCAAGGACTCTCCCTGGAGGGTCCATAGATCAAGAGCCCCTCACCAGCATCAAGGACACTCCCTGGAGGGTCCATATATCAAGAGCCCCTCACCAGCATCAAGGACTCTCCCTGGAGGGTCCATATATCAAGAGCCCCTCACCAGCATCAAGGACTCTCCCTGGAGGGTCCATAGATCAAGAGCCCCTCACCAGCATCAAGGACACTCCCTGGAGGGTCCATAGATCAAGAGCCCCTCACCAGCATCAAGGACACTCCCTGGAGGGTCCATAGATCAAGAGCCCCTCACCAGCATCAAGGACACTCCCTGGAGGGTCCATATATCAAGAGCCCCTCACCAGCATCAAGGACACTCCCTGGAGGGTCCATATATCAAGAGCCCCTCACCAGCATGAAGGACACTCCCTGGAGGGTCCATATATCAAGAGCCCCTCACCAGCATCAAGGACACTCCCTGGAGGGTCCATAGATCAAGAGCCCCTCACCAGCATCAAGGACACTCCCTGGAGGGTCCATAGATCAAGAGCCCCTCACCAGCATCAAGGTCCCTTCCTCGAGGAGTCTTTGCTATTAGATGTCACATTTGTAACAGGCAGTCACTAGAGCATCACTTTTCCTTGCGTTACTGATTTGTAGATTTTGTGTTCAAGATTTATTTCCCAAATTATCGTGCATAGACAGGAAATGTATTCTTTTGTAGCTGCAACTGCCCAGCTAATTGTTAACTTAAGTGTTATAACTCTTATACCAACAACTGCAACATATCTTCACAAATAACCTTCCGTAGGATAATGTACACCTTCCATTAAGTTCACTGCAGAACATGAAATAAACAATACTTTCCCTTTCCTTGATGTTTTAACCCATCGTGTTGATGGTAAATTTAGATTTACAGTTTATAGGAAGTCCACCAATGTGTCGTCATACATTCAATACTATTACAATCACGAAACCAGGATAAAAAGGAGTGTGTTCCTCACAGTGTTCTTGAGAGCCTTGAGCATCTGTAGTCCAGAGTACCTAGAGGACGAAATCAGAAAGATATTCAACATAGATACAAAACTGAGATATCCTGGGGATTTTGCCGAGAAGGCAATGATGTCAGCAAGAGAGACTTTCTGGAAGTGATGGCCAGGAAAAATATGCTAGTTTTATTACAATGAGAACCTGGTTTGCCTGTGGAAGGCATTAAAAAAAACATCAATATGAACCTGGCTTTCAAAAACAGAGGGACTGTGAAATAAAGGCTGATTAAAAACACATCGTCCAACAATGTCAGTGGGGTTTACAAGGACCCATGTACTCAGTGTCCTCTCTCATATATTTACAAGGTCCCATGTACTCAGTGTCCTCATATATTTACAAGGTCCCATGTACTCAGTGTCCTCTCTCATATATTGGTCAAACAGGTAAATTTCTGGAAACCAGAATAGCTCAACATTAGCATTAGTTCCTGTAATCACCCACCGAGGTGGGATGCTGCCCGAATTATTGATACCCAGATGTTGCACATGTGTCTTACTCTCACCAAACAGTTCTGTCATGGAAAGAAACATAATTGAATCTTCTCTCTTGAAACATGAAAGGAATACAGTATGTAACTCAAATTGTGGGTTATACAAGCTCGACAGCTATTTAATAGAGTCTATTGTACATAATCTTAAACAACAATGCTACACAATATCACAGGATTGCTCATTATGCCAGGTAGTTTCATGATGGAATAGTGATGTTCGACCTGTGTCTACGCACCAAAACTTCATGCTACGTCAGTTGTTATATAACACGTTTAGTTGTTACTGTACCATACATTGACAGGTACACAAGATTACGGGATAACGTAGGTAGTGGGGTAAGAGAATGTCAAAATTAGAAATTTGGCTCATAGAAATATTATCGGAATGGTATAGAAGATTCCCAAGTAAGGCATATTAACCGACACTGAGAAGGATAGTAGACAATATTAAGGAGATACTTCAGAGTGCCCCTGTGAACATTCAAGTACCCCAGAGGAGGACATTTAAATGGACAAGGAGCACATTCTATTTCTTTCTGTTATTAATTAAAAAGATTACACTGAATAATAGTAATCCATATACATAGTATCCAATGAGAAACGCATTTTCTCAAATCACATGACCTGTTCTAAGCGGCTAGAAGAAAAGCTTGGGGCTGGCTATTAAATCTTATAGTTTCATAATACTTGACATCTCAAAAACCCTCCTACCCCATATGGGGAGGAGGGGGGTGGTGGTGGTGTGGGGGTTGGCACGGACCATAGGCCCACATTCTGAGAGAAACCGCGGCAGGTGACAGACCCACACTCTGCTACTCTGAGAAAACTTTTCCTCACTCCTTTAGTTGCAACATTGCATAGCTCCTGAGGATGCACTGTGAAGTATGAAAGTACATGAGATTTCCACCCCCTGTCGCTTGTCTTGTATATATATATATATATATGTCGGGCCGAATAGGCAGAACTTGCGATCTTGGCTTAAATAGCAACGCTCATCTTGCCATATAGGACAAGTGAAAATTTGTGTATTCAATAATTTCGCCAAAATCATTCTGAACCTAACGAAAAAATATATATTTCACTGTGTTTGTTTAGTATTATTTTTTTGTAAACAAATCTAAAATATATTTAGTTGGGTTAGGCTAAAATAAATTGTGCTTGTTATAATAAGGTTAGGTAAGTTTTCTAAGTTCCTTTTGGTGCAAAATTATAAATTTTTACATTAACATTAATGAAAAAATATATATCTTTAAAGGTATAAAAGAAAATTTTAGAAAGGACTTAATTTTAAATGAGTTCTTGCTAATAGACCAGTTTTACATATTCGGCACGACACACACACACACACACACACACACACATATATATATATATATATATATATATATAAACACTGATCTCTGGCTGAAGGAGACTCGAACCTACGAACCTTAGGACAAGGTACGCAGTGCTTTACCAATCTACCCACACTGGACAATACCTTGGCGTGTAGCTTGCGCTACACGTTTGATCCAAGGCAACCAGCTTTCTCGCGAATTCCTTGCATTGTTAAAATCTCTAGTAAGGATGATGCATGCAGGGGATGAGATGAAAAGCTGTAAGCCTTCTCCCTGAAAGCTGGCTGCCTTGGATCAACGTCTAGCGCAAGCTAGACTCCAAGGTATTGTCCAGAGTGGGTAGATTGGTAAAGCACTGCGTACCTTGTCCTAAGGTTCGTAAGTTCGAGTCTCCTTCAGCCAGAGATCAGTGTTTGTGTATATTTCGCATGCTCTCGCGAATTCCATGCATATATATATATATATATATATATATATATATATATATATATATATATATATATATATATATATATATATATATATATATATATATATACATACGAGACAGCTGAGGAGGAGTAAGTAGCTCAAGATGAATGGCAGGTTTCAACACTCTCAGCTTGTAATTCTTAATTCCCATACACTTCAAAAAGTGATAATCAGTATGCAGGAAGCATAAACTGTAATACTGGTTCATTTTATCCCGCTGTTTTAATGGTAGTGAGTCATAAACCTGAGGTAAAGAAGCAGCAAGGGGAAATGGGTGCCAAGGTATGAAAGTGGGCACTAAGGTGAGTGCCAAAGTTAGTGGGTTGTGAAGCACATGAGAGGGCAGCAAAGTTTCTATCACTAACCTGGCAGGTTTTCACATAAAGGGTCGTTCATGGTCTATTAGCTGGGTTACTTGACCTTACTACAAAGCTTCATTCTTTATTAAAGTACATGGAGGTCTGATGGTCAATGCATTGTTCAGTGTGCACTCAACTATTTATACTCACCATCTGTGGTTACAAGGTTCGAGTCCCTGCTCCTGGCCGACCTCTCTATTTGCTGCTACTTAGTTTACTCTCTCCAAGCTGTCTGAACCTGACGTAACTGAGGATAAAGTATTTCCCGATATCTCCGTGACTTACTACTCTCTTTTGCTTCCATCTATAGAGTCGTGCCCTTGAGACCAGCTCTCCAACAGTCTCTTCTTGTCCACAATATCATTTCCTCTGAGTATTTTGTACAGCATAATCATGTAACTCTGCACTGTTAACTCTACTATGTAGTCGAAGGTCATGATCACATGATCACTAATGCCGAGTTTTCTTTAATTTATTATATCTCCAGTGTCGGAACTACTCAAGGTGAATACGAGATCCAGCCTTGCTGGTTCATTTTGTCTTCTCTTTCTGGTAGTGTTCCTAACATGTTGATGCATGAGGTTTTCCAGTACTACTTCCAGAATCTTGGCTCTCCATGTTTCTGATCCTCCCTGTGGCTCTAGGGTTTCCCAGTCAGTCTCCTTGTGGTTGAAATACCCAATAACTAGTAACTTTGCCCTGCCCATGTGGGCCCTTCTGGCCACTTCAGCTTGTGTGTCTACCACTACTCCGTTGCTCTCATCATACTTTTGTCTTAGCATCCTGTTATTCTGTGGTGGGTTGTACTTCACTGCAATCATCACCTTCTGATTCTCAGTCTGAAATGTTCTGCTTCATTTCTGTCCATTCTCACATCCTCTTAAAACTCAACTGTTTTTTATGAGAATGCAACTCGTCCTTCCCCTCTGTTCCCTCTATTTTTTTTTCTGGATCTGATATCTGTCCGTGTTGGTGTGCTTTACTTTCACCTTCTTTTCCAATATTTTATTCAGTGGGGGGAGGGGTTCGCAGGCTGGGTAGCAGGAAACCGGGCGAGATACTATGAAAGGCTGGTATGAAGGTATGGGTAGTGCTTAAGGGAAGGCTGTGAGTGCGGGGAGTGGGTTATTGTGTTTGATTTTAGGTTATTGTGTTTGGTCTTGGTGTGGTGGTAGGGAATGAAGGTGTTCTGTGCGTGGTTCTGCTAGTGGTTGTGTTTGCTGGTCCTCCAAAGTCTGGGATCCTCTGCCTGCCCCTATCCATATCTCTCCTGCCTCTTGCAACTTTATCTTGCATCTTTGTACCTTCTTTTTCGGTTTTCTTATTGTTTTTGTTTTTTGTCATAGTCAAGGTACACCTGCTGGTATTGTGGTGAGTTCTTTAGCCGATGTTTCTCCTGCAAGATCCAGCTTAATACCATTTCTGTCTCGAAAATCAGAGTGGGTGATTTTTCCCCTCGAATATCCCCATATTCTCTGAAAATTAGTCAGCTCGGTCGTGTCCTCCTCTCCTGTTTATTTGATTATATTTTCAAAGCCTTTTTCTCCTTTCTTTGTATATCTTCCCTTCAGCCTCCTGAAGCCCATAAATAAACATTGACCTCTCCCTCGCCTCTTTTCCATTTCAGTTTCTGTTGTTTCTCCGGGTTTAATTTAAGCATCTCCATTGTTTCCCTTAACATTTCCTGGATTTCCTGATGGCCTGATGGCCCTCCATGTTTCTAGGCTCCCAAGTGACTCCAGATTTTCCCAGTCAATTTCTTTGTGATTTAAGTCACCCACAATCAGCAGCTTTGCCCTGCCCACATAGGCCCTTCTGGCCATTTCAGCCAGTGTGTCAACCATCACCCTGTTACTCTCATCAAATTCTTGCCTTCGCCTCCAGCTGTTCTGGGATCTGCAGACTGAAGTGCTCCTATTAAGTAGTCTCTTGATTCTCCTCTGTCTCGTCTCCAGCTCCTCAAAATCCCATTGATTTTCTATGAGAGCTATGGTGTCTGATGATGCCTCTTTGATTCTTTCGTGTCACTCCTCCTATGGGATTCTACTGCATACTGTGGGGAGGAGGTTGTGAGTGTGGAGAGTGGTTTGTATGGGGATAGTATGTTTGGCTGTGGGATTCTAAGGGTGGTTCTGTGGGTGTTTGTGCATGCTGCTCCACGAGCAGAAGAGAAAACACCTTGGACAACTTTTTCAAGTGAGAATTGTTTGATCTGAGAGGGACGTGACCTCCCAGTGGCTACATTCTCACTACTACGACTCTGCACCTCTCTTTCCGACAGTATTTAAGTCTCAACACTGTCGCTTGATCTTCAGTTAGTTCCAGACTTTGGAACAGAACTTTTCCAGGCTGAGGGACTGACAACCTCAAATCTACGACTTCAAGGGTGATGGACTGATTACATCATCTTCACATCTCTACTGCTCCTACCTACTTTCTATACTCGACTGAAGAAGCCTACTGTGTAGGCGAAACGTTTCGGAATAAAGTTGCCTAAATGTTGCCTATGTGTCTTATCTACCATCCCTGTGACTCATCTAAGTCTTCAGCTAATAATTGTGACCCCGTGTTGATGTGTGCTAACTCTGAAATATCCTGTTCCTATTCACCTTGTCAATTCCTCTCAGCATTTTGTATACCATTATCATGTATCATGCATATCGTTATCCCTCCTGTCCTCGAGTGTTGTCAGGTCGATTTTCCTTAAGATCTCCTCATAGGAGAGTGAGATGGAGAGAGTGTACTCACCTATATGTGGTTGCAGGGATAGTTATAGCTACGGGCCTCGTATGTGTGTGTGTATGTGCCTCAACCATGTGTTACAAGGGTCAAGTAACTTATCACTTAAACTTCCTGATAACTTCGTAATCCTCATCGTTCCTGATCTTAAAACTATATATGGAGCCTCCCCCCACCCTCAGTCTTAGTTGTTCCTTTTGCTGACCAACCTAATGATGAAAAATTCTCCCTGAAATCTCTATGGGTCGTCTGTGACTTTAATGTCCAGCTCTACCCACGAGTACTAGTTTCCCATCTCACAAACTGCTTATCTCTGTGTATTCTAGCAGTTCCTCTAAGCATTTTGAAAACTCTAATTATATTTACCCAGGTTCTCCTGTTGTTCACTCCTATTTCATTCATTTCCCTCAGCGTCTCCTCGTACCTCAAACTCTTAGCTATGGAATTAGTCTCGTTGCATTCGTCTGCACTTTCTCGATTTCTTGTGTTTCCTGTTGAGAAGGTTCCATGCTAGTGTTGCGTATTTCAAGCTGGGCCTGAAATATTTTGAATAAATTGTCCAGAATGACTCCTTCTTTCATATATTCCTGAGAGCCACGCTTTCATTTGCCAGTAGCAATAGTTGCAGAGATTTATTATTTGATGTGAGCTTCCGTTACAATGCCAGGTACTATGTTCGCCTCTGTGTGTTTCTGCCTCATTGAGGTCTGCAGCCTCTGATCCCTAAGTCTATACTAGTGTGTTGTTTTGCTGGGGTTGAATTCTAGCAACCACTTACCTGAACACTCTTGCAGTTTGTCCGGATGTTTTTCAGCATTTCCCTGCCATTTTCTGTATTTATTTTCCTTAATAATAATAGTACATGATCAGTAAACAGGGATGCAGTCCTTTCCGGTATGTTGATGTCATGTCCATCCTGGTTAATTCATCCTATAATGTCCTCAAGTTCAATTCCGCTAGCCTATCTGTGGTCCATACCTATTTGTCTTAGTGTCCAAGCATTCTCGATGATCAGACAGACGCCAAAGATAACGTCAAGATACCTAACAATGTTTCCCATCGTTAGATACCTTGACCGTGTTTAAACTTGTCTAGCATGTATCATGCCAGAGTGAGTTTAAATGTTCTGAAAAATTGCTCTCCACGTCCCCGAGCTCTTATTTTAATACGTCTTATATTATAGAGATAGATACGAGGTGGAAATTGGCATAAGAAAACACTCGCCTTGGTTTTCACCTTGATACATTTGAGGTGTTTTATGGGGTATTGTCTCGTACAATTATCCTGAATTCAGACCGTCACTAACTCCCTTCAAAAATTCTATGAAAAATTATAATGTACGTAACATGCATTGGGGTCTGCGTAGTCAGTCATTTAACATGTTGATTCATCACTGAGACAGAAGAGTAGTATTCTGACAAGCGTTTTCAGGGCAACTTTCTAATCACTAAGACATTGTATCAAGGAAAATCTGATTTTAAACATCTCATCTAATAGAGGAATTAATGTTTTTTATTGAAGTGAACAGAATATTAATGAGACACCTGTGTACACTTGGGTATCTTTATCCTGCAAACCCTTCACCACGCAGTAGCGTCTTCAGTCCCATGCAAAAAAATGTGGAAGATGAGGTAGAGTTTGAGGTAATCAGTCACAGCCTGAGGTCGTTGATGTCTCAAGAACTCATTTTTTAATGTGCATAGACAAAGATAACTTATCTGCCATGGAGAATAATATCAAATTATAATTTCGGAATTTCTTTTTATTTTTACACCCTTGTTTTTAAATTCTCTCCTGTACCATACTACAGTATGGTACAGAACTTCAAAACCCACCACTTAATATTGAGATTTAAACACACATACACACACACACAAGTAGAATTCAAGAGCACACTGCAAGGTCGTCCAACGCCCACAACTCCCCAGAACAAAGTGGTGGAGAGGAAACTGAAGGTATGCTACACCAAAGCTGATGGAATAACGAATAAGTGGGAGGAGTGGCACGAAAGAATCAAAGAGGCATCACCGGACATCATAGCTCTCACAGAAACCAAGCTCACCGGAATGATAACAGATGCCATCTTTCCAACGGGACATAAGATCCTGAGGAAACAGAGGGAACAGAGGGGGTGGAGGAGTGGCGCTGCTCATAAAAAAAATCAATGGGATTTTGACGAGCTGGAGAGAGGAGACAGAGGAAGACCAAGAGAATACATATTAGGAGCACTTCAGTCTGGAGGTCCCAAAGTGGTAATTGCAGTGATGCATAACTCACCACAGAACAGCAGGAGGCCAAAACAAAAGTATGATGAGAGTAACAAAGCGATGGTTGACACACTGGCTGAAGTGGTCGGAAGGGCTCATGTGAGCAGGGCAAAGCTACAGATTGTGGGTGACTTAAATCACAAAGAAATTGACTGGGAGAACTTGGAGTCACATGGGGACCCAGAAACGTGGAGGGTTAAGATGAGGGAGGTGATACAGGAAAACTTCATGTACCAACACGTAAGGAACACTACCAGAGACAGAGGAAATGAACCAGCAAGACTGGACCTAGTATTCACCTTGAGAAGTGCAGATGTTGAGGACATCACATATGAAAGTCCTCTCGGAGCCAGTAACCACGTGGTTCTGATCTTCAAATAAAATAGACGAGTTACAAGTGGAGAGGGAAGCAGGAAGGGAAGGATCAACGAAGCCAAACTACAAGAGAGGGGACTACACAGGCATGAAGAATTTCCTGCACAAGGTTCGGTGGGACAGAGCAGTGGCAGGGAAGTCAGTAAATGATAGGATGGAATATGTGAAAACAATATGCAAGAAAGCTGAGGAGAGCTTTGTACCCAAGGGTATCAGAAATAACGAGAAAGCCAGGAAGAGCCCGAGATTCACTCAAAGGTGTAGAGAGGCGAAAACCAAGTGTGCTAGAGAATGGAAGAACTATAGAAGGCAAAGGACCCAGGAGAATAAGGAGAGCAGTCGTAGAACCCGAAATGAACATGTACAGTTAAGAATGGAGCCCCAGTGACAATACGAAAATAACATAGCAGCGAATGCCATATCTGACCCGAAGCTGTTATACAGCCACATCAGGAGGAAAACAACAGTCAAGGACCAGGTAATGAGACTAAGGAAGGAAGGATGGGAGATCACAAAAAATGACCGAGAAGTATGCGAGAACTCAATATGAGATTCAAAGAAGTGTTCACAAAGGAGACAGAAGGGGCTCCAGAAATACGGAGATGTGGGGTACACCATCAAGTGTTGGACACAATACATACAACCGAGGAAGAAGTAAAGATCCTGCAAAACCAGCTAGATATGTCAAAGGTGATGGGGCTGGATAACATCTCTCCATGGATCATGAGAAAGGGAGCAGAGGCACTATGTGTGCCACTAACAACAATCTTCAAAAAATCTATCGAACCAGGGCTGCTACCTGAGGTATGGAAGACAGTAAATGTAGTCCCAATTTTTAAAAAAGCACTAAACTACAGACCGGTGTCACTAACATGTATAGAATTCTAAGTCATGGAGATTATCAGGAGAAGAGTGGTGGAGCATATAGAAAGGAATGAGCTTATCAACGACAACCAGAATGATTACAGGGACGAGAAATCCTGTGTCACAAACCTATTTTAGTTCATTACAGGGTGACAGCAGTAAGACAAGAGAGAGAGAGAGAGAGGGTGGGGTAGATTACGTTTTCTTGGACTGTAAAAAGGCTTTCGGCACATTCCCACACAAGAGATTAGAGCATAAGATGGAGTACCAGGCAGATATAAAATAGAGGACGATGCAATGGATCAGGAAATACCTGTCGGGAAGACATCAGTGAGTTATGGTACGTGACGAGGTGTTAGAGTGGACGTTTGTGACAGCGGGGTTCTAAAGGGGTCAGTCCTAGGGCCGGTGCTGTTTCTGGTGTATGTGAAGGACATGATGGAAGGAACAGACTAAGAAGTGTCCCTCTTTGCAGATGATATGAAGTTGATGAGAAGAATTCAATTGGTCGAAGACCAGGCGGAGCTACAAAGGGATTTTGACAGGCTGTGGGCCTGGTCCGGAAACTGGCTTCTGGAGTTCAACTCACACCAAGTGCAAAGGCTGAGGAAAGGCAAAGAAACCACAGAGACTACATACCTCACACAAGGAAAAGGATCTTGGTGTGAGTATAACACCGAGCACATCTCCCGAGGCGCACATCAGCCAAATAACTGCTGCAGCTAATGGGCAAGTAGCAAACCTAAGAATAGCATTCAGACATCTCAAAAGGAATCGCTCAGGACCCTGTACACCGTGTATGTCAGACCTATATGGGAGTATGCAGCACCAGTTTGGAACCCACACCTAGCCAAGCATGTACGGAAACTACAGAAAGTTCAAAGATTTGCAACAAGGCTAGTCCCGGAGCTAAAGGGCATGTCGTACGAAGAGAGGTTAAGGGAAATCGATGTTCCAGAGATAGAACACAGCAACAAGAGATCACAATTGGAAGTTGAAGACTCATTTGAATCACAGGGATATTAAGAAGTATTTCTTCAGTCACAGAGTTGTCAGGAAGTGGAATATTCTGGGAAGTGATGTAGTGGAGGCAGGAACCATACACACCTGGAGTTTACCTGGAGAGAGTTCCGGGGGTCAACGCCCCCGCGGCCCGGCCTGTGACCAGGCCTCATGGTGGATCAGCTCTTGATCAACCAGGCTGTTACTGCTGGCTGCACGCAATCCAACGTACGAGCCACAGCCCTGCTGGTCGGGTACCGACTTTACGTGCTTGTCCAGTGCCAGCTTGAAGACTGCCAGGGGTCTGTTGGTAATCCCCCTTACGTATGCTGGGAGGCAGTTGAACAATCTCGGGCCCCTGACACTTATTGTATTGTCTCTTAACGTGCTAGTGACACCCCTGCTTTTCATTGGGGGGATGTTGCATCGTCTGCCAAGTCTTTTGCTTTCGTTGTGATTGATTTTCATGTGCAAGTTCGGTACTAGTCCCTCTAGGATTTTCCAGGTGTATATAATCATCTATCTCTCCCGCCTGCGTTCCAGGGAGTACAGGTTCAGGAACTTCAAGCGCTCCCAGTAATTGAGGTGTTTTATCTCCGTTATGCGCGCCGTGAAAGTTCTCTGTACATTTTCTAGGTCAGCAATTTCACCTGCCTTGAAAGGTGCTATTAGTGTGCAGCAATATTCCAGCCTAGAAAGAACAAGCGACCTGAAGAGAGACATAATGGGCTTGGCATCCCAAGTTTTGAAGGTTCTCATTATCCATCCTGTCATTTTGTCTAGCAGATGCGATTGATACAATGTTATGGTCCTTGAAGGTGAGATCCTCCGACATAATCACTCCCAGGTCTTCGACGTTGGTTTATCGCTCTATTTTGTGGAAGGAATTTGTTTTGTACTCTGATGAAGATTTAATTTCCTCGTGTTTACAATATCTGAGTAATTGAAATTTCTCATCGTTGAACTTCATATTGTTTTCTGCAGCCCACTGAAAGATTTGGTTGATGTCCGCCTGGAGCCTTGCAGTGTCTGCAATGGAAGACACTGTCATGCAGATTCGGGTGTCATCTGCAAAGGAAGACACGGTGCTGTGGCTGACATCCTTGTCTATGTCAGATATGAGGATGAGGAACAAGATGAGAGCGAGTACTGTGCCCTGCGGAACAGAGCTTTTCACCGTAGCCGCCTCAGACTTGACTCTGTTTACTACTACTCTTTGTGTTCTATTTGTGAGGAAATTATAGATCCATCGACCAACTTTTCCTGTTATTCCTTTAGCACGCATTTTTGTGCGCTATTACGCCATGGTCACACTTGTCGAAGGCTTTTGCAAAGTCTGTATATATTACATCCGCATTCTTTTTGTCTTCTAGTGCATGTAGGACCTTGTTGTAGTGAAGAGGTATGATAAAGCTCATGGAGCAGAAAGAGTGACCTAGTAGGGGCCATTGAGGAAGTACGGCCATGAGCTGTGACTCGACCACTGCAACTGCAAGTAGGTGGTACACACACATACACACACACACTCACACACAAACACACACACACACACACACACACACACACACACACACACACACACACACACACACTCACACACACACACACACACACACACAGTTATGGGGAATGTCCTACGGAGAAAAGTTAAGGGAAATTTGCCTGACGAGACTGAAGGACAGTAAGGGTGGGGGGAGACATGATAATGACATACAAAAACTGTAAGGAATTGAAAATGTGGACAGAAACAGGATGTTCCAGAGAGGGGACACAGAAACAAGTGGTCACAATTGGAAGTTGGAGACTCACATAATTCAAAGGAATTTTAGAAAGTTTTTCATTAGTCATAGAGTTGTCAGGAAGTGGAACAGTCTGGCAAGTGATGTAGTGGAGGCAGGAACCATACATAGTTTTAAAACGAGGTATGATGAAGCTCATGGAGCAGGGGAGAGAGAGGACCTAGTACCGCTTAGCGAAGAGGAGGGGCCAGGAGCTATGAATCGACCCCTGCAAACACAAACAGGTGAGCACACACACGCAAAAAGAAAAAAATCACCTTAGACTGTCCCGGGCATAGCAGATCTAGAGCGTTGTTACCTCTCTACATTGTTTCTTGCGCACTACTATGTGTGGTGTTTCATTACCCATATTATATATTTACTGCGTTACTCCATGTCTGGGGGAGACCCAGTTACCAAGCTAACAGCACAACACTGGTGGAGACCCAGTTACCAAGCTAACAGCACAACACTGGTGGAGACCCAGTTACCAAGCTAACAGCACAACACTGGTGGAGACCCAGTTACCAAGCTAAGAGCACAACACTGGTGGAGACCCAGTTACCATGCTAAGAGCACAACACTGGTGGAGACCCAGTTACCAAGCTAAGTGCACAACACTGGTGGAGACCCAGTTATTAAGCTAAGAGCACAACACTGGTGGAGATTCAGTTACCAAGCTAAGAGCACAACACTGGTGGAGACCCAGTTACTAAGCTAAAAGCATAACACTTGTTTAGAAACAGTTACCAAGCTAAGAGCACAACAATGGTGGAGACCCAGTTACTAAGCTAAGAGCACAACACTGGTGGAGATTCAGTTACCAAGCTAAGAGCACAACACTGGTGGAGACCCAGTTACTAAGCTAAGAGCACAGCACTGGTGGAGACCCAGTTACTAAGCTAAGAGCACAACACTGGTGGAGGTTCAGTTCCAAAGCTAACAGCTCAACACTGGTGGAGACCCAGTTACTAAGCAAAGAGCACAACACTGGTGGAGACCCATTTACTAAGCTAACAGCACAACACTGGTGTAGACCCAGTTACAAAGCTAAGAGCACAACACTGATGGAGACGCAGTTACTAAGCTAAGAGTACAACACTGGTGGAGACCCATTTACTAAGCTAACAGCACAACACTGTTGGAGACCCAGTTACCAGGCTAAAAGCACAACACTGGTGGAGACCCAGTTACCAAGCTAAGAGAAATACTCTGGTGGAGACCCAGTTACTAAGCAAACAGCACAACACTGGTGGAGACTCAGTTACTAAGCTAAGAGCACAACACTGGTGGAGATTCAGTTACTAGGCTAACAGCACAACACTGGTGGAGACCCAGTTACTAAGCTAAGAGCACAGCACTGGTGGAGACCTAGTTACTAAGCTAAGAGCACAACACTGGTGGAGACCCAGTTACTTAGTTAACACCCCAACACTGGTGGAGACCCAGTTACTAAGCTAACAGCACAACACTGGTGGAGACCCAGTTACTGAGCTAACAGCACAACACTGGTGGAGACCCAGTTACTAAGCTAAGAGCGCAACACTGGTGGAGACTCAGTTACTAAGCTTACAGCACAACACTGGTGGAGACCCAGTTACTAATCTAAGGGCACAGCACTGGTGGAGACCCAGTTACTAAGCTAACTGCACAACACTGGTGGAGACCCAGTTACTAAGCTAAGAGCACAACACTGGTGAAGACCCAGTTACTAAGCTAAGAGCACAACACTGGTGGAGACACAGTTACTAAGCTAAGAGCAACACTGCTGGAGACCCAGTTACTAAGCTAACAGCACAACACTGGTGGAGACCCAGTTACTAAGCTATGAGCAGAACACTGGTGGAGACCCAGTTACTAAGCTAAGAGCAACACTGGTGGAGACCCAGTTACTAAGCTAAGAGCAACTCTGGTGGAGACCCAGTTACTAAGCTAACAGCACAATACTAGTGGAGACCCAGTTACCAAGCTAAGAGCACAACACTGGTGGAGACCCAGTTACTAAGCTAAGGGCACAACACTGGTGGAGACCCAGTTATTAAGCTAAGAGCACAACACTGGTGGAGAACCAGTTAATAAGCTAAGAGCACAGCACTGGTGGAGAACCAGTTACTAAACTAAGAGCACAACACTGGTGGAGATTCAGTTATCAAGCTAAGAGCACAACACTGGTGGAGATTCAGTTACTAAGTTAAGAGCACAACACTGGTGGAGACCCAGTTACCAAGCTAAGAGCACAACACTAGTGGAGACCCAGTTACTAAACTAAGGGCACAACACTGGTGGAGACCCAGTTACTAAGCTAAGAGCACAACACTGGTGGAGACCCAGTTAGTAAGCTAAGAGTACAACACTGGTGGAGACCCAGTTACTAAGCTAAGAGCACAACACTGGTGGAGATTCAGTTACCAAGCTAAGAGCACAACACTGGTGGAGATTCAGTTACTAAGTTAAGAGCACAACACTGGTGGAGACCCAGTCACCAAGCTAAGAGCACAACACTGGTGGAGACCCAGTTACTAAGCTAAGAGCACAACACTGCTGGAGACTCATTTACTAAGCTAAGAGCACAACACTGGTGGAGATTCAGTTACTAAGCTAAGAGCACAACACTGGTGGAGATTCAGTTGCTAAGCTAACAGCACAACACTGGCGGAGACCCAGTTACTAAGCTAACAGCACAACACTGGTGGAGACCCAGTTACTAAGCTAACAGCACAACACTGGTGGAGACCCAGTTATTAAGCTAACAGCACAACACTGGTGGAGACCCAGTTACTAAGCTAACAACACAACACTGGTGGAAACTCAGTTACTAAGCTAACAGCACAACACTGGTGGAGACCCAGTTACTAAGCTAACAGCACAACACTGGTGGAGACCCAGTTACTAAGCTAACAGCACAACACTGGTGGAGACTTAGTTACTAAGTTAAGAGCACAACACTGGTGGAGAGTTACTAAGCTAACACCACAACACTGATGGAGACTTAGTTACTAAGCTAACAGCACAACACTGGTGGAGACCCAGTTACTAAGCTAACACCACAACACTGGTGGAGACTTAGTTACTAAGCTAACAGCACAACACTGGTGGAGACCCAGTTACTAAGCTAACACCACAACACTGGTGGAGACTTAGTTACTAAGCTAACAGCACAACTCAGTTACTAAGCTAACACCACAACACTGGTGGAGAGTTACTAAGCTAACACCACAACACTGGTGGAGAGTTACTAAGCTAACACCACAACACTGGTGGAGAGTTACTAAGCTAACACCACAACACTGGTGGAGAGTTACTAAGCTAACACCACAACACTGGTGGAGAGTTACTAAGCTAACACCACAACACTGGTGGAGACTTAGTTACTAAGCTAACAGCACAACTCAGTTACTAAGCTGACACCACAACACTGGTGGAGAGTTACTAAGCTAACACCACAACACTGGTGGAGAGTTACTAAGCTAACACCACAACACTGGTGGAGAGTTACTAAGCTAACACCACAACACTGGTGGAGAGTTACTAAGCTAACACCACAACACTGGTGGAGAGTTACTAAGCTAACACCACAACACTGGTGGAGAGTTACTAAGCTAACACCACAACACTGGTGGAGAGTTACTAAGCTAACACCACAACACTGGTGGAGAGTTACTAAGCTAACACCACAACACTGGCGGAGAGTTACTAAGCTAACACCACAACACTGGTGGAGAGTTACTAAGCTAACACCACAACACTGGTGGAGAGTTACTAAGCTAACACCACAACACTGGTGGAGAGTTACTCAGCTAACACCACAACACTGGTGGAGAGTTACTAACCTAACAGCACAACACTGGTGGAGACTCAGTTACTAAGCTAACACCACAACACTGGTGGAGAGTTACTAAGCTAACACCACAACACTGGTGGAGAGTTACTAAGCTAAGATCACAACACTGGTGGAGAGTTACTAAGCTAACACCACAACACTGGTGGAGAGTTACTCAGCTAACACCACAACACTGGTGGAGAGTTACTAAGCTAACACCACAACACTGGTGGAGACTCAGTTACTAATCTAACACCACAACACTGGTGGAGAGTTACTAAGCTAACACCACAACACTGGTGGAGAGTTACTAAGCTAACACCACAACACTGATGGAGAGTTACTAAGCTAACACCACAACACTGGTGGAGAGTTACTAAGCTAACACCACAACGCTGGTGGAGAGTTACTAAGCTAACACCACAACACTGGTGGAGAGTTACTAAGCTAACACCACAACACTGGTGGAGAGTTACTAAGCTATCACCACAACACTGGTGGTGAGTTACTAAGCTAACACCACAACACTGGTGGAGAGTTACTAAGCTAACACCACAACACTGGTGGAGAGTTACTAAGCTAACACCACAACACTGGTGGAGAGTTACTAAGCTAACACCACAACACTGGTGGAGAGTTACTAAGCTAACACCACAACACTGGTGGAGAGTTACTAAGCTAACACCACAACACTGGTGGAGAGTTACTAAGCTAACACCACAACACTGGTGGAGAGTTACTAAGCTATCACCACAACACTGGTGGTGAGTTACTAAGCTAACACCACAACACTGGTGGAGAGTTACTAAGCTAACACCACAACACTGGTGGAGAGTTATTAAGCTAACACCACAACACTGGTGGAGAGTTACTAAGCTAACACCACAACACTGGTGGAGAGTTACTAAGCTAACACCACAACACTGGTGGAGAGTTATTAAGCTAACACCACAACACTGGTGGAGAGTTACTAAGCTAACACCACAACACTGGTGGAGAGTTATTAAGCTAACACCACAACACTGGTGGAGAGTTATTAAGCTAACACCACAACACTGCCGTCTCTGTGAAATGGTAATCTGCTGTTTCATTCTAGTAGGATTTCCAGTATTGTTATTAACATGTACATCTTGCTTCACTTGCTGATACCAATACATGCTATACAAACGGCTGTGCATGTATGTCTATACACACCATATACATATCATAACAGGCAACTAAAATTCAGTTGACAATAGGTTAGTGATCTCCAGTATTAAATACTAAATATGGAGTAATAAGGAGACGGTAAAATTGCGTTGTTAGTGTCTGTGCGAGTGAAGTTCAGGTAACAAACGAAGCTAAAATGGATGGGAGAATTTCAATGGGGAGGAGAATATTGGGTTAACTCAGGCGCATCAGAGGGAAGGGGAGGTAAAAAAGAGTAGCAGCTTTACTAAATAATAAACTCTGGAAGGAAATAGATGAGGAATAAGTATTTTACTTGAAGAAATACGAGAATTAGAAAATATTGAGATGTGAGAAGCGAGTTACTGTGTTTATGTACCAAGACGAGAGAGTAGAGGAATAACAGGTTTTGGAAAGTATTAAGTGAAGGCTTACGGAGCATCGATCCAAGCGGCCGCTGTTCCAGCCAAAGTTTTTCATGCGGTCCGCCAAGATCAAGACATGTACTCACTCATATGCAGCTGAATAAGCAAAACTTGGTTCATTTTTTCCTTTTGAAAACACTAGCTGTTACACAAGCATTATCAGACAAGTACAGTTTCCAGTTGATGGCCACTGAAAAGTTTGTCCACCCCGACCCCAGGTCTAAATAGCAGGAGAAAATGTTGCAGTACCACGGGTGCAGTACCAAGGGTGCAGTACCACGGGTGCAGTACCACGGGTGCAGTAGCACGGGTGCAGTAGCACGGGTGCAGTAGCACGGGTGCAGTACCACGGGTGCAGTAGCACGGGTGCAGTACCACGGGTGCAGTAGCACGGGTGCAGTAGCACGGGTGCAGTACCACGGGTGCAGTACCACGGGTGCAGTACCACGGGTGCAGTACCACGGGTGCAGTAGCACGGGTGCAGTACCACGGGTGCAGTACCACGGGTTCAGTACTAAGGGTGCAGTATCACGAGTAAATAATAACAGAGGCCTCAAACTGAATTATAGACAATACTTACTATTATAGAAACGGATAAATGAAATATGTTATCGGGGACACAGACAGAAACTTGTCAAATTAATTTTTAGTGGAAATAAAGGTTGATGGGCAGCTTCGATGAGGCGGAAGATACAGCAGATCATTCAGACAGTAAGAGCTACACTGGATACAACGAGAATATTGTTAGTGGATAACAGGGTGGTGGACATTTTAGAGACAGCATAATACATAAGAATCTAGTGTAAGATAGGGGGGCAAAGCAAACTACAGGTAATGAGTATGGATCAAAGAGGTATAGTATAGATCTAGAGGTTTCTATGTGCAGGTGGACAGAGGAGCGAGGACGTAAAAATGGTGGTAAGGCAGAAAAAGTTAACATATTAGAAGTTTTTACACTGTGGAACAGAGATATACGTAAGGTGGAGTGAAAGGTGAAAACAAGAGGCGCTAAGAGAAGTGATAATGTGGGAAAGGAGAGTCAAGAATAGACTGCGAGACGTTTTATTAACACATTATGTTGATAAGAAGAAAACGTATTGAAAGACGATTAGTGTAAAGCATAAAGGTATATAATATATGTTTTGCGTGACTGGAGTCCGGTTGTTGGGTCATAAATATTCTCTCTCTCTCTCTCTCTCTCTCTCTCTCTCTCTCTCTCTCTCTCTCTCTCTCTCTCTCTCTCTCTTTCTCTCTCTCTCTCTCTCAGACAGAAAGAAGGGCAAAAATGTGGCGCCGTCTGCCGAGGGAATTCTCTTAACTTCTGTTTCGTTACCTGCTGTCTTTCCTCTTTACTCTTTTCTGTTTTCTCTTTATCTTCCTTCCTGGGAGGCTACTTTTGTCTTCCTGGGAAGCTACTTTTTTCTTCTTGGGAGGCTACTTTTGTCTTCCTGGGAGGCTACTTTTGTCTTACTGGGAAGCTACTTTTGTCTTCCTGAGAGGCTACGTTTGTCTTCTTGGGAGGCTACTTTTGTCTTCCTGGGAGGCTACTTTTGTCTTCCTGGGAGGCTACTTTTGTCTTCCTGGAAGGCTACTTTTATCTTCCTGGAAGGCTACTTTTGTCTTCCTGGGAGGCTACTTTTGTCTTCCTGGAAGGCTACTTTTGTCTTCCTGGAAGGCTACTTTTGTCTTCCTGGGAAGCTACTTTTGTCTTCCTGGGAGACTGCTTTTGTCTTCCTGGAAGGCTACTTTTGTCTTCCTGGAAGGCTACTTTTGTTTTCCTGGGAGGCTACTTTTGTCTTCCTGGGAAGCTACGTTTGTCATCCTGGGAAGCTACGTTTGTCTTCCTGGAAGGCTACTTTTGTCTTCCTGGAAGGCTAGTTTTGTCTTCGTGGGAGGCTACTTTTGCCTTCGTGGGAGGCTACTTTTGTCTTCCTGGGAAGCTACTTGTCTTCCTGGGAGGCTACTTTTGTCTTTCTGGGAGGTTACTTTTGTCTTCCTGGAAGGGTACTTTTGTCTTCCTGAGAGGTTACTTTTGTCTTCCTGGAAGGCTACTTTTGTCTTTCTGGAAGGCTACTTTTGTCTTCCTTTAAGGTTACTTTTGTATTCCGGGGAGGCTACTTTCTTCTTCCTAGAAGAGTACTTTTGTCATCCAGGAAGTGTACTTCTGTCTTCAAGGGAGGCTACTTTTGTCTTCCTTGAAGGCTACTTTTTTCTTCCTGGAAGGGTACTTTTGTCTTCCTGGGAGGCTACTTTCGTCTTCATTGAAGGTTACTTCTGTATTTCTGGAAGGCTATTTTTGTCTTCCAGGAAGGGTACCTTTGTCTTTCTGGGAGACTTCTTTTGTCTTCCTGGAAGGCTACTTTTGTCTTTCAAGAAGGGTATTTTTGTATTCCTGCTAGGCTACTTTTGTCTTCCTGGAAGGCTACTTTTTTCTTCCTGGGAGGCTACTTTTGTCTTCCAGGAAGGGTGCTTTAGTCTTCCTGGAAGGCTACTTTTGTCTTCCTGGAAGGCTACTTTTGTCTTACTGGAAGGCTACTTTTGTCTTCCTGGAAGGCTACTTTTGTCTTCCTGGAAGGCTACTTTTGTCTACCTGGAAGGCTACTTTTGTCTTCCTGGAAGGCTTCTTCTGTTTTTCTGGAAGGCTACTTTTGTCTTCCTGGAAGGCTTCTTCTGTTTTTCTGGAAGGCTACTTTTGTCTTCCAGGAAGGGTACCTTTGTCTTTCTGGAAGGCTACTTTTGTCTTCCTGGGAGGCTACTTTTGTCTTCCTGGAAGGCTACTTTTGACTTTTTGGAAGGCTATTTTTGTCTTCCTGGAAGGCTACTTTTGTCTTCCTGGAAGGCTTCTTCTGTTTTTCTGGAAGGCTACTTTTGTCTTCCTGGAAGGCTTCTTCTGTTTTTCTGGAAGGCTACTTTTGTCTTCCAGGAAGGGTACCTTTGTCTTTCTGGAAGGCTACTTTTGTCTTCCTGGAAGGCTACTTTTGACTTTTTGGAAGGCTATTTTTGTCTTCCTGGAAGGCTACTTTTGTCTTCCTGGAAGGCTTCTTCTGTTTTTCTGGAAGGCTACTTTTGTCTTCCAGGAAGGGTACCTTTGTCTTTCTGGAAGGCTACTTTTGTCTTCCTGGGAGGCTACTTTTGTCTTCCAGGAAGGGTGCTTTGTCTTCCTGGAATGCTACTTTTGTCTTCCTGGAAGACTACTTTTGTCTTCCTTGAAGGCTACTTTTGTCTTCCAGGAAGGGTACCTTTGTCTTTCTGGAAGGCTACTTTTGTCTTCCTGGGAGGCTACTTTTGTCTTCCAGGAAGGGTGCTTTGTCTTCCTGGAATGCTACTTTTGTCTTCCTGGAAGACTACTTTTGTCTTCCTTGAAGGCTACTTTTGTCTTTCTGGAAGACTACTTTTGTCTTCCTGGAAGGCTACTTTTGTCTTCCTGGAAGGCTACTTTTGTCTTCCTGGAAGGCTACTTTTGTCTTCCTGGAAGGCTACTTTTGTCTTCCTGGAAGGCTACTTTTGTCTTCCTGGAAGGCTACTTTTGTCTTCCTGGAAGGCTACTTTTGTCTTCCTTGAAGGCTACTTTTGTCTTCCTGGAAGGCTACTTTTGTCTTCCTGGAAGGCTACTTTTGTCTTCCTGGAAGGCTACTTTTGTCTTCCTGGAAGGCTACTTTTGTCTTCCTGGAAGGCTACTTTTGTCTTCCTGGAAGACTACTTTCGTCTTCTCACTGCACCTGCTCACCCCCCCCCCACCCCCCATCCCTAGCCGTCTACGTAGGAATTACTCTTCTGGAGTTATTTTGTTGTTTTGAAGACTCCCAGAAGACTGCATTATTCTCTAAAGTCTTGTGTAACGCCTTAAGCCTTTTTTTTTTTATATTTCGTCACTTCTTGGATTGGTGTCTCTTGGAGAGATGGATGAGAAAGAGATTTTTGCAAACATCTACAAGTTCTACAGACCTGATTTGCTCATGCACGTTTTGTAAGGATTTCACATCTATCAATGGATTCGAAGCTGCTCCAACTTCACGGAGGCATCTAAAAAAATTCTCTCAGCTCATCAATTATCTGCCAGTGAACTGCCTGGAACACGGAGGCTTCTGGAAGATCTTTCTCCACCTCCTGATTAATTAACCTTCATAACACATCACTTGACCTGCCTCTGACATCCTCACACTCCACCTACGTACATTATGTTGTTATACTGACATCTCCGAAGATTTGATCTTGCTCCTCTGGGAAAGAAAAACTTCAATGTTTAGCTTTGCTTACTCTCCTCATTTTTATTTTCGTTTTTCTTTAAATAGTTGTTTATTTAAAAGAGGTATTAAAATTTTCCTTACTTTATTTAACCCCCTTTTCTCTTGTTTTTTTTTTCTTTTTTTAATTTTCAGTTACACGTTTATTTTTCTATTATTTATTTAGACAAGGAAAATCAATATGTCTTTTTCCTGACAAGTGGAGACCTTGTATCCAGGATATAATGAATTCTTTAGAGTCAAGAGTTAAACAGCTGTGGAAGACTAGAATAAAAGGTCAGGCAATCATTCCTTGTGATGAGATAACTATGCTTAACAATTATAAGTTGTTTGTCAAAGTTAGCGTTAAACTAGGTTTAAAGATTGTCTATAATTTTTTTTTTTTTGGGGGGGGGGACCAGGGGCTCCTACAGCCTAACTTAGTCATGTGCTTAGGATGACTTAGTAAGGTATCCAGTTGTAGGTGAGAGTTTAGTTACTTAGTGCTCTGACTGGTACTGGCAGGCAGCTGGGGTGTCAAACCGACTCTCTCATTTTTGGAGTAGTTATAGGTGAGCGGAAAGTTTTCCCTCCTAAAGTAATATACTTGTAAGTGTGCAGACTTGGAATCCCTTCTTTAGTGTTGTATGTTCAAAGTAAGAACAGCTGTTGTATTGGATTTTATTGGTATGTGTACTGAGATCCCAATAGTTATATATTATGTTCTTACATGTGTGAGAGATTCCCCTCCTAATTGTATTTATGTACAAATTTCTTATCTCTTGGGTTGTCTTATTCCTACACCTTTACTTAGATTTCTTCCTTTGACTTTCCTTTTGTTGTGAGGTTTTTCTATACATTTTTTAAATCGTTAACTTCATATCTGCCAGAAAAAGCAACATCTTGGGATCTTTTAATAGTTAATTCTTCACCTCTTGTCTAACCTCGAGACATGACTTACCTACACTAGTAAATTTTTTCCACTGGCTGACTCCGCCTGCTGATACCTCAGCTCAATTGTCTACAGTATATAAGTCACTTCTCCACGCGTATGATATACTTTTCTCAAGATTAATGGACTGAACATATCGACTCCACGCTGAAAGACTGATTACCTAAAATTCCTTCTCATCTTCAACCGTTCTTCTCTTTAATGGACTGAAGAAACCACTGGCTAGCGAATCGTTTCCTCAGTAAAGATTACCAAATGTTTCACTCATTCTTCAGTGCCATGTTATATCTGTGTAGTTTCCTTATCCAGGAACGAGATGCAGTCAGGATGCTCGGTCTTGTGTTTGACTGGCGGATGTTCTGGACACCTCACACAACCTCTCTGATAGCAACTTTCCGCAGCCTGATAGACGAACTCTTCTTCGTCTCCTTTCTGCTTTAATCTTGTCGAAATTGGGTTATGGCGACTAATAATATTCTTCAGCCTCTCCCACAACTCTTTCTAAACCTGATCTCATTCATCATCAAGGAGTGTTGAAGGTGCTTTTCGTTCCTTCTCGATCGAGAGCTTATATGTAGAGGTGAATGTTCCACTTTTGAACGACTGGCATAATGTATCGGATAATAGGTCCACTCTGATCACCTTCACGATCCTTCTACACACAGGATAATAATTGTTAGTAGAAGTACATCATTTGATCGCCGTTCCTGTTTACTCCGTCACTCTTCTCGACTTCTCTTCATTTTCCCCATTTACATGTTCATCTAGCATCTAATTTTTCTCTCTTCCCTTGGAAAGTTCGGGCGATTCTTGTCTGTTCTTCCCCATTGACGAGGGAGAAAACTTAATTACCTACTGCAGCTTCTCGCTCCTTTTTTCTTAACCACTTCCGATCTCATTCTCAAGCCAGTGCAGTTTACACTGACGGTTCTAGCTCCAACGGGTTTGCAGCAGTGTTTCCGGACAGAGTTGCAAGAGGTCATTAATTAGTTTAAGCTGAGGTGGTCAGACCACATCAAACTTTTCTCCAACGTCCATGGACTAATTACATTATCTTTACCTCGCCACTAATCCTACTTCCTACAATACATTCTCCTCTGTATTTGACTGATGAAGCCGCGTAGGTACAGCGTGTTAACAGTAATAATACCGAAGTTTTGCATATGAGTCTTACAAATCAACTTTAGCTGACTTGCATTTTTAGTAAAAACAAAGACATTGTTGTTTACTTCGATCATGGACACGTAGATGTTCGAGGTAACGAGCAGGCGGACTCTGCTGTGAGGTAACGAGCAGGCGGACTCTGCTGTGAGGTAACGAGCAGGCGGACTCTGCTGTGAGGTAACGAGCAGGCGGACTCTGCTGTGAGGGAACGAGCAGGCGGACTCTGCTGTGAGGTAACGAGCAGGCGGACTCTGCTGTGAGGTAACGAGCAGGCGGACTCTGCTGTGAGGTAACGAGCAGGCGGACTCTGCTGTGAGGTAACGAGCAGGCGGACTCTGCTGTGAGGTAACGAGCAGGCGGACTCTGCTGTGAGGTAACGAGCAGGCGGACTCTGCTGCTGAGGTCAGTGGTCACGTGTTGTCATACCTGCCTAAGCTCATGGGAGTTAGCGTGGACTGTTACCAAGCACCATGACTTGTTGTAGTGTTTTAGAATCTCAGGTTCAAGTGTTGAAGGAGATTCTGCTTCTTCAGGAGGAAAATAGGAGGCTGAAGCTTCGCACAGATGAGTTTGGGAGCGAGTGTGAGAAAGATTTAGCTGGTAATGGGGAAATGGTCACCAGCAATGATAGTGGCAGCCGCTTTAAGTGGCAAGTGGTTCACTGTTCAGGAAGAAGGAAGATGAGGAGAGTTAATAGAGAAGATGTGAAGGTAGGAAATCGATTCTCTGTTCTCCAAGACGAGTGTACTTCAGTGGTTAGTGAAGTTGACGGTACCACTGATTTCCCTGCTAATCAAGGTTTGGGGGGCTATAAATTACTCCCAAAATTAATTTGTCACGTCCCTCGAGAAACTGTAGCCAAACAGAATCTGTGATCGATGTTTCTAATCTTATATCATGTCTACGACAACAATTTAAATTTTCTCTGACTTACATCGCCACTCCACCACCCTTCCTGTTGACCCTATCAGTGTGGAATAGTTTATAACCCTGTATGTTGCATTCAGAAGCATTTCTCTATCTTTCAGGTTGAACCAGGTCTCTGTTATACCAATAATATCTATATTACCTACATTTGCAAGTAATCTTAGCTAATCTATCTTATTTCTTAGACTCCTACTATTTGTATAGTATACCTTAAGGGAGCTAGTCACTCGTTGCCCTCTACTATCTCTCTTTGTTTGTTGATCAATTGATTTGCCATTACTAGCAACTTTCTTTTGAATATTGTCTTTCAAACATATCCCTGAGGTATCCCGGTAATAACTGATACCACCTGCAGCTCACAAGACTGCCATCCCCACGAGCCTCTCTGGGGCGGGGCAGATGGCAGACCAGAGGCCTAGCTACTCCCTGCGAGCCCACTGAGGGCGGGGACTGTGGCTAGGCCTGGGGACACTTGATCACAAAGATGTGGGGGTATTTGTACCTTCTCCCATGGGAGACTTAGGTCTCGAGACACTCCCCAGATAGGGAGCCAAGACTGGGTCACCATCTTGGAAAAGACCCGGGCCAGGAGAGTACCGGTGAATGAAAAAAAATAACTGCTGTTTTTAACCCTCCCTTAGACCTAACTACTTCTATGGCTGACCTGTACTTATCCAGCAGCTCCTCTCTCCTGCCCTTCCCAATGTCATTACCCCCAGCACTAAGACAGATAATGAGCTTGTTCCCATTACCTGCTATAATATTATCCAACCTGCTGACTATGTCACCAGCACCAGCTCCAGGAAGACACACTCTCTGTCTGACCTTTCTGTCTCTGTTACAAAATGCACAGTCCGTATATCTTACCTGAGAATCTCCTACTAATAAAATATTCTTATCTAGGTCACAGACTCTGTGGTAGAGTACCTGGCTCTCTTCACCGCTGGCATGGTAGAGTACCTGGCTCTCTTCATCCCTGGCATGGTAGAGTACCTGGCTCTCTTCACCGCTGGCATGGTAGAGTACCTGGCTCTCTTCATTGCTGGTGTGGTACTAAACCAACCTGTATCTCAGGCTAGGAGTTCAACTCTTTGCTACCAGGAGCAGAGATGAATAAATGAATGCCTGAACAGTGGATAAAATACACTGTTCAGACAAAGATACTCTCTGGCACAGAAAAGAATCACCTCGGCTCTCAGTCAGAGACATAGACTCCACAAGGACAACATCAGGCTGAGAACCTACGTTACAGCTGCTGGAAAAAGGGACTGTATTCTTCTGGCAGATCGCTTCCCTTTTTCCAGCAGCTCTAACGTAGGTTCTCAGCCTGATGTTGTCCTTGTGGAGTCTATGTCTCTGACTGAGAGCCGAGGTGATTCTTTTCTGTGTCAGAGAGTCTCTTTGTCGAGAGTGGATTTTATCCACTGTGCAGGCATTCATTAATTCATCTCTGCTCCTGGTAGTAAAGAGTTGAACTCCTAGCCTGAGAGACAGGTTGGTTTAGTCCACTGAGGAACTCCAAACATAGTTTGCATTCCCTGATTTTGTATTATTTTAATTATTTTCATTCGTTCTCTATTCGCAAAGATAATACTAATACTAATAATACTACTAATAATGATATCTTTATTTCTACAAGTGCATGTACAATGTACAGGACGTATACAATGTATACGTCCAAATTTTTTTCCGGCCGTACCGTTCATTCAATCACCGGACCTCAGTGTGTGAACTGAGTGCGCCAGCGATCGAGCTACAGAACACCTTAATGGGTGAATCAGTGCTGGTACACCGTTGTAAATAAAGGAAGGGAAGCAGGGCGAACTGTGTGCGTGTAATACAGTCTTAACTAGTACCATCATGGGGGTTTGTCATGGCCACCATGACCCTGGGAGGATCTAGTGTTTGTCTAATTCCTCACCATGTATTCTACCTGCTTCTGAAGCGTTAGCCCTGTCAGAAAGCGCCCCAAACTGCTCTAAAACACCGAAACATGCAACAAAAGCACGTCCGATACTGAAGCTATTGACAAGAAACAGACTCCATTATACTCAACGTGATTAAATGGGATGATGTTGCTGGGAATGGCTAGACAGTAACAGAGCTGAGCTGGCGGTCTCTGAAGTTCTAAAAACCTCTGCCAGAAGGGATGACACGAGTGCAGTTGGGGAAATAGGAACACAGACATGAGATTGAAGGCTCGTATGAAAGTACTGGTAACTTACAACTTTGTAATGACACGATAGCAAATAAATCAAGGCACTGGTGTGGGTTTAAAGTGAGTCATAAAACTCGCCTAGTGGTTAACGCATTGGCCTGTGAGTTTTATAACTCACTTGCCATGAGTCCGAATCCTCATGTGAGTCACTACATTATAATGACTACACTATCATCACTACATTATCATGACTACACTATCATCACTACATTATCATGACTACACTATCATCACTACATTATAATGACTACACTATCATCACTACATTATCATGACTACACTATCATCACTACATTATCATGACTAAACTATCATCACTACATTATCATGACTACACTATCATCACTACATTATCATGACTACACTATCATCACTACATTATCATAACTACACTATCATCACTACATTATCATGACTACACTATCATCACTACATTATCATGACTACACTATCATCACTACATTATCATAACTACACTATCATCACTACATTATCATGACTACACTATCATCACTACATTATCATGACTACACTATCATCACTACATTATCATAACTACACTATCATTACTACATTATCATGACTACACTATCATTACTACATTATCATAACTACACTATCATTACTACATTATCATAACTACACTATCATTACTACATTATCATAACTACACTATCATTACTACATTATCATAACTACATTATCATTACTACATTATCATGACTACACTATCATCACTACATTATCATAACTACACTATCATTACTACATTATCATAACTACACTATCATTACTACATTATCATGACTACACTATCATTACATAATCATAACTTCACTATCATCACTACATTATCATAACTACACTATCATTACTACATTATCATGACTACACTATCATTACATAATCATAACTTCACTATCATCACTACATTATCATAACTACACTATCATTACTACATTATCATGACTACACTATCATTGCATAATCATAACTTCACTATCATCACTACATTATCATAACTACACTATCATCACTACATTATCATAACTACACTATCATTACTACATTATCATAACTACACTATCATTACTACATTATCATGACTACACTATCATTACATAATCATAACTTCACTATCATCACTACATTATCATGACTACACTATCATCACTACATTATCATGACTGCACTATCATCACTACATTATCATGACTACACTATCATCACTACATTATCATGACTACACTATCATCACTACATTATCATGACTACACTATCATCACTACATTATCATGACTACACTATCATCACTACATTATCATGACTACACTATCATCACTACATTATCATGACTACACTATCATCACTACATTATCATGACTACACTATCATCACTACATTATCATGACTACACTATCATCACTACATTATCATGACTACACTATCATCACTACATTATCATGACTGCACTATTATCACTTCACAGTTACTTCTGTTACCTCTGTTCTGCTGTTCAGCAAAAGTATTTGGGCATAATGCTGTATGATGCATACCCTTCCATTTAAAACACTTCTTCAGTGAGCATTTTCCTCCCTTGTGTTCACCTAAACACTTGATGCATCTTTTCAGCTGATGAACACGTTGTTTACGTGCCTCCATTGATGTGTATTGACTACAATACTGTGCCCAATGTATTCCGTCACAAAGTACACATTTTGGAGTACGTTTATGTATGACAGTCTGTTTACTGTCTTTTGTATTCACAGCTTGATAAATGCCTATATGGGATTTCCCATTCTGTGGTTTAGTGGGAGTAGGTATACTCTTTTTATACCGAGTTGAAGGTTTGTTATCCACTGGATTTGTGGATTCTTCATCTTGTCTCGTTGCTTGCATGCATGAAACTATTGTTTGTAAACCACTGCTAATTTCTTCACAAGTGAAATAACGTTTATTGAAAATAATATTTAATCGTTCAATAGTTTGTGGTGACACCTTATCCTGTACAATACCACTGATAAACCAATCACATTGCCTTAGGTCATATTTAGCACCTAGAGATCTGAGACTATTGTCTAATGTGATTCTAAATGCCTGTAAGTCTGAAAAACAATGTTTGGGTGGCTTCAAGCTTGATATTAAGACTGCATGTCTAACTCTAGCCTTGTCAGCATCGAAGTAATTGTCTGCTAAGACACGTAAGGCTATTTGGTAATTGCCTTTAACCACCGGAAATGACTTAATCAGTTCATAGGGTTCTTCCTTCACAAGACATTTAAGGTAATTGAACTTAGCAATCTCATCTATGTCAGTTCGTGAATTTACTATGGATTGAAAACCACTAATGAATTCTTCATAATTATGACCTTGGAAAATAGGTAATGACAATGTAGGTAAGCTTGGTAATGGGACACTTGTTGTTACAGGTGTAACAGGTGTTTGACCACTAGTTACAGTAGGTCTCTGTGACAGAGTTTTGCGGCAGATAGCCTGTACTCCTGTCCACCTTAATTGTTGATTACTAAAAGTATCCAAAACATTTTTAATTTCATCCTCAGATGGATCTGATTCAAGAAATTTATTTTCATAATGTGTAAAGTCTGAATTAATTATTTCCAGACGTTGTGTAAGTAATTCAAATTTGACCTCAAGATCATCAAAATCTATGTTTGTATCTTTAGTTAATCCTATACAGACTGAAATTAGATTTTCTAATCGTGTAATCTTAGTCTGTAAAGACTGAAACTGAGTTTTCAAACAAGCCATTTTAATGATATATTGACAATTCTAGCACCACACTTCGAGTGTTTAAAAAACACTGTACTGCTATAAACAGCTGAGTTTTTGTTATGCTTAAGTCAGCAATAATCGAGTCAGACACTACTGACCTACTAAGCTTAACCTCAGGGTCAATGACCATGAAGGGTACACAGTACATGTGGCTGGTGTTTATGGCTTAGAGTTTGCTGTGTCAGCCTGACCACGATGATTAATCGTAAATAACGATGTTATACACTTCATTCACTATACACTATAAATGTCACTGTATAACTGTAAATCACACGTGAATATTACTTACACATATATAAATGTCACTGTTAATATATATTTGAAAGCTTACACTTTATATATAAGTTCCTTTAATATAACAGGTATATCTATAAGAAACAAACTTTAACACAATCTTGTCTCTTAATTTCTGTCTATAAACATTATAAACACTATGTGTATATACACTCAGACAAACTGAACATCACTTGGGTGGTTGTTGTCTTAGTCAGCGATTTTCGAGATTGGAGCAGTGGATGCAGGGTGCCATCCCCCGTTTTCTTGTTGGGTGAGTCACCCAGCTCCCGTTTTCTTTGGATGAACGCTGAGTGAGCGCCCGTTTTCTTTTGGCTGCCCATTCTCTGTGATTGAGTCTGGAGGGACTCATTTATACTGATTTAAATTGTAAAACACTAGTTTTACAGCTTTTTTCGAAGGACCTTGGCTCGTAAGTTATTTGTACACTGTAGTACAACATATTTGGACCACAGTGTGGCCTTTATCCGGTTCGAGCACGACCAATATGTTGAGAAATGGCATTACCAGCTAAGCTTAATTTTAAACTTAAATATAGGGAACACTTAGCTGATAAAAGACAGCAAATCGTCCACACAGCCGCCCCTGCAGACGAGGTCTTGAAAAGCTGTCGAAGTCATCTCTCAACGGGCTGTAAAGAGTTATAATTTGTAAGATTATAAATTACCCCTAGGGGGTGTTATGTCAGCATATTTCATTTACTGATGGCTCAAGAACTGCGCAGTCCCCCGTACTACAAGAAATTCGTAACCTACCTTGCTCTTGTAGCGTGAGCTATGGTGTTCTTCACACCTTCGACAGATATCGGTGACTTGATAGAAGCTGAAGTGTCCTTGGATGTCCACGTCTTCCATAGTCTAGGAAAACGCACACTGGTACACTATGTTCCACAAGATTTGTCTTTATTGTTCACAATCTTATCACTAAAGAAGCTGATCAAACTTCTCTTAAGTGTTTATTGTGTTTTATGAGACACTTTGTTCACACTAAGGCACAGATCGTTCTTTGTTGGTTATCCTGGCGTCAGTGTCACTCTCAGTAGAGTCAAAAGTAATCTGAACATGCCACAGCGCCCCATGCTGTCACTGCCCCTTGCACAAAGGAAAAGCTGACATAGTACTTTTGCTTCCTTGCCACTTCCTCGATGAAGCAAAGCAGAATGTTTGATTCTTGCTGTCTTAAGCATAGACAACAATGTACACTATCTTTACCATGGTAATAAAGTGGGAGCAGGGTTTTCCTTAATTGTCCTGCTAAGGTAAGAGATGAACTGTCTCTTATTAAAATACACTCTGCAACACTGGACTGCAAGGAGCCACGGTCGCTTTAGCACGTCGCATACTCGTACTGCATCTGCGATCAATTACTCACTGTAGCAGTAAACAAGACGCTTGCCCCTTCTGAGAGGGCTGGGCCCCTCAGGGCTGAAAGGGCTGAAGGGGCTGAAGGGGGCTGATACCCCCCTCCTGGAGAAAATTTCTCCACAAAAGAAGTAAGAAAAGCAAAAAGGTTTATGAGGCTAAGGTCGCAAGGGATTCAAAGACTAACCCAAAAGGGTTCTTTCAGGTTTACAGAAGTAAGATTAGGGACAAGATTGGCCCACTTAAGAGTAACTCTGGTCAGATCACTGACAGTGATAAGGATATGTGTGAAATTCTCAATACCTACTTCCTCTCAGTTTTCACCAAGGAAAATACTAGCGATATTCCTGAAATAATAGATTATGTAGAACAGGACGATAATAAAATATGCACGATTGTGGTAACTAGTGACATGGTCCTCAGACAAATAGAGAAACTAAAACCTAACAAATCCCCAGGCCCTGATGTGTTAAAGGAATGTAAAGAGGAACTTAGCATACCTTTGGCTAATCTTTTTAACATATCACTACAAACTGGCATAGTGCCTGAAAAGTGGAAAATGGCAAATTTAATACCTATTTACAAGGCAGGTGACAGGTCCTTGGCTTCGAACTGTAGACCAATAAGCCTTATCTCCATAGAGGGAAAATTTATGGAATCAATAATTGCCGAAGCAATTCGTAACCATCTTGACAGGCACAGATTGATTAATAAATCTCAACACGGTTTTTACAAAGGGGCATTCCTGTCTTACAAATTTACTAACTTTTTTCACTAAGGTGTTTGAGGAGGTAGATCATAGTAATGAATAGGATATTGTGTATATGGACTTCAGTAAGGCTTTCGATAGAGTTCCACACCAGAGGCTATTGAGGAAACTTAAGGCACACGGAACAGGGGGAGAAATTTTTTCCTGGGTAGAGGCATGGCTGACAAATAGACAGCAGAGAGTTTGCATAAATGGGGAGAAATCAGAATGGGGGCACGTCACAAGCGGTGTTCCTCAGGGGTCATTGTTGGGCCCGTTGCTGTTCACAATTTACATAAACGACATAGATGAGGGAATAAATAGCGACATAAGCAAATCTGCTGATGACACTAAAATAGGCCGTCCAATTCATTCTAATGAGGATACTAGAGCACTCCAGGATGATTTTAATAGACTGTTGCAATGGTCGGAGAAGTGGCAGATGCAGTTTAGTATTGACAAATGCAAAGTTCTAAATGTTGGACAGGTCAATAACCATGCCACATATGAACTAAATAATGTAGATCTTAATATTTCTGATTGCGAAAAGGAATTAGGAGTTCTCGTTAGCAGTAATCTAAAACCAAGACAACAGTGCATTAGTGTTCGCAATAAAGCTAACAGAATTCTTGGCTTCATATCTAGAAGTATAAATAATAGAAGTCCTCAGGTTGTTCTTCAACTCTATATATCCTTGGTTAGGCCTCATTTAGACTATGCTGCTCACTTCTGGTCCCCGTATTACAGAATGGACATAAATGCTCTGGAAAACGTACAGAGGAGGATGACAAAGATGATCCCATGTATCAGAAATCTTCCCTATGAGGATAGACTGAGGGCCCTGAATCTGCATTCTCTCGAAAGGCGTAGAATTAGGGGGGATATGATTGAGGTGTATAAACGGAAAACAGGAATAAATAAAGGGGATGTAAATAATGTGCTGAAAATTTCCAGACAAGACAGGACTCGTAGCAATGGTTTCAAGTTGGAAAAATTCAGATTCAGGAAGGATGTAGGAAAGCACTGATTTGGTAATAGAGTTGTGGATGAGTGGAACAAACTCCCGAGTACAGTTATTGAGGCTAAAACGTTGTGTAGTTTTAAAAATAAGTTAGATAAATAAGGGAGTGGGTGTCGGTGGGTGTGAGTTCAACATGACTAGCTTGTGCTGCTGGGTCTGGTGCCGTGCTCCTTCCTTGAGTGGAGGTGACCAGACTGGGTGGGTTATTGGGCTAATCCGGGGGGGATGCATTGAGTTAATCCCGGGGGGGGGGACATGGACCTACTAAGCATGGGTCAGAAGACCTGTTGCAGTGTTCCTTCTTTCTTATGTTCTTATGTTCTTAGGCTGCGAGGAAACGAGCAGGCGGACTATGCTGCGAGGAAACGAGCAGACGGACTATGCTGCGAGGAAACGAGCAGACGGACTCTACTGCGAAGTAACTAGCAGACGGACTCTGCTGCGAGGTAACGAGCAGGTGAACTCTGCTGCGAGGTTAAGAGTAGGCGGACTATGCTGCGAGCTAACGAGCAGACGGACTCTGCTGAGAGGTAACAAGAAGAGAGATTCGGCTGCGAGATAACGAACAGACAGACTCTGCTGCGAGATTACGAGCAGACAGACTCTGCTGCGAGGTAACGAGCAGACAGATTCTGCTGCGAGGTAACGAGCAGACAGACTCTGCTGAGAGGTAACAAGCAGAGAGACTCTGCTGCGAGGTAACGAGGAGACATACTCTGCTGCGTTGGTGGTCTGAACTGAACAAGCAACAATGGTGGTCTGAACTGAACAAGCAACAATGGTGGTCTGAACTGAACTAGCAACAATGGTGTTCTGAACTGAACTAGCAATAATGGTGGTCTGTACTGAACTAGCAACAATGGTGGTCTGAACTGAACTAGTAACAATGGTCTGAACTGAACTAGCAATAATGGTGGTCTGTACTGAACTAGCAACAATGGTGGTCTGAACTGAACTAGTAACAATGGTCTGAACTGAACTAGCAACAATGGTGGTCTGAACTGAACTAGCAACAATTGTGGTCTGAATTGAACTAGCAACAATGGTGGTCTGAACTGAACTAGCAATAATGGTGGTCTGAACTGAACAAGCAAAAATGGTGGTCTGAACTGAACTAGCAACAATGGTGGTCTGAACTGAACTAGCAATAATGGTGGTCTGAAATGAAGAAGCAAAAATGGTGGTCTGAACTGAACTAGCAACAATGGTGGTCCGAACTGAACTAGAAATAATGGTGGTCTGAACTGAACTAGCAATAATGGTGGTCTGAACTGAACTAGCAACAATGGTGGTCTGAACTGAACTAGCAACAATGGTGGTCTGAACTGAACTAGCAATAATGGTGGTCTGAACTGAACTAGCAATAATGGTGGTCTGAACTGAACTAGCAACAATGGTGGTCTGAACTGAACTAGCAACAATGGTGGTCAGAACTGAACTAGCAATAATGGTGGACTGAACTGAACTAGCAAAAATGGTGGTCTGAACTGAACTAGCAACAATGGTGGTCTGAACTGAACTAGCAATAATGGTGGTCTGAAATGAACTAGCAATAATGGTGGTCTGAGCTGAACTAGCAACAATGGTGGTCTGAACTGAACTAGCAACAATGGTGGTCTGAACTGAACTAGCAACAATGGTTGTCTGAACTGAACTAGCAATAATGGTGGTCTGAACTGAACTAGCAATAATGGTGGTCTGAACTGAACTAGCAACAACGGTGGTCTGAAATGAACTAGCAATAATGTTGGTCTGAACTGAACTAGCAACAATGGTTGTCTGAACTGAACTAGCAACAATAATGGTCTGAACTGAACTAGCGACAATGGTGGTCTGAACTGAACTAGCAATAATGGTGGTCTGAACTGAACTAGCAACAATGGTGGTCTGAACTGAACTAGCAACAATGGTGGTCTGAACTGAACTAGCAACAATGGTGGTCTGAACTGAACTAGCAATAATAGTGGTCTGAACTGAACTAGCAATAATGGTGGTATGAACTGAACTAGCAACAACGGTGGTCTGAACTGAACTAGCAATAATGGTGGTCTGAACTGAATTAGCAACAACGGAGGTCTGAACTGAACTAGCAACAATAGTGGTCTGAACTGAACTAGCAACAATGGTGGTCTGAACTGAACTAGCAACAATGGTGGTCTGAACTCAACTAGCAACAATGGTGGTCTGAACTGAACTAGCAACAATGGTGGTCTGAAATGAACTAGCAATAATGTTGGTCTGAACTGAACTAGCAACAACGGTGGTCTGAACTGAACTAGCAACAATGGTGGTCTGAACTGAACTAGCAACAATAATGGTCTGAACTGAACTAGCGACAATGGTGGTCTGATCTGAACTAGCAATAATGGTGGTCCGAACTGAACTAGCAACAATGGTGGTCTGAACTGAACTAGCAACAATGGTGGTCTGAACTGAACTAGCAACAATGGTGGTCTGAACTGAACTAACAAAAATGGTGGTCTGAAATGAACTAGCAATAATGGTGGTCTGAACTGAACTAGCAACAACGGTGGTCTGAACTGAACTAGCAACAATGGTGGTGTGAACTGAACTAGCAACAATGGTGGTCTGAACTGAATGTTACGCGCCCCTACTTCACTCCATTATATACAAAAATAAAAGGCCTGGTTAAAATAAGTTCTGTAATAATATATCGCGAACCACTTTATTTTTTTTTTTTTTTTATATTTTATTTAAAACCAATACAGTTTAACATAAAAATAAAGAAACAGTATGGAACCTAATCAAATTAACTGACAAACGGAATGTACCTACATGCTCGCAAGATGTTACAACAACAACTTACATCAAGAACATAACTAAAAACATAATAACATGTCACAGGTTCATGAATTTACATACAAAACCTTGCATATATATAAATTGTACATATAAATGACATCTGACAAAGGTTCAATACACTTGAACATAAAATATACAAAGAAATTATATCAGTTTAATCCCATCTTTCACATTAATCTAAAAACCAAAACCTAACATTATAATCATACTAGAAAATCTACATACTTATCCCTAACAATACAGCCGAACATATCCCAACATACAAATAAACAGACAAAGAATACAGCTTAGAACACAATAACTGAAGCTCTATACTGTTACAATAAACCCATATACAAATTTCAGACACAAATGGACTACGTCACTAAACTGTCTAGATATGTCTGTATACCATACAGACTAAAACTTAACATCAAGAACTTGCATGAAACCCCAAACCGGTATCAGGGTACAGACCATAATTATAAACTTTAAAAAGAATCAATCATGCATATATAAATTATTACATAACGTCTGACCCATGACAAAGGCTCAATACAATAGAAAGGAATATTTATATATATACACATACACACCCACACCCACATCCACACACACACCCACACATACACACAAAAATTTGCAACAAAATCACATTAATCAGATGCACTGTATGCACAATGCCAAACAGTATATAAGTGTATCTCATCGTGCAAAAACCCAGCACGTATCATAAATACAAACTAAAACACACTTCATGTCGCAAAGAACTTATTTCTCAAGAATCATGTTATTACAAGACAGATACACATCATAATTATACATAAAAAATCTACTATATTATACCTACATTCTGAAAAGTGTTATATCTACCATAACGAGACCTTGATCTCTACATCCACACTTGGATGCCATAAAGTCCCAATGAAAACCAGGAAACCATTCCAAACCCACATTCACAACTCTCTCACGACCCCCCCCCCCCAGGGAGGCGAGCTCGCTGTTGCCCCCTGACTCCCTCCAACCTATGAAAACCCCTTCACTCACTCATTTCCAATCACAGATTTATGAGAATCCCTAACGTTAGCATTCTATACCCCTCTGAGAAAGCCTGATCCCACCTCCTCCCATACAAATCTCTGTTACGACACCTCGTACGGTAGAACGTTACCGCAAGAACCTTCCTTCTCTCCTCACTATCCCCTCTCCCCCTCATCACCCACGACATATATATATAATCTACCATGATATGATCTAAAGCTCTTATGACACCCTCATCTAACCAACCCATATCTAGACTTAGAGCACGCAAAACCGACACCCCACGGCCCCCCACCCTCTGTACCAACCTACTTAACCAGCACCTGACCTCCTCTAGCCCTTCACAAAAGTAAACTACATGGAACGCAGTCTCATCCCCTCCACAGATACCACACCCCGCACCCTCTACAACCTGTCTGTTTCGTAATATCTCACCAGACGGAAGGATCCCATGCAGAAAACGAAACATCACCTCACGCGCCCGAGGTTTTAACTTCAATTTACTAAATCTAAACCAAATACTCTTCCACGCATACATGGGGAACAAACCCTCAACTGGGACAACGCACCTACCTACAAGTAACCTACACAAAACCCTTATACGAACCTTTCTCAGTTCCCTAACCAACATCACAGCCCTCAAAACTATTTCACATTACCTCAACTCCATTCCTCGATACCACATACCCAGCCTGTCGTGTATCCTTCCCAAACGCCCCGCGTTCACACCCCCCGCGTTCATTTAGCCCTCCGTCTCAAATCCAACAACCCCAACCCACCCTGACTTACAGGTAACATTACAACCTCCCTCCTTAACCAATCACAACGTGAACCCCATAAAAATTTGTACACCCGTCTTAGTATCCCCGCAATCGCTGTCCCTGTAATTGGGAACACAGCTGCAACATACCAAACCTTAGTATACAATAGAATGTTCACGACTATCACTCGCTGTATCAGAGTTAGGTGCTGGGGTCTCAGAACACCTATCCGCCCCACGATCCTTTCCAATAACCTATCTGAATTTTCCTCCTGCGCCGCAACCATGTCATCCCTATAAATAATACCACAAATCTTTAAAGACACCGCCCATTCTTTAACAACATTACATCTCCCCCCCACACCCCCCACCCAAGAACCCAACCCCATACACCTTGACTTCGCACTATTTACCTGCATACCCATGGCACTTCCAAATAATTGCACCACCTCGTCCAACACTCCCATTGACATCCCTGCACGAATGAGAACAGTGGTGTCGTCAACATATCCAATTAACCCCGGCCAGGCCCTCCCACCCACCATACTTCCCTCACATGGCGTACATAATCTACGGTCAACCATTCTATAAAAGGGGTCCTGGAAACACGCAAACAATATTTGGGACATGGGGCATCCCTGTCTAAGGCCTCTTCCCATTGCAATTTCCCTCCCCACACACCCATTAATCTGTATCCTCATTTTCGCCCCCTTATACAACGTATTTACCCACTCGACTATTTCCTCCCCAAAACCCTGTCTCCTAAGTATAACCTGCAAAGCACCCCTTTCCACTCTATCATATGCTCCCTGCCAGTCTAGAGCCAACAAAGCCACCCCTCCACCCCCACCCTTAGCTTCCACAAAACTTCTCAGTATCCCATGTCCTTCAATCATCGACCTTCCCGGCAACCCGAACTGAGATTTTGACACCACCCTCTCCACTACACATTTGAACCTATTACCTAAAATTTTTGCAAACACCTTATAGTCTGCACACATCAGTGATATGGCTCGATACTCCCGAAGGGTGGGCTGCCCCTTGACCTTCGGGACCAACACTACTACTGCTGTTTCCTGCTTCTCCCCCAACTTACCCTTCTCCTTCATACTATTAAATAACCTAACTATAAATTCCTTTATCAACGCCCAATGTTGTAAATAAAATTCTACCGGGAGACCATCAATACCGGGAGCTTTCCCCTTCCTCATCCACTCCCTGTTCTTCCACACTAAGCTCCCTCCATAGGACTGAAAACCCCTCCAACCCCTCCTCATCACCTAACACACTTATATTTAATTTCCAATAACTTCTATATATTTCCGCGAGCGTCCCCCACCCAACCTCCACCACCACTGCCCTATGATCTGACATTGTAGCCTCAATAGTACTGAAAGATTTCACGTCCACACCCTGAGAAAGGTACACTCTATCTAGTCTCGCAACATAACCACTCCTAACAAACGTATATTCAGTCTCCCACACCGCTCCCCCAAAGGCATCACGTAACCTAACATCCCTTAATAAATCCCTAAGAGCCACAGACATATATCCAGCCCCTCTTGGGTCCACATCAGCCACCCTGATTACACTATTCCAGTCCCCACCAACTATCGCCACCTCTGGCAGTGCACTTAAGAAAAACACAAGATCCTCACACACAAAATCATTCTTTACCTGTATGTTATTTTCTGCCGGCGCATACACACTCACAAAAGACACACGCTTACCCATCCACCACCCATCCACACGCAACACCCTCCCTCCCCCTCCTCCCTCGCTTCTCTGCAAAACAAACGGGCTCGTCTCCCTTATTAAAATTCCCACACCACCTTTTAGACGGGAAGATGGCAGGGTAACTACTCGAAATCCTGCCACCTCCAACACCCTACCCTCTTTGAAATTGTGCTCCTGCAGGAACACAACATCCACTCTAGATTTATTCAGAAAATTACGAAACCAATCTCTCTTCATACCGCTACATAACCCATTAACATTTACAGACATACACCTAAGGCCTATTAAAGTTTCCACCCCTGCTTCCTCTCATCACTCTTTACAACTCCAGAGCTTGAATTTACGTTTGACACCTTCAGAGTGCTCACTTTCCCTCCCCCCTTCTTCCGGTGCCTTCTATCATGGCTACCACCACCTACACCACTACCTGCACACTTCACCTCAGTCTGTTTCCCAGGCCTTTGTGCAGGCGTAAGGGGGATGTAGGGCAATTTGCCGCGCGCGCTCACCGAAAAATCGAAAAAATATGGATATTGAGTTATATATACTGAAAAAAAGCTCAACTCTTTGGCAACACAATAGTACCAGAATGAATGTTCTACGACGTTTCTACAAGAAATTATAGTCATTTATATCAGGTATGGTGACGGCGATGTTGGTACCGAGTCTGCTCACGGCCTATATATTTTTTGGAGTTATTTTCTTGTTTTTTATCGCCTTTTCTTGCAGTATTCTTTCTAATATAATAACTGACTATTTGGCATCATAAAACAGTAGGCGGGACTTATCCCGAGACTTAGTGACTGCCGGGAACCAGATGGGAACGCTCGGCAGTGTTCCAGCGCTCGAGGTGCCAGCCAGGAATCACCCATTATTACGCTTATATCAGCTTATATATCAACTTTACGGCTTATTTGTCTATCAGAATTGATCTAATATGATATAATAAACACTCTAAATAACATACAAACATGTTATATACTCTAGGCTGAATAAAATAGGCCATAATATGACGAAAGATTATCGGGAATATTTCGATAAATATTGAGTCATGTCCCATTCTTTAGTCTCTGAGTAAGAGAAAACGGTGTTTTGAAGAGGATAACTGCACTAGAACATCAGTTTACTAAGAAATACACCCAAACAAACGCGATTTTCGCGAAAATTTTTTTTTTTTTTTGAGACGGGGGGCCGGCCGGCATTCCCGGCCGATATCTCGGAAGTAACTTATTCACCTAGGGCAACAAATAATTCCTTTATTACTTAATTAAATGGAATAATATTCACAGACATTGTAGAATAATGATTTCTCTTATTTTGACCGTTGAGTTTTTGAAAATATTCCAAATACTTTGGGAGTTATGTGGGAGTAAAGGGCAGATTTTTTTTGCAATATTCCAGAACTAACAAACTTTATTTTTTTGTGAAATAACGGTAAGGTATTTTAGAGGGAACAATCGGTCAAAATAAGTATTAGCATTGTACTCTCGGCACCAAGTGTCCAAACCACCTTACGTAGTCCCATATAAGAATGAAGTATTGCCCCAAGGGCAATTTCAGTAAATCAGTCTTTTCTCAGTTGTTGTTTGAGGTATATTTTTGATAAATATTTTCAAGAAAGAGTGAGAACACTTTGTCTTGTGTACCAAAACTGAACAAAATCGGACGGTAAATAAACGAGTTAGGAATTTTGCCCTACGCCCCCCGTAAGGACGTCATCAGAATCTGATGTAGCCGCCCTCTTTCTCGTGACAGTCATGTTACACATATCTTGGTCAGATGTTACCTCTCGATGAACCTCCACCTCCACCTGAGAATGGTTTAATGAGTCAATGGACGACTCCAAACCACCATCACGTCCCAAATTATCATTTCTCAGACTTTCTGGAAGCGACGATTCTCCAATGACACCACGCTCAGATGTAACGTCCCTCTCTGGTGGTGACAACGTCTTCAACACCTCCACCAATTCCTCCTCAATCTCAAGAATCTTTTCTTGTACTTGCTGCTCCTCCTTATCCACAGGAGACGACACCTGATCAGGCAGTTGGGGGCGGGACTCCAACTCACCACCAGTCCTGTGTGCCCGATCCACTATCTCGCTCCACAAAACACCACGCCCTCCATCCGATGTTTGTTCCTCACCTGCCACCTTTGAAGCAGGGGCTGCGACGTCCACCACAGGTCCAGGCACATGTCTTCGCTTGTCACAGGTCGCCGCTATGTGATCATACTCACCACATAGGCGGCATGTACGTCGTTGTCCTGGGTACATTACCATTACCTGCGTCCTGAAATCTTGTAGGTACACATAGGATGGTATTGGGTGCCTCAAAGTCATTTTGAGGTTGCAAGAACCCTCTGGAAAACCAGCATAGGCTCCTGCCGCCCACGTACCATGTTGAGCATAATGCACCGTCCCATACTTCTCAAAAACTTTCCTTATATCTGCCTCGTCCGCCTCAAAGGGAACGTTGCGTAACTTGATCCACGTATAATACCGTGAAACATCTATCATTCTTACAGTGACAGCTGGTGTGACGTTAAGACTCACGTCCTGAAACCTGGTGATTAACGATTCATAAACCGTTGCTGATAGCAGTTTGACGAAAATTCGTTGTCCTCCGTTCAATGCTACACCATACAAGTCACTATCTTGTACTCCATAAGTCTCCCGTATGATCTTTGGCAATAAGACTTGCGCAGAACTGGGCGTTATCGTTCCTTTAAGTAGCTCGATGCCTACAGTATTTATCCTTCATCTCAGACTAACCGCCATCTTGACGATCACAGTGCACCTAAGTTGTCAGCCGAGGTGTGACAGCACCACTTCACACCACTGCAGCCAGGTCATAACCACTTTATTACTAGCTAGATAAAGCAGGTTCGACTATATATTATTATCGGGTACAGTATGAATCATCAAAAGTACTCTCTTTGTATTATATTGTATTATATTATATCTTTCCCCATGATTATTATAATTATAATATTATATTATATTATTATTTTTTTTTTTTTATATTTTATTTAAAAAACTTTACAGCTTAATATTAAATAAAGATATAAAATGGGTACAGTAGGATCCTCAATCCTACACAACATACACTAACAAGTTTTAACAACACATTGTAACGGACATAAAAGAGGTTACCCATATACATTCACCAAATTTTCCATATAACATACTACTATAATATAAACAATATAAACTATAACTATATAAACTATATAAAATATAAATTATATAAACCTTTCAGATTTGTATAGTTAACATACTGTGACTGACTTATGACAAAGGTTCACAACCTTCACAGTATATAATCGGACTAATAACCTACATCACAATCTCAGTTAAAAACAAGTACATGCTCTTCCCAAAATTTACCCCTATACAATAAGAATTGTTTATTTTATTGAAAACTCAGGTACAAAAAAAAACAAAAAAAAAAAAAAAAAAAAAAAAAAAAAAAAAAAAAATTATGGGTGCATAAAATAAATATGTCAACGAGATACCAGGCACTAACTAGATTCTTATATAAATAAATAATAAAGTCAAAACACAGGAAAATAAACACTATACAAATAAACAATGTGACAAAAACAAGCACACAGAATTACACACATACACAAGCAATCACGTATTATACAACGGGATACTTCATCTGGCATATAACTAGGCGTGGCTTCCGCCTGCCAACACACAACGTATCCAAGACTTAATCTAAGAACTCAGGTGCCTTAAAGTGCACAACAATACGTTAATTTGGGCGACTACCACGGGGTTATTATCATGGACTAAGAATAGGCATTACAGTTCAAAGGTGGATCAGGATGAAGCCACCATTTACTACAATGAAAATATCTAATATAACAAAACGAAAATACACTGTGATATTTGACATCTCAATAAAACACAAATGCCAGCAGCTATAAGTGAACTTATACACTGACAAGATGCACACATTGAAAAATACTACCTCCACATATAGTTCAAGCTCCATCACAGCTTACAGGAAAACGAAAACTTGCATATATACATATTATTGAAAAGCACACGGACACGGCATAAAGTATGAACGGAAATAAGAAAAACGTTTCAACTGTGCTAGGAAGCACACCATATACAAAAAGTACACCAATGACTTGTAAATGAGGCATAAAAGACGAGAAACATTCCTAAAAGTTGTATATACAAAGCACGTAAGATATTTCGTCATCACCGTTACATAGGAGACGCACATAAACTCTGAGAACACAAAACATTCACGCACTTGACAAACACAATTAGACACAGCAGACCAGCCCGTTAGATTACCCACTGAACACTCACAACTATCTCAAATCTCGTAACTCCAAGGCTTTATATTCAGGCGGGAAGTCTCCCTCCCATCTCCCCTCATATACCAACCTATTTCGACATTTTGTCCTATAAATCGTCCCTGCTAACACCCTAATTCTACTGTTACTATCAACGTGCCTCATAGCCCATGACACGAAAATATAATCGGCCACAACATACGACACCGCACGCTGTACACGCAAGTCAACCCCACCTACATCAAAACTCAACGCCCGGAGTACCGACAAACCTCCCCCCCCTACCAAACGCAAAACCCTACTGAACCACTCTCGTACCATACCTAAAGTCTCACAGAAATACACAACTTGAAAAGCAGATTCCTCCATCCCGCACACCGGACAACCCCAGTCTTCCTCCAAACGCCTATTATACAACACCACCCCAGACGGCAAGATTCCATGTAAAAATTTAAAAACCACTTCCCGTACTTGAGCAGGAAGACGCAAGTGTTGAACTCGCCTCCATATATCACCCCACGCATACATGGGATACATTCCTTCAACTCGCACCACGACTACCTCCCTACCCGCCCTTTCTAAGGTACATAATTTTACACAGCGCACGTCCCTCATGTTCAATAATACGCGAAGCATCGCGTCGCACCAAATTAAATTCCTCCCTCTCCACCACCTGCGCAGGTCGTGATACAATTCGCTTAACCCGCCATGCATCCCACCCAGTCGGAGAAAACGACGCTTCACGTAACATGCCATGACACGAGCCTCTAGAGGAATGAGACCCAACCCTCCCTGATGCAGTGGTGTCTCCACCACCGCTCTTGTGAGCCAATCGCATCCAGAACCCCACAAAAATCGATAATTGTCCTCTTCGCTTCCGGGCCGAGTGGACGTGCTGCGCAGGCGCTCCCGATTCAGTTGATTTTCTGCGCAGTTTACCTGTTTTGAGCAATCAAAATGGCGGACAGACATGGACGCAGGGTGAATACTGTCTGTGTGGTGCTGGTACGTGGTGCCCTGAGTAGTTCTACAATGCAGGTGCTGCTGCCAAGTATTATCCGCGATGTATATGGCATACCGAACGAAGAGTTGTATGGTGTAGCAGTGAATGGAGTGTACAGGATCTTCATCAAGTTCAAGAGTGCTGGGTTTTACGCCAGCATAGTCGACGCGTTTCAAGAAAAGAGGATGACCGTTAATTCTGCAGTGGAGGTTTGCCTACATGACGTATCAAGCTATGTAACGTGGGTAAAGGTAAGAAATGTCCCCTTTGAGGCCTTGGAATATGATGTTGTGGAGGTATTCCGTAGGTATGGCAAGATCCATTCGGCACAGTTGGGAGTGTGGAAGGATGGGCCTTATATGGGGCTGCCAGAGGGGTCTTTCACATTGAAGATGACATTGAGACAACCTATACCATCGTACGTTCTGATGGAAGAGTTCAGAACACAGGTTTATGTTTATTATGCAGGACAGCGTCGGACATGTAGGCTGTGCGGGTCTTATGACCATATGGCGGCCCAATGTCATCAAAGGCAGGGACGAAGGGAACAGGTGCCAACAACTGTGGAACGACAGCTGCTCTCCTTGGCACCTGCGACAGGTGAAGCTGCAAGACAGGCGTCTGGAAGTTGGAGTGAAGAAGTAGACAGAGCGGAGTCGGAGATGGGAGCGTGCGACACGTTACCTGTGGGAACTGTGTCTGAGCGACCATCTACGGATGAGACTGTTGACAGAAGTGACTTACAACAGGATGGTCTGTTGGACGAGGTCTTGAAAGACTTCTTGGGGGAGGTGGAAGACAGTCAGGAAGGGGAGAAGGACGGGAGGGTATTGGAGGGGGTAGCAGCTGCACAAAAGTGTGAGAACACCTTGTGCAACGAGAGTAAGCAGCACACGGTGGAGGTTGAGGTGCACCAGGAGGACATGGATGCTGAGGCAACGTGTGGAGGTGGCACACGTAAGCGAGCAGCTGGGACGTCTGATATGGAAGATGTCTTAACGCCAGGGCAGAGATCTGGAAAGAAACCTTGGAAGACTGGGCTAGAGCTACCGGGGAATGGTGGCACCGGTTCTGTGGTGCTGCAAGGGTCGAAGGAAAAGGGGGGAAACGGAGGTCTGGATAGACCAAGTGACAAACGTGGCTATAGTCAACAACCACGTCTTTCAAGCAACCTTCAAAAGCGGCGGGGAAAGCCGCCTTTATTGTAATAATTCAAGGTGGTCACCATTAATGTTAACGGCCTGAGAGCTGAGATTAAGAGAGTGTGGATGGAATGGTTTTTAAGGAGATTTGATGTGGATATATGTTTCATACAGGAGCATAATTACAAGTTTGGATGTGAGTTGCGCTTGAAGGGTTATAAGTTATATGTGAGTGGATCGGTGAGGTTAAAAGGGGGGGTTGCTGTGGCTGTGAAGGAAACCAGTCCCTTGCGTGTGTTGGGGTGGGAGGAGGGTGGGGGTGGAAGGGTGGTGCGGGTAGAGGGAGAGTGGGGTGAGACAAGGGTTTGTTTTATAGGAGTATACATGCCGGCGGATGGAAATGCAGCAGTTAAGGTAACTTTCGTGAGGGATGTTTTGCTTTTTTATTTGAGGGGATTGCCTTTAGTTACTGTGATAGGAGGAGATTGGAATTGTGTCATACGACAGGGGGATGTGGAACCGAGGGGGGCGGGGTGTGTGTTGGGGTTTTTACGCAATGTGTTGGGGGATGTGGGAGTTTTAGATGTAGTGGGGAGGGGTGGTTGGAGGAGTGAGTATACATTTGTACGAAGGGGTTATGCTGCACGTCTGGATAGGCTCTATGCTACGGAAGCAATAAGAGTTCTGGGAGTTAGGACCTTCGATGTGGGGTTTTCGGACCACAGGGCGGTTATTGCGGATCTTGATTGGGAGGGTATGGTTAGGATACACACTGGTTATTGGAAATTAAATGCGAGACTTGTGAAGGGGGAGGGGGTGAATGAGGCTTTTGGGGATTGGTGGCACTCTTTTTTGGGAACAAGGGATGTGGGGTCGTGTGTCTTGGAATGGTGGGAGAAGCGAGCTAAGCCGGGTATTGCTGGATTCTTTAAAAATAGGGGACGGGAAGAGGCCAGGTGGAGGTATGGGTTACAGAATTATTTGGAATGTCAGCTGAACGAGTGTTATGAGGAGGAAGTGGGGAAGCAGTATGGGACCGTGGAGCAACTTAGAGGTAGACTGGCGGAGATACACAATGACAGATTTGATGCTGTGCGTGTGAGGGCAGGATTGGAGGCTGTATTGTGGGGGGACAAACCTTCGGGAAATGTTTTAAGACGTTTTAGGGTAAGGCAGAAGGAGTCAACTTTTTTGCAATTAGAGGTTAGTGAGGATATGGGTGGATATCATAAGGGACAGGTGCTTACTACTACAGAAGGCATGAGTAATTATACTGATTTCTGGTTTCGAGAGAAATGGAGAAAGGGCAGGGAGGGCGATGCTTTTGAGGAAGTGTTGGAGGGGGGGTGTGGGTTAGGGCAGAAAGAAGTGGAGGGGATGGAGATGGGAGGAGCGATTAGTGTGGGGGAAGTTGAGGAGGCAGTGTTTAACATGAGTACTGGAAAAGCGCCGGGCATCGATGGGATTTCAAATGATTTTTACAGAGTTCATTGGGAGCATATTAAGACTTGTCTGGTGGAGGTCATGAATTGTATGCTGCGGGAGGGCAAGCTAAGTCAGACACAAAGTATCGGAGTGGTGGTGTTGGTTCAGAAAAAGCAAGTGGGAAATGTTTTAAGTGCGTATAGAGCTATCTCACTAATGTGTTCTGACTACAAGATTTTTGCAAAGATATTAGGTAATAGGATGAAAAAGGTAATTGGTGCAGTTGTACATAGGGGACAGATGGGTATACCGGGACGAAGTATGAGAGTTGGGCATGGGCGCATAAGGGACTTTTTGGAGGGTTGCGAGGGGGGAGGACTTTTGGGTATTGATTGGGAGAATGCATATGACTGTGTGAATAGAAAATTTTTGAGGGCTTGTTTGTTGCGTCTGGGGTTTGGACTGGGAGTGGTGAGGTGGGTTGATACGCTATACTCAGCGGCTATGGTACGGGTCCAAGTTAATGGCAGATTGGGAAGGCTGGTTAAAATGGAGAGGGGATTACGGCAGGGGTGCCCTCTTTCACAAATTCTGTTTGCGTGCATGCAACATCCGTTCTATGGGCTCATTGAGGGGGTGGGAGCTTTAAATGGGGAGAGGGAAGGGCGCTCAGGCATTGTGGGGTATGTGGATGATACCACTATCCTGATAGAAGGGGTGGAGGAATTGCGTATGGTGGGGAGGGTGTTGGGGATTTTTGGGGAGGTGTCGGGAATGAGAGTAAATAGGGCGAAATCGTGTTTACTGGAGGTGGGTGCTTGGGTGGGGGGGGGCTTGGGGTTGGAGTTTGGGTGGGCAGTGGTGGATAATTTGAAGATTTGTGGAGTTTTATACATGGCGAATGCGCAGGAGGCTAGGCAGGTAAATTCAGAGAGGGTAGTGGAGAAAGTAGTGAGTAGATTAAGGGGTTTACGGGCGGGAGATGTCACATTACAGCAGAGGGCGATAATAGTTAATTCGCTGGTTTACAGTAAGGTTTGGGGTATAGCGGAAGTGTATCCTTTGAGAACACAGGACGTACAAGAAATACAGAGACGTGCTCTACGTTATGTTTGGGGTTTTGGGAGAGCATGGCTGAGCAAGGAAGTGGTGATGTCGAATGTACGCAGAGGGGGTGTGGGTCTTTTAGCACTGGGGCCGAGGGTAAAAGCGATATATGTAAAACAGTCATTCGTTAGGGCTGGAGGGGAAAGAGGGGTAAGAGTGGGGAAGGTGATGGGGGATGTGCGGAGATGGTGGGGAGGTAAAGAGTTAATTGAATGTGAGGATATGCTGAGGGTTTTGTTATTGGTTAAAGATGTTGAGCGACTTAAAGTGGGGAGTTTGGTATCATTGAGTGGGAGGAAGGAAATCCTGCAGGGCGTATCGGTCTATCCATTGTATGATTGGGGGACAATATGGGAAGACTTCAGGAGGCTCAGGTTAATGCCTAGGGTACGTGAGTTGGTATACAGATTCATGATGGGGATCCTAGCTTCAAAAGCAGTTTTGAGTTTAATGGGTTTGGTGAGGGAACCGTCCTGCAGTCAGTGTGGTGAGCTGGAAACGGCATTTCATGCGGTTTATTTTTGTGAAGAATTGAGGGAGGTACGGATGTGGTTGGCGAGGGTTTTTCGTCTGTTAGGTGGGGGTAATGTAGAGACCCTGCGAGCTTTAACATTAGAGGTAAAAGGGGTATCACGGGAGGTAAAAAGGGCGATTATGTATGTGGTAGTAGATTTTCTGTATATTTCCTGGGGAATGAGAGATGCTGGGGGTAGGATTCGAATTAAGGCAATTGCAGCGCGTATATACAGGACTGCTCGTAGGAACAAACTTATTTATGGGAGTCAGTGGGGAGCTTGTTTTCCAGAGAACTACAGAGAGATTACAGTCAGTCGTCTCCAGCAATTGGTACAGTAATAACCATGTAGGGGACTGGTATTCTTTGGTAGTCGGGTTTTCAGGGGTTTTTCAGTGGTGGTGGCGTATATGGGAATGGTTTTAACGAATGACAAGGGTGGATGGTATGTAGTGTAATGGATTATGGTTGGGTGGTAACTAGTCTGATTCCGGTTGCTGTTGTAGGAATGGAACACGTAAAACTGTGTGCACGTGTGAATTGCTTTGGGTATGGAGGTGAATGTGTGTGAATGTAGTGTTTGTGTTAAAAGTAATGTATTATAAGATAGGAAAACTCCCGGTGTGTGGCGTTATTATGAGAAACTCAAGATATGTTAGGTAAAATGATGTTCAGGGTTAATTTAACTTTCTGGCTTAGATCATAATATATCAGATGAACGATTTCGTGGTTCTTAAATTTTCATGTACAGTAATTTGTGTTTTTTTTTTTTTGGAGTGGTGAGACACTCCTGTGTCAAATTAGTAATGTATCATCTGATGGATGATGGTAAAAGTTTGTATATATGCCACAAACAATTACGAATAACAAGTGTTGTGTTGTTTCTGTGTACACAGTTTTATAGATAATATTTAAATTTGTATTCACTTAGCTTGTTTTTTAACTTTTGTGTTATGGTTCAACGTTTAGTTGGTGCAGGGATGGCACAAGAACACCTGGGTGTTCAAGTGTGAATGGCTCTGGGTATGGAGGTGCATGTGTGTAAATGTAGTGTGTGGTGTATGAATGTAATTTTCTCAACGATATGAAAGCTCCCTGTGTTTGGAGTTATTATGAGGAAAACATGATACAATGTACAGTAAACTGGTGACTAGGGTTAATTTATCTTTATGGCTGAGTTCATAATATATCAGATAAACAAGTTAGTGGTTATTAAACAACTCTCATGTATAGTAAATTTCTGTTATTTTTTATTAGGGAAATATAATAATGTACATTCTTTAGGGGTGGTGATACACTCCATTGTCAAAATAGCAATGTAACATTTGATGAACTCTAGTAAAAGTATATATATATCCCAATCTGTTGGTGATATTAGTTTCTTTGCTTCGGGGTGAAGGGGGAAGATTAGTAAAATTTTTCTGTCAGGATCAGATCTATCAAAATTAACGGTAATCGTGTCAAGTGTATGGAAATATAAAATTAACAGTGTTACAGAATCAGTTATGTCATTTGTAAGGATTCTGTATGAAGGATATATAAATAACAAAGTGGAAAAAATAATGCAGATTGTAGTTTTGGGGTCATCTTTGGCTATAATAATAATAATGATGAATATTATGTCATCTTGTGTAATCTTAACTTAACATAGTAACATGGGATATAATGTATAGGGGATGAGGGACAGTTTGTGGCAACACAACGTTAATCGTCTGTGTTCATTTAGACAATGAAATTTGTAATTTTGTGTAAGAACTGATACTGTGTTCTTTTATCTATTTAATGTATTGTGTTGTTTTAAATAAAATAAAAAAGAAAAAAAAATCGATAAATTCTATGCAAAAGACGTTTGACGTCCCCCTGCAACAGAGGATACAGTGCAGCAACGTGCCATACTTTGCTATAAAGCAGGACATTAATGACCACCGCCCTCTGATGCAGGGTTAAATGTCGCGGCCGTAAACTATTTAAGCGCCCCAAGACACTATGTACAACCCTCCCCGAATTGCACGCCCTCATCTGATCGACCTCCCGCATATAATGAATACCACATATAGTGATACGATCAACCACAGTCCACCCCTCTGCATCCACCCCATCCCCCACCCACTCCCCCAACTCCATAATTTTCGATTTTTCTCTATTAACACACATCCCCGTAGCCTTGCCAAATATGTCAACAAGTCTCCCAACAAAACCCAATTGCTCCCGTGAACGTAATAACACAGTAGTATCATCAACATAACCCACAAGGGTTGGTCGACCACTACTCGGACCCAACGATGTCTCTATTCCCCGCCCACAAACAGCCCAGTAAAAAGGGTCCTGCATACATGCAAAAAACATTTGAGACATGGGGCATCCCTGACGAATGCCCCTGCTCATGTGTACAAAAACACCTAACTTGCCATTAATTTGTACTTTAAAACCCGCTCCATTGTACAACGAACGGGCCCACATGATGACCTCATTTCCAAAACCCTGCCATCTCATAAATTTCCACAGAACCTCTCTTTCCACACTATCAAAAGCGGCTCGCCAGTCTAAAGCCAAAACACCACCCCCACCCCTCACCCCGCATTCCTCAACAAACTCCCTGATATTCCCATGACCATCATACATTGACCTACCTGGCACACCAAACTGATTCTTATGGATTACCTTATCAAACACTTTCTTAATTCTATTCATCAATATTTTCGCATATAGTTTATAGTCACTACACATCAACGATATGGGACGGTAGTCCTTAATCGCTAACGGCACATCACATTTCCTAACTAAGACCAACACCGCCGTACGCTGAGGCAGACCTAACACCCCCCCCTCCGTCATCGCATTGAGTAAACGAACCATAAAAGTCCGTATTACCTCCCAATGTTTGATATAAAATTCACAAGGGATGCCATCAATGCCTGGAGCCTTCCCCTTACTCATTCCTTGTAGTGCCTCCCACACCTCTGCCTCAGATATAGGCCCACCCATGAGAAGGCGATCATAATCATTTAACTCGCATCGTACGCCTCTCCCCAAATCCTGTATCGCATGCTCACTCACGTCTTTACTTTGCATCTGGATCTTACTCCAAGTATCGACATAAAAACTTATCCCTTCAGTTGTTGTTAAGACCTGTCCCTCACTATACCCGTCAACTTCATCCTGCACCACTAAACTCACAATTTCAGTCGCTTTTCGCCTTTGTGTCTGACTTTGTAAGACGCAAGCAGACGGCTTGTCACCCCACAAAGCCTCCTCCACCCCACTCGAAATGCGCGCCCCATCGAAAACCTTATTTTTCATTACTTGGATTTGTTCTTTAATAGCATCGATCTCATCCACTGGGTAAACCCCAGATGCCTCTCCCTGTGCATAACATTGTCGTAGATGACCCTCCAGGTACCTCTGAAAACCATACTCCATGCGAGTGGCCTCTTTACACCGATTCACATAAAAATCCTTAATTCGAGGCTTCACAACCTCATCCCACTGTCGTACTAAATCCCATCCCTCCCAGGAGTCTACTCCCATAGACGCCCAGAAGTCCTCGAATAGTTCCCTATCATCCGCACTTTGTAGCATCCGCGTATTCAGTTTCCAGTATCCCTTAAAACGATGCGGGAGACCTCCCCAGTCGAGCTCCACAAAAACTCCCCGTTGGTCGGAGAAAAAGACGTTCAATACACGCACATTGATTACGACCACCCGCCGAGACACATACACCCTATCTAAACATGCTGCATAGCCCCTACGCACAAAAGTATGCTCAATCCCAAAGTCACGTCCTCCGCGTACATCTACCAACCCCAAACCAGACAACAAGTCACCCAAAACAAGCGAACAGAACCCCGCCCCCCTCGGTTCAACATCTTTACGGCGCACTACACAGTTCCAGTCACCACCTACCACTGTAATTTCTGGCAGGGACCTCAAATAATATACCAAGACATCTCTAACAAAAGTATTTTTAATGTTAACATCATGTTCAGCCGGCCCATATACCCCTACAAAACCAACTCTTCTACTACCCCAATCCCCCACGACTCGCACCACGCGACCCTCCCCCCCTTCCTCCCAATGTCTCAGCACAAACGGGCTGGTCGCTTTTATCAACACAGCCACTCCACCTTTCAGACGTCTGGAATGAGTCACATAAATGTCATAACCATCCATCTCAAACAAACTTCCTACTTTATGGTTATGTTCTTGCAAAAAACACACATCCACTGCAAAACGATTCAACCACTCACGCACCTGCACACACTTTCTGACAGATTTCAAACCATTAACATTAATAGTTACACACCTAACTGTGTTAAAGGTGGCTTTCCTCTAGGGGCTACCACTCCCTTTTTCTCTTTGCGCCGGCAAGCACCCAAGGCACTTCCCGCACCTTTGGCAATCCCCGTGATATTACCTGCTGTCCTGGACTCGCGCGACCTCCCCGCACCCGTGATTTCCGACCACTTCTTCTTCCCTGAACGTTGTCCAGGGGTCAAGACATCATCGGAGTCGGACGGGGTAGCCGCACGCTTCCTAGAAACAGCATCTTCAGACATGTCCGTACTTGGGGTATTCTCCTTGTGAATTTCTGCCTCAACAGTGTGAAAACTCGAACTCTCCAAATCTCTCACTTTAGCTATCTGATCAGCATCATCTGCACGTAATTTCCCCTCATTAGAACACAACACAGAATCAGACTCATGCGGCGCTAATAGGTCACTTAACGCAGATACAATGTCGGCTTCCATCTCACCTGCCTCTCTTGCTATAGGGATTTCACTGTTCACATGTTCCACCTCGTCAAGGGAGGCAGTCCCAGGTAGAGTCACACAAGATGACTCTAGTAGCATGGCCCTATCAACCTCAGCACTCCATGATGTCATACGCGGCGATGTCTCGACAACCTCCTCTTCCAGAGCCTGACGGGGTACCTCACCGTCAGGTCGACGACCACGCCCAGATGGCGGCTGGCGCTGGACACACTGAGCCGCTATGTGATCCAGAGCGCCGCAGAGGCGGCAAGTTCTTCTCTGTCCAGGGTACGTAACGTACACCTGGGTACGAAACTCCTCCAGTTGAATGTACGAAGGAATCGGCTGACGCAGGGACATTTTCAACGTAAATGACCCCTCCTGAAGGCCATTATAGTGGCCGTCAGACCACCTACCCATGGTGACCAGGTGGATCTTCCCATAACGTTCAAAAACGTCACGTATATCAACTTCATTGGCCTCAAAAGGCACGTTTCGCACACGTACCCACGTATAGTATCGTGAAACGTCATGCAACTGGACAGAAACTGCTGGGGTGACTTGCTTACTTATATCCTGGTACTGGGTCACAATCTTCTCGTACATCTGAGTGTCACAAAACTTGACGAAGATCCGTGTAGTTCCATTCAAGGCGACGCCACACAAGGATTCACGTTGAATACCATAAGTATCACGAATGATTGCTGGCAGTAACACATTTACTGATTCGCCGGTGATAGATCCCTGCGTTAGTTGAATACAAACAGTATTAACGCGGCGGCGAAACGCAGTCGCCATTGTTGTTGATGGTGTAAACACTCCTCCACAAGGTGTCGGGACTGAGGAGCAACAGCTGACAACCGCTCAGCACAACGTCTGAGCAGAGAATGATTATATTATATTATTATTAGGTTAGGTATTACGAATGTGTAACCACTACTGTAGTGACAAATTGGTGGTTCTAGAATTGACGCCACGCGTCGCCTTCTGGCCGAGCTGAAGTCATACTATGAAGTAGTTGAGTGAGTCAGTCAGCTCCTAGCTCTGACTCGGTACGGGTCTTCAACCCAAAGCTCCTAGCTTAAACTAAAACTTTATACCAAGTCTATTGTCTTGCCTTTGCCAGAAGTCTGGTAATTCATTGTCTGCATCGCTATTGGGCCGTGCAGACCCCCTTGCCTGACGCTCGTCAGTAACCTGACAGCAGTGGTACGAGGAGGTGTTGTGCATTCGCTGCCTGGATGAGGTAGAGTGCGGTCGTGCTTTGCACCCCTCTACTGTTTCCCAGACGAGCTAATCAGTCAACGACATGGCGCCAGGTGTGCGCAGGAGAGTGAATACTGTGGGCATTGAACTTATTAGTGGGGCTTTAACACCTACGTCAGTCGAGGTGTTATTGCCCAAAATTATACGAGAGACATATGGCATCAGAGACGAGGATTTATATGGAGTGGCACTGAACGGTGTATATAGAATTTTCGTGAAAGTGCTAACTGCTCAAGTATACGAGGCTTTGGTTGATCGTTACCAAGATGTCAGCATTACTGTAACACCGGCAGTGAGGGTCAAGTTGATTGATGTATCACGACATTATTCGTGGGTTAAGCTCCGCAACGTGCCTTTTGAGGCTGATGAGGTAGATATTCGAAATGTTTTCGAACGTTATGGAACTGTACATCTGGCCCAACCTGGCAAATGGGTAAAAGGTGCTTACACAGGATTTCCTGAGGGTTCTTTTAATCTCAAGATGACGCTTAGGCATCCTATACCCTCGTATGTATATCTCGAAGAGTTTAGAACCCAGGTAATGGTAGCGTATGCGGGGCAGAGACGTACGTGCCGACTGTGTGGCGAATTTGACCATATGGCGGCAGACTGTGGCAAGCGGAGTATGGCTCCTGGGCCGGCAAGGGGCGGAGCACCTGCGCATGAGCACCCGATGCCTAAGGAAGAACGGGAGCAAGGAGGAGGGCGTGGTCGCATGTGGAGTGAAGAGGTAGTGGCTCCTCCAGTGGAATCGGAAGAAGTGGTGATCCATGAATCACCTGGCCCATCAACAGTGGCTCCTGGGCCGGCAAGGGGCGGAGCACCTGCGCATGAGCACCCGATACCTAAAGAAGAACGGGTGCAAGGAGGAGGGCGTGGTCGCATGTGGAGTGAAGTGGTGGTGGCTCCTCCTGGGGAATCGGAAGAAGTGGTGATCCATGAATCACCTGGCCCATCAACAGTACAGTTGTCAAGTGAGGAGGTACAGGAGGGCGCAGCAGTGAAGGCTATTGAGGAGTTGGAGACGGTGATACAGGCTATGTTACAGTCTACGGAGGTGGAGAGTTACAGCGAACAAGACCCTGGGATCAGGGCAGAAGGTGTGTGTGGGGAAGGGGAGGATCAGGTGGCACCTTTGGTGGACAGTGCGAGTGCCATGGAGGGGCATGGAGGCGGATTAAGGGTGGTAGAGATGGAAGTCCATTGTGCTGGCTCCCAGGACTCAGATATGGAAACTGAGGGAGCTACAAGGAAAAGGGCAGCAGCGTCAGATTCGGACGATGTTCTGACACCGGCGCAAAGGCCGGGGAAAAAGACATGGGGTTATGGTACCCAGAGTGACTCTGCGAGAGGGCCACAACAGAAGGGGGGGGGATGGTTGGGAAGGAGGGGGGAATCTGTGGCAAAGGCACAGTCCAGGGGAACGGTCTGAAAGGGAAGAATCTTGACATGAGGCGGGGAAGGAAACCTTAAACTGGCCTCAGGTGTGTAACAATAAATATTAATGGTCTGTGTGATGGTGTTAAACGGGAGTGCTTTAGGATGTTTTTGAATAGGTATAAGGTTGACGTAGCTTTTGTGCAGGAGCACAATTTTAAGCTTGGTCGTGAATTAGTGGTGCCTGGGTATCAGGCTTATGTGTTGCCGTCTGAGCGTTTAAAAGGAGGAGTGGGTGTGTTGATCAGGGAGGCGGGCCCGTTTGTATTGCATAGGAAAGGGGGGGGGGGCGGGGGGAGAGTATTACGTGTGGAAGGATGGTGGATGGGAGAGAGAGTGGCGTTTGTGTGTGTGTATGCCCCAGCAGAAAGTGACGTGAAAGTGAAGATGGATTTTGTGCGGGAGGAGCTCGTGTATTACCTACGCACGTTACCGTCTGTGGCGATTGTGGGGGGGGATTGGAATTGTGTAATTAAGAAGACAGACGTGGAACCCAGAGGAGCGGGATATTTTTCCTCAGTCTTGGGGGGCCTGCTTAGAGATCTTCAGTTACGTGATGCTTTCGGGGGAGGTCTGTGGGAGGTGGAACATACGTTTATAAGAAGGGGATATGCGGCTCGTTTGGACAGGTTATATTTATCTCAGA